>NC_050069.1:2825991-3125991 GCF_009764565.3 Dermochelys coriacea | reverse complement strand
GATCCCTCAACCTGACCGGGACCAAGGTCACTGTGAGCACTGTCAGGTGAGTGCTGGCAAAGGAGCTGGTAGGGCTGCAGGCAGAGGGAGATCTGCATAGCACACAGCCAGTTGGGAGCCCTCTGCACTTGCAGGCTTGGGGCTCACCTGCCACAGCTGTGTTCCCCCCGGGGAGGAGCTGCAAAGCTGCCCTCTGTCCTCCCTCTTGCCAGGAGAGTTGCTGTGTGTAAGTGACTCTCTGCGTGGCTGGCTCGCAGCTCAGCTGCTGCACCTCCTCTCCACCTGTCAGACACCACCCTGAAAGCCAGCCTCTCCTGCTACGCAGGGCTCTGCACCCCAAGTCCCTTCACTGCCCCGCTCTCCTTCTGCACTGCGGCCCTGCTTGGCTCTTCCCCTGTCCCACTGGGCCGCCTCTTCCTGGCTGGGCCCTTTTGCTCAACTCCCAACTTCTCTTGTGCCACCACTTGTATGTGGGCCAGCCCCTTGCCTCCTTCAGCCTCCCACCATGGCTCTGCTCCGCTCTGGGTCTGCTGCCCCACGGGCTAAACTCTAGGGGGAAGCAGCATGTCGCTGAAGGATGCAATTCAAGGCATTTCTGCTTCCCCCACAGTGCCCTGATCATCAGCTGTCCTGCCCTGAGCTACCTCAACCTGTCTTCCTGCCGCTACCTGCCCCGGGGCATGAAGAAGGTGTATCGGGGCCAGGACGACATCCGCCAGTGCTTGAGCAAGCTGCTGGCCAGCGCTGACTAGCCGGCAGCTGCACAGGATATGTCGTAATGACACCAGCACCTCCCCTCTCCAGAGACCAGCCTGAGGTCCAGACCCTGCTCCTGCACCTGGAGCAACCCCACGCACAGGCTGAGCGCCAGGCATTGCTGTTTCACTGGGACATTCCTGGCAGTGTGGGCAGAGCAGTGGGGCTCCATGCCCACAGGGTGCTGGGCAGCTCACAGCCAGCACCTGGGACCTGGGCACCCACTTGGTGCTGTAGCAGCAAGCAGCCTGTTCCCCTGGGAGGAGCAGTCGTACCTGGTTCCCTGCTTCCCATTTTGATAGCGCCCCCTTTTTGTATGACATTCCTCTTGGATTTTTCAGCGTTTGTACTGTCCAGCGCAGCGCCCAGTGCTACAGAATAAAGGGCTGTTCCTGCAGGGAATTTGTGGGTCTGTCCCCAGGGCCGGGCGCAGATAACGCGGGGAGGGACTTGCCCACTGCTGCAGCCTGGCAGGGAGTCAGAGCCCTTGGGGGGAGGAGGAGTGGGGAGCTGCAGCCCACCAAGCCCAGTGGATTCCAGCAAACACATGGCTTCTGTAACCCTGTTTCTCCACCAGGGGCTTCATGAGGCTTGGAGGACCCCAGGACACAGACCACCTCTCTGGCCCATGCCTCTCCTGAGCTGAATTCCTAGGCTAGGTTGTGGCACTTGTCAGGGTTTCTGGGGTGAATCGCTACCACCGGCTCATAGCAGGAGGGAGCCCTGTCTGCGCCCCCCAGGGAAACTTCCCCAGCCCAGCTCTTTCTTTATACAGGCCAGCAATTTACACACCCCGCCTTGTTCTACCCGAGTGCCCAGTGCCCTGTCTTCTGGACACCTGTAGTGCACGCTGGTCTGCTACCTCCATGGACACAACACCCCAGTTCACAGGTCTTACCCCAGTTCATCATTCTCCTTGTTAGCAAGGTCCTGTCTAATAGGGGATTTCTCACCCCCGGGCTAGTCCTTGCAGCTGGGGCCCACTGTTCATGAGACACCTTCCCCCTCCCCTGAAAAAGTCTGTCCTGTAATGGAGAACCACTTCTGCTTCTGTAGTCACAGGCTAGTGGCTCTGAGCCCAGGAACTCCTCTTCCAGGAGCTCGCCTGGGGTTCCCGTCTGTAATTCCCCGGCCAGGCCAGCCAGGAAATCCCAGCTGTCTCCATGGCTGTGCCTTGTTCTCAGCATGGCCTGATAGCTCAGACCTGCCTGCTCAGGTGACAAGTTTCACTGGAGTAATAGTAATAGGATGAAATTTAATAGTGAAAAGTGCAAGGTCATGCATTTAGGGATTAATAACAAGAATTTCTGTTATAAACTGGGGACACATTACTTGGAAGTAACAGAGGAGAAGGACCTCGGAGTATTGGTTGACCACAGGATTACTATGAGCTGTCAACGTGATATGGCCATGAAAAAAGCTAATGCAGTCTTGGGATGCATCAGGCAGGGTATTTCCAGTAGAGATAAGGAGGTGTTAGTACCCTAGTGGCACTAGGTGAGACCTCATCTGGAATACTGTGTGCAGTTCTAGTTTCCCATGTTTAAGAAGGATGAATTCAAACTGGAACAGGTACAGAGAAGGGCTACTAGGATGATCCGAGGAATGGAAAACTTGTCTTATGAAAGGAGACTCAATGCGCTTGGCTTGTTTAGCTTAACTAAAAGGAGGCTGAGAGGAGATATGATTGCTCTCTATAAATATATCAGCGGGATAAATACCACAGAGGGAGAAGAATTATTTAAGCTCAGTATCAATGTGGACACATGAACAAATGGATATAAAATGGCCATCAGGAAGTTTAGACTTGAAATTAGACGAAGGTTTCTAACCATCAGAGCAGTGACGTTCTGGAACAGCCTTCCCAGGGGAGCAGTGGGGGCAAAAGACATATCTGGCTTCAAGACAAAGCTTGATAAGTTTATGGAGGGGATGGTAGGATGGGCGAGCCTAATTTTGGCAATTAATTGATCTTCAGCTACTAGCGGTAGATATGCCCAATGGCCTGTGATGGGCTGTTAGATGGGGTGGGATCTGAGTTACTACAGAGAATTCTTTCCTGTGTGTCTTGCCCACATGCTCAGGGTTCAGCTGATCGCCATATTTGGGGTCAGGAAGGAATTTCCCCCCAGGGCAGATTGGCAGAGGCCCTGGGGGTTTTTCGCCTTCCTCTGTAGCGTGGGGCATGGGTCACTTGCTGAGGAATTTCTGAACCTTGAAGTCTATAAACCATGATTTGAGGACTTCAGTAGTTCAGACATAAGTTAGGGGTTTGTTACAGGCGTGGGTGGGTGAGATTCTGTGGCCTGAGTTGTGCAGGGGATCAGACTAGACGATCATAATGGTCCCTTCTGACTTTAAAGTCTATGAGTCTATGATTCAGTCCGTTGGAAAGCCAGGACTCTGCACATCACATCCCTCGCAAGTCATTTCCCGTCCAGACCTGTTGCAATGGCCACGACAGTCAGCTAGTTCTGAGCTTTCGGCTGAGACCCCACTCGACCGCCTTCAGTGAATATGGAGAAGATGGTCAGATACAGGGGTAGGGTTGCCAGGGGTCCGGTTTTCAAGGGGAACATCTGGTCGAGAAGGAGAACTGGCAGCCCAGATGTTAAAAGTCCAGTTACCTGCAGTAACTGGCCTCCGCCATCAGGGGTGGGAGGAGCAGCTGCTGCTGTTCCCGCCCCCAAGCCTGACCGAACTGATTGGTCCCGGACCGAGCTCCAAAGTACGGGCCGGAGCCGTATGGGTGGGGTAACCTGTCTGCCCCTCCACCCAACTGTGCCTCAATTTCCCCAGCCTCTTGCTCCAGGGACCCCCCCGAACCCCCCTTTCCGTTGTGCCTCAATTCCCCTCCCTGGCCCCTCGCTCCAGGGACCAACCCCCCCCCCCACACACACACACAGCTGTGCCCTGATTGGGCAGGCCCCACATCACCTTCTCAGCCCAGCTCTGCAGGTGGCAGGTGAGTCCTGGGGGATGGGGGGATTGTGCCCTGCTCCTGTATTTCTCTGCAAGGCCCAGCCATACCCTGAGTGCAAAGATCCAAGGCCAATAGGATAGTGGGAGGCAGGCCAGGGTTGAATGTGGCTATTTCAAAGTCCTTCAAAGGAGCCAGTGTGATGCCAACTCAGCTTGGACCTGGGGCTGGGAGAAAGGGAGCTTTGTCCCTGTTCTAGAGCTTGGACCTAGCTTGCTCAAGAATGGACCCATGCCAGCTGTCAGGCACGTGGCCTAATGCATGCCTGGCAGGTGCTCTTCTCCCGTGGGGACGGCTCCAGTGAGAGCCTACGCAGAGCAGGCCAAGAGCAGGGCCCACCGGCCACCCTTCCTGCCTCCCCAGAGGCCTGGGGACCCTGAACCCTTCAAGTCACTAAGAAATGGGCAATCTCTGCAGGGCTTTCCTTCCCGTCGCAGGGGCATAGGTCTCCTTGGCTCCCGGATTCAGCCACCCATGGTTACTGGGCCCATGGATTACTCCCGGGGGAAATCCGTGCCAAGAAAATTAAAAATTCTGCGCACAATATTTTAAAATTCTGCATATTTTATTTTTCAAAATAATATCACACCAGTTCCATTATTTTGGTAATTTATTTCAAAATACCTTTCAGCAAATGTATCTGTAACAATGCAGACAACAAAAAAGGATTCAGACAATGTTTTTTGACAAATAGATTGCTTACTAGGCATATTATTACAGAACTGGGAGTAATTCATTTAAACTACAATACAGAACCGTATTTCCTGCACTCAGTGATGAGCTGCCAAAATCTTAACAACGAACGAAGGGGTCGTGGCCCACCTCCGCCCCCCGGGACTCCTGCCCCATCCAACCCCCCCCATTTCTTGATGCCCCCCCCAGGACCCTTGCCCCATCCACCTCCCTCCCTTGTCCCCAGAACCGGGCAGGAGGGTCTCGTAGGCCACGTAGTGGGTGCCCACTCCACCCTTAAGAGCCAGAGGGACCTGCCGGGGGGCAAAGTGGGGAGTCCCGGAGGTGCTTACCTGGGGCAGCTCCCAGGAAGCATCCAGCAGGTCCCTCTGGCTCCTAGGGGCGGGGGAGTGGCTGCTCCCCCGCTGATCGCATTAAAAGTGGCACCTTAGATGCCGACTCTCTGGATGCTCCGGGGCTGGAGCACCCACGGGGAAAATTTGGTGGGTGAAGAGCCCCCACTGGCAGCTCCCCGCCCAGCCCCAGCTCACCTCTGCTCTGCCTCCTCCCCTGAACGCGCCGCCCCCCCCGCTTCTCTGCACCCCCCCTTCCCACAAATTAGCTGTTCAGCGGGAAGCCGGGGTGGGTGCGGAGAAGCAGGCGGTGGCTTCGTGCTCAGGCCCAGGGAGGCGGAGGTGAGCTGGGGCAGGGAGCGGTTCCCTTGCACGCCCCCCCCCAGGTTACCTGCTGCAGTGCGGGCAGCCATCCTCGCACCCCCCCCGCCCCAGCTCACCTCCCCCTCCGCCTCCCTGGGCCTGAGCGGGAAGCCGCCACCTGCTTCTCAGCCCACCCCGGCTTCCCGCACCAACAGCTGATTCGCGGGAAGCCGGGGGGGGCGGAGAAGCAAAGCAGGGTGGTGCATTCAGGGGAGGAGGTGGAGGCGGAGTGGAGGTGAGCTGGGGCTGGGGGGGTGGGGAGAAGCGGGGGGGCAGGGCATTCAGGGGAAGAGGCAGAGTGGAGGTGAGCTGGGGCTGGGGGGGGCGGGGCGTTCAGGGGAGGAGGCGGAGCGGAGGTGAGTTGGGGCCGGGGGTGGGGCAGGGAGAAGTGGGGAGGCAGGGCGTTCAGGGGAGGAGGCTGAGCGGAGGTGAGCTGGGGCCGGGGGTGGGGCAGGGAGCTGCCGGTGGATGCTCTGCTCCCACCAAATTTTCCCCGTGGGTGCTCCAGTGGTGGAGCACCCCTGGAGTCGGCGCCTAAGGTGCCACTTTTGGCCAGTTAAATTTTGAAGCCCTTTTAAAACCGGTTCTGTCTCGTGGAACAACTGGTTCTAAAAGGGCTTCTAAATTTAACAACCGGTTCTAGCGAACCGGCTCCAGCTCACCACTGCCTGCACCCCCCAGAAGCAGTGCAAAACCTTGGGGGAGTCAGGAGTAATGGAGGAGCTGAGGGAGGGAGAAGGAGCCTTGGAGCAAACGTGGAGGGGTTGGGTGTGGGTGGGAGAAGTATGGAACAGATTTGGGGGGGGGTGAAGGGATTGTTGGGGAGCTTCCCCCATGCAGACCCTGGCTGATTCCAAGCCTCTCCCATTCAGATAGGCACATCTGCCCCTGTCCCCATGTGGCCCTGCAGCCCTCTCCCACTCAGCCCCTGGCTCAATGCTGTCACCCCACTAGCTTCTGTGACCCCCCCAGTAGCCCATGTGCATGACTCTCTGACCACCCACCCACCCACACCCATCCTGTGCCTCTTGTCACAGAGTCTCTGGGCGATGCTCTGGAGCTGCTCCCTACGAAGCCAGGCAGGACTCTGGGGAGTCTCCTCTCTGGGAGCAGCCTGTCTTCAGGACACACAGCTCATCCGGCTCCCCCTTCCTGGGTCTGACCTTGGAGCATTCGGCATCCTCTGCCCCTCTGTGCGCTTCCCACAGCGGGTCCACCCAGGCGGGGTCCTGGGGGGGCCAGAGGGTCCTGCCCCCCAACTCCAGACGTGACTCTCAGCCAGCCAGGAAAACAGAAGGTTTATTAGATGACAGGAACATGGTCTAAAACAGAGCTTGTAGGTACAGAGAACAGGATCCCTCAGCTGGGTCCATTCTGGGGGGCAGTGAGCCAGACAACCCCGTCTGCACTTCACTCCTCATCCCCAGCCAGCCCCAAACTGAAACTCTCTCCAGCCCCCCCTCCTCTGGGCTTTGTCCCTTTCCCGGGCCAGGAGGTCACCGGATTCCTTTGTTCTCCAACCCTTTAGCTCTCACCTTGCAGGGGGGAAGGGCCCAGGCCATCAGTGGCCAGGGAACAGGGTGTCGGCCATTCTCTGTGTCCAGACCCCTGCACACACCTGCCCTCTAGGGCTCTGCAATGATCAGACACCCTTATCCCACCCCCTAGATACTTAAGAACTGCCTAGGGGAAACTGAGGCACCCCCACACTATTCAGAGGAAACATTAGGAACAGTCCTGCTTGGTCACATCTCCTAACCTGGCTCTGTGGGCAGGGTGCTGTGATGAATGCAAGGGTGGTCAGCTGTTAGTCTGTTCTGGTGCTACAGCAGCCTCTCGTGGGAGAAAGGCAGAACTGCAGCACTTCTCAGGCAGAATGTATCTTCTGCCCAGAAAAACAAATTCTGCCCTGGACATGAATTCTGCACATGCGCAGTGGTGCAGAATTCCCCCAGGAGTAAGGGGTGCTCACCAGCTGCTGTTTGGCCTGGCCACGCCTGGCGCCTGCTGAGTCGGGGTGGGTCCTAGCAGGTGACTGGGACCTTCCCACTGAAATGTTGGCAGCTGAGTGCTTAGCCAGGAGGTCCTGGCTTTTAAAGGCAAGGCTCCGTAGGAGCCAGAGAGGAAAGCACGGGGTGCCAGCTGGAGCCAGGCTGCTCCCCAGCCCCGCATGCCAACGTGCATGCTGCCCAATGTCCTGGTGCTAGTCCCTCCCAAGCCCCCCTGTACTCCCATGCCCTCCCACATTCCTCCTCTAGAGCCTGGTGCACGGGGCTGAAGATACGGCCTGCTTTGGCACTGCCCTTCTCTGAGCACAGCTGCCACGGAACCAGGGTCCTGGGTTCTCTAGAATTCGGTCTGCCTGTTCTAGATCGCACAGGGGCCGGTTGCCGTGGCGCAGCAGTGCACTCCATGCCATCCGCCACCCGCAAGGGCCCTGCTGTTGAGCTTCCCTTGCCACAGACAAGGCCCTTGAATCAGTCTTCGCTGAGCCGCTGTTCCCCAGCCAGGACTCTCCAGCTCCGAGGTAGGGGGAGCTGACAATTGGCCAGCTGACTTGGCAAGTGCTGGGACCGGGGGGCTCTGTGCTGAGCAGAGTCTCTGTGGGGTCATGGGTACAGCAGTGGGTGTCTCTCCGGAGCCCCCAGCTGGGGCTGTGATGTTCTCAGCTCGTACTGGCTCAGCAGGGTTGGGGCAGGTCAGTTATTAGATGGGAGACTTCTCAGGATAGAATCAGTGCTGACCCCCAGGACCCAGGGGGTGCTAGGGGCGCTGTGCTGTAGGGAGCTCAATAGGGGGTGCTCTCCTCTCTGAGTCAGCACTGACCTCAATGCCCCAGCATGGCACGGGGGGTGCTGTATTGCTGTCAGCAATGCTTGGGGTACTTGCTGCTGGATGTGCTCTTTTGACTGAGATGAGTCCAAGGTCCTAACTGCCTGTGGTCCTTTGAGATCCCCTCCCCCGGTTTTTGTAACGTGCTGATGTCCTGGCCAAAGCCCAGCTCGGGGGATTCCAGTCTGCCTCTCAGTTCCCCCTGTATTTTCAAGTAGATCGGGGCTTATTCTGCAACTACTGTTGTGTGGTGTTACAGCGGCTGTTAAGCAGCCTGCTGCATCCCCCCCCAGAGGTGGCTGCATATCAGTGGCTGGGGAAGTGGTGGCTGTGGACAGAGTCTATGGAGCTCTTTGGGATCCTCCCAGATGGCAACATGAGATATTAACTTGGGGCTTGGCTTCTTGGGGCTATTCCCAGCTTTACCACTGACTCGCTGGGTGACCTTGGTGGAGGCACCAGCTCTGTGCCTTAGTTTCCCCACTGCTGACAAGGGCCTGATGAATTCCAGGGTTCATTGTATGTAGCACAAGGTGCCTTTCCGGGCTGACTGGCTCCTCACCCTTCCCTTGACAGCCCCCGTCGGTGTGGGCGGATGCCCACCTCCCAGGAGCAGCCATGCTACAAGATGCCTTCATGCTTTGGAACCTCAGCTTCTTCAACGTGGAGAGGACCCTGGCACGCAGGATGCAGCAGAACGCGCATTACCCCTTCCAGGTGCAGCAGCCCAATGGTGAGGAGCACTCCCCAGCACCAGGCCCTGGAGGTCTCCAGGGTACATGGTCCCATGTCACCCGAAGCTCCTGGAGGTGTTTGAGATGTCCACAGGAGGATGTGTCTGATGCAGCATCGTTGGGTTGGTGTGTCATGAAGAGGGACCATGAGACCGCCTTCGGTACTCCAGAACCTGCTCTGGAACCCACTAACGTTCTGCACAACCCATTCCAGAACCTACAAATGTTCAACCTGCCCCACTCCAGAATCCTCACGCCTCCTGCCTTCCCTGCTCCAGAGCCCACTCCAAAACTAGCAAGTGTTGCCCTCCCAGCTCCACAACCAGCCTCCCCTTCTCCAGCCCTTCTCTGCTCTAGAGCTTGCAAACTCTCTTCTTTCCCCTCTCCGAAATAGCAATTGTCTGTCCTCCATTCCAGAGCCCACTCTAGAACTCACAGCCATGCTGGCTCCTGCACTCCAGAACCTGCTCTGGAACCTGTTTCGGTCTGCTCTCCTCCAGAAACTGCTCTGGACCCCACAGAGGTTCTGCCTTCCCCACTCCAGAAACCACAATTGTTCTGTCTTCCTGCTCCAGAGCCAGCAAGAGTTCTGCATTACATACTGCAGAGCCCATTCTGGGACCGGCACTTGTTCTGCCTTCCCTGGTCCAGAATGTGATCTGGAACCCACAAATGCGCTGCCTTCCCTGCTCCAAAATGTGCAACTTCAGCTTCCTTGCTCTGGAACCCTCTGGCATTCTGCCTTCCCCAGGGAACTCACTGCCTTGGCGCGAGTGCCTGTGGTACCTTTCGCTCACCGGCACACGCCAAAGGGAAGAGCCTGCCACCTGCTCCCATTGTGTGCTCGGCCCTGTGGCTCAGGGGACAGAGTGGGCTGGTCTTAGAATTGAAGGTCCCAGGTTTGATCCTTCCTGCTGGCCTGTCTGGGGCAGCCCCAGGCTTGTCCCCCCAGTGTGGTGATTGCCCTGGGGCCTTGCTTGCATGGGAACAGGGGGGTCTGGGTCCTGGCCCCATGCTGAGCTCTCTCTATCACCCCCAGTGTTTGTCATGGAGTATTACAAGGACACGCTGTGGAAGGGGGCCCTGATCTTCCTGCTCTGTGTCTTGGGCGGTGTCTTCTATCTCAAGAGTGAGAAGGTAGGAGAGCCCATGGCTGGTCCCAGAGCCCCCGACTGGGCCCCTCCTATGGCCTGGGACTGGGCCAGGCAAAGGGCGTTGTTTCCATTTCCTCCCCGCCCAGGTGGGTTATAGCTAACTGGGGACCCCTCACCCCCAAGTCCTCCAGCTACTTCCCCATCCTGGGAGCTGTGACCAGCAGGTCCCTCTTGCTTGCTCACCCTGCCTCCACCCCCCGGCTCTGGGTCTTGGCTCCCGGGTCCATCCCCCACAGGTCTCCCAGGATTACTCCGGCTTCTTCATCTATGGGATCCTGGTCGGCTTCTGGCTCCTTCTCAGCTCCATGCACAAGCGGCACCTGGTCATCAACCACGCCCGGGGCTGCTACCAGATCTACATCAAGAGGCAGCTATGGGAGGAGGGGCCTTTGCACCAGATCTATGTCCGGCTGACGGCCCAGACAGACGGTACGGCCCCTGCCCGGGGAGAGGGGCCTGGGGTAGCCACCCCCTGCACGGGATTCTCACCCCTCACTGGCTGCCTCTGGCCTGTCCTGTCCTGCAGCCTCCGGGAAATGCTTCTACAGCCTCATCATCAATGGCTACGGGCTGGAGGTGCTGGCCCTGGCCAGCCTGTCTGACAAGTACGAGGTGAGCAGCCAGGCCTGGCCCTGCTCTGCCAGGCACCGCGCTGGATCCTGGTGCATGCCGCCACCACAGCCACGAGCCCGCTGTGAACCTGAGAGATCAGCGAGAGCTCAATTCCACCCCACCACCTGGCCCGCAGCCCGGCTAGCCCAGCCCTGGGTGCCCCCTAGCTCTGCTGGTGCCCCTCACTTCTGACCTGCAGCCCCTGCTAGGCCAGCCCTGCCCCCCCAGCTCTGCCAGTGCCCCTCATTCCCAACCCACAGCCCCTGCCAGCCCAACCCTAGGTCCTGCCCAGCCCTGCCGATGCCCCTCACTCCTGACCCGCAGCCCTGCTAGCCCAGCCCTGGGTGCCCCCCAGCTCTGCTGGTGCCCCTCACTCCCAACCCACAGCCCCTGCCAGCCCAGCTGTGGGCTCCCCCCGACCTTGAGCTCTGTTGGTGCCACTCAACCCTGACCCGCAGCCCCCTGCTAGCCCAGCTGAGTTTGCACAGGTTGTTGGCAGGTCGGGGGGCTGCTTTGGAGCATGGGCCTCTCAGGACAAGTGTGTGTGTGTGTGTGGGAGAGGGTGTTTGGGGGTGCTCATGTTCCCAGGCCCCATGGCAAGGTCAAGCAGTGAAGGGGCCATGGATGCTGAGTGCCCCCTTCCAGGGTGGTGGAGAGACACCCCGGGGGCAGGTGCTTGGTGGGGGTACGCCCATCTCCGTCCAGATTCCCTCGCTTGGCTTCATGTCCCCACCCCACTGGTGCCCACCCGCTGTCCCTGGGCATCTGCCCGAGCCTCATGCCCCCTGCCCTGCCTGTCGCCCCCCAGCACATGGAGTTCCTGGGCAGGCGGATCGCGCGCAAGCTGAAACTCAACTACTTTGACTACCTGGATGTGTCTACGCGCCATGTGATCCGCCACAAGCCCCCGCTGGAGCAGGACAAGGACCTGCAGGTTTGAGGGGGGGGGGCTGTGCCCCAGTAAAGCTTGGCCTCCCTCTCCACTCACAACTGTTTGCACTGGGGGGCCCTGCTGGTCCCACCCACTCTAGGCCTGGCGGGGGCAGGGGCGGCTCCTGCAGTATATCCACTGGGGCTTTGCCCCATCCCTAGCCCTGGGGCCCACCCTGAAGATCTCCCCCTGATCCCTCCCCCACCCTGCTGCCGACTGTCACCCCCTCCCAGCCCCTCAGCCAGCCAGGCTTCCCCCTGCCCCTCCACGGCTGGGGGACATGGAACCAATGGGGGGCCACGGGAGGGGGGCCGTGGGAGGCAGCCTGGGCACCTCGGCCCGGCCAGCAGCCCCACGTCCTGCCTCAGAGGCTGTGTCTGATTGTCCCTCCTCGGGGAGAGGATGGACCACGTCATTCCCTGGGCGACCGGCCATATGGCTGTGCCAACCGTCCAATCAAAAAGAGCCCCCGGGCCTGCAAGGGGCCGACCCCCTGTCACGTCCAGGAGGGAGCAGCTGCCAGACCCACCAGGGGTCTCAAACTAGCCCTGGGGATTGCAGTGCCCCCAGACTGTCCCAGTGCTCCGGGCTCCCCCGGATCTGCCTGTTCAGAGCATCACCCCACTGGCCCGGTTCCTCCCCCGAGGGCTGGCCCAGGCCTGAGGCGCTGGCCAGGAGGGGGCTGGGGCTGACGAGGCTGTGGGCACGCTTGCCCATGGAGGCTGGGGATGGGCGGTGGTCAGCGAGACCATCCCTGTCTAGTGCTGGGGACTTGAGAACCAGCCAGATTGTCCGGGGAGGCCGGGAGAGTCCTGCTATCCAGGGGTCCGTTCAGAGGGGCCCAGCTGATTGCGGTGGCGTCCACGAGCTGCGCCGCACGGGGTCAGAGCTGCCCACTTGGGTGGCTGGTCCAAACAGTCAGTGTTCCCTCCTCGGCTGGTCTCCATCCTGTGGGCAGGGTCCCTTGGCCAGGCAGACACGGTGCTCGGGTCCAGGGCTCGGGTGGAGGCTAACGGGCCGATGAGCTCCCCAGCAGGGGGACAACGGGGCAGCAGGCATGGAGGAGACGGCTGCTCTCTGGGTGTCCTTGTGCTGCTGGGGGGCGGGGGGGGGGATGCTCCAGCCATGCGGGGCAGGGACACCTGGGGCCGAGGTGTGGCTGGGCGCAGCGACCTGAGCCTGGCCTGGCTGCGTCTCTCTGCTCCGGCCTGCTGGAAACCATCTGGCAATGTATCGGCCCATGGCACTGCCTGGTGCGAGCTGCCCTGCGCGGCCCCCCAGGCAGAGCAAGTCCTGGCCCCTGGGCTAATGGGGGCCCAGTCCCTGCCTCACCAGCTGAGGTCTGCGGCTTGCTGCCTTCCCTTCCCCTAGCCACGGGGCTGCCGTGCCGTGTTCCCCCGCTAGGTGGGGCACGTCGCACTCCAAACAGTTCGGTGGCTCCGAGCCCTGGGCTCTGTGTGTGTGTGTGGTGGGGGGGGCGGTTTGCAAAGCCCCAAGATCACACATACACCCCGCCCCCCGGCGCTGTTCTGGCTGAACTGGGCCCTGCAACTGAGGGAGGAGGATGTGTGGGTCGGGATTAGAGGGGACCAGGGGGATTCCGTGACACTGGGCAGGTCCCGTCCCCGTCTGTGCCTCAGTTTCCCCGTTGGACATGGGGCCAGGGAGCCCGAGAGTGCTGAGGTGTGTGAAGGATGCCGGTGGTCGGTGGGCCCCCAGCCCAGAGAGCAGCGCCCGTCGCTGCAGGGCTGTGCAGGGAGTTGGGCACTAGCCCAGCGCCTGCTCGGAGGTTGGGGCTGGCCTGGCCAGAGCACGTGTTCACGTAGCCCGTGTGACTGGCAGCCAGCCGCGGGCACGGCTGAGCCCAGCCAGTCTCCTCCGGGCAAAGGGCTCTGCCCTCCGGTTGGCAGCTGCCCCGGGACTGGGTCCTCCTGGGCTCCTCCGTGCTGGGCTGAGGTGAGTAGAGACACGCACCTGCCTGCCCCTGCCTTAGCACACACAGACCCGCACACCTGTGCCCACAGACGGTGCGCTGCACACTCGTGTGTGCTGCTTGATGTGTCTGTGTGGCAACGGGGAGCTCGTTCCAGCGCCTGCCGCCCACCCCCTGCCTCTGCCCACCCCCTTACCACCACCCAGCCCCACATCACCGCCCACCCCCCTTACCACCACCCACCCCCTCACTGCCACCCCCTCACAACCACCCACCCCCACATCACTGCCCACCCCCCTCGCCACCACCTAGCCCCATATCACTGCCCACTCCCCTTACCACCACCCACCCCCTCTCTGCCACCCCACCTCACAACCACCCACCCCCCTCGCCACCACCCGGCCCCCTCACCACCACCCAGCCCCACATCACCACCCATCCCCCTCACCACCACCCAGACCCCTGCCGACGCCCACCCCCTGGCTGTCACTCACCCCCCTTACTACCACCCAGCCCCACATCACCGCCCACCCCCCCTCACAATCACCCACCCCCACATCACTGCCCACCCCCGTCGCCATCACCCAGCCCCCCCACTGCTGCCCACCCCCTGGCTGCCACCCACCCCCCTTACCACTCCCCAGCCCCTCACTTCCACTCCACCTCGCCACCCCCCTGCCCCCTGCCACTGCCCACCCCTTCACTGCCACCCACCTCTTGGCTGCTACTCAGTCCCATATCACTGCCCATCTCTCTCACCCGCCACCCCCCCCTCACTTCCACCCCCCCTCGCCACCACCCAGCCCCTGCCGCTACCCAACCTCTCATTGCCACTGAGGACCGAGAGGGACAGCTCTGGGATGGGCAGGGTGATGGGATGTGTGAGGAGAAGGTGAGGGGTGGAGGGGGGCAGGGAGGTGAGGAGGCAATGGGGCAGGTGGGAGGGGTTAGATGGGGAGAGAACCCAGGAAAACTGCCCCCTGGGGATGGGGAGGAAGAGGAGAGCACCAGGGGAGGGGTGTGACGCTGCCCGGGGGTACCCAGGGCTGTGCGGCACTGGGCTACACCTGCCCCGAATGTGAGGACCATCTGTGCCGGCCAGGACCAGCTCCCCAGCTCTGCCGGCCACCAGCTGCACAAGCCCACCCCGCTCCGCCTGCCAGGCCCCCCCATCTCCTGCAGGCCAGTCCCGAGCCCTCGGAGCGCCCCCAGGAGCACCCGGCCTCCAGGAGCACCCGGCCTTTGCTCTGCTGGTGTTCACCCACCTGCTGCTCCCTGGGAACAGTGACGCCGGCTGCCCCGTCGCCGCACGGACGCACACCCAGCTCTCCCAGATGACTCTAGTGAAACCGAGGCAGAGGCCATGGCACAAGGTTCAGCGAGCCGAGTGACGGGCAGGAGACAGGCGGGCAGCAAATGGCCACCTGTCAAAGAAAACCGTCTGACACGTTCTGGAGCCTCGAGCTCTTTAACAAGATACTTTCACCTCTAGAGCAACGCTCCCCCTGAGCCCTTCCAGCGTCGGACAGCCAGGCCTGGCTGTCATCTTCCACCAGTGGGATGAGGCAGCTGGCAGCTCCCTGCCCCCCGAGAAAGATCCCGGATGCCTGTTTGCATCCCCAGATGTATCAGAACCATCCACTGGCCTTATTCATGAACCCCGCCCCCACCCCCGGGTGTCTTTGCCTGGATCCGCCTTTCGTGTAGCTTTCACAATCTCTTAATTAACATCTGGCTCTGTCTACAAACAGGCCTCCGTCGGGACGCCGTACACGGGGAGCAGACAAGCGTCTGTCACCCTGCCAGGAAAGAGCCTGCCCAAGATATGACACCTGGCCTCTCCCCCATGGCCAGAGCACAGCCCGGAGGAGAGAGGGGCCCACTGCTCAGCCAGCTTTGCCCTGGGACAGTGACCGGTCTGGTGAGCCAGCGGTGCAGCCAGCCTGGGGTCAGGCGCTGCCCTAGGCTGACCAGAGTCCCAGTTTCTCGGCCCATGGTCCCGGCAGAGGGCAGCGGAGAACCGACTCCTCTGCCCTCAGCCTGTGTGGTGCAGGTGGTGGGCGGGAGGGAGCAGTGGGTGGCTGGAAGGGGCTGTGCAGCAAACACATGGTTTGGGACCCAGCCCAGCCCCTCTCTAGGGCCCGGCGCTCAGCACACCTGGGCAATCAGGGTCCAGAGACCCCATGGGGAGAACCAGAGGTTTAAACCCACCCGCGCATAAGCAGTTAAACCAGCCGTTGGTGAGTTATGTCAGGCGCCATGCGGCCAGGTCAGGGGTGAAGGGACGTGTGCCTAGGTCAAAAATGGTCCTTGCAACAGCAATGTGACCAGCCCCACCTCGCAGCCCTGCAGGGAGGGGCTAGCGGACGAGCCCGGCTTCGGGCCCTGAGCCATTGTCCGGCCCAGGATAAAACCGTGTTACCATCGCAGCACATGGGAGCTGCCAGCCAGGGAAAAGGAAGCACCAGGCTTCAGCCACTGAGACAGGAGGGAGCTTTCCCCACTGGAGTCTCTACAGCGAGTGACGCAAACAACCGCAAACCCGGCCACAATGGAAGGGCTTTGAGTGAGCAGTCTTGGGGCACAGACCCATGGCAGGAGGCTGGCCGGGAAGCCTGGAGCCCTCCTGTAGCTGCGGGGACGTGGGGGGACTGGTTTAGGGCACCAGGGAACGCTACTTGCACCCAGGACTTTGTCTAGGCTGGAAGTGTAACACCCGAGGGTGCATCGTTACTGTCTGTGTAACTACTGTCTGTGCTCCCCTCCCCCCACAACCCTATTTCCTCTGGGAATCTGCAGCTTTCCCATGAAATAAACGTTTCTTTTTCCCCCAAGCTGATCGCTGGGGTGCAAAAAGTGGGGAGCACGTACCTCAAAGTGAGCTGGTATCTGGGGGGCTGGTTCATGCTGACGCACCAGAGGGGACGGTCCGAGGGCCTGGGCATTAAGAACTCGAAGGGTGGATGGGGGAGACCCAGGACCAGAAGGGGTGTTGCTGCTGCCCTGCAAGGCTGGTGAGACCTGGTGCTCGTGGGCAGGCTGCTGATGGCAGGGAATTGACCCAGACCCCCACAGCGCAGAGGCCCCTGAAGTTACAGGGCAGGTGGTGACGGAGCTGTGTACCGGTCTGAGCAGGCGCCAACACTGCCCCATTGGCACCGTCAGTGGGGTTCAAACCTGCACAGGCATGGCCAGCTGTAGAGTTTGGCTGGGGCTGGGGAGCAGAAAGGGGCCAGGAGGGCTTGGCAAAGGAGCTGAATGCCCTGCCCTCCTCTGAAGGTGCAGAGCAGCTACACAGACAAATGCAGAGTCCTGCCCTTAGGATGGAAGAATCCCATGCACTGCTACAGGCTGGGGACCAACTGGCTAAGCAGCAGTTCTGCAGAAAAGGACCTAGGGGTTAAAGTGGACGAGAAGCTGGATATGAGTCAGCAGTGTGCCCTTGTTGCCAAAAAGGCCAATGGCATATTGGGCTGTATTAACAGGAGCATTGCCAGCAGATCGAGGGAAGTGATTATTCCCCTCTCTTTGGCAATAGTGAGGCCACACCTAGAGTATTGCATCCAGTTTTGGGCCCCCCACTAGAGAAGGGATGTGAACAAATTGGAGAGAGTCCAGCGGAGGGCACCAAAAATGATTAGGGGACTGGAACACATGACTTCTGAGGCGAGGCTGAGGGAACTGGGATTGTTTAGTCTGCGGAAGAGAAGAACGAAGGGGTATTTGATAGCTGCTTTCAACTACCTGAAAGGGGGTTCCAAAGAGGATGGATCTAGACTGTTCTCAGTGGTAGCAGATGACAGAACGAGGAGTAATGGTCTCAAGTTGCAGTGGTGGAGGTGTAGGTTGGATATTAGGAAACACTAGTTCACTAGGAGGGTGGTAAAACACTGGATTGCATTACCTAGGCAGGTGGTGGAATCTCCTTCCTTTGAAGTTTTTAAGGCCTGGATTGACAAAGCCCTGGCTGGGATGATTTAGTTGGGGCTTTGTCCTGCTTTGAGCAAGGGGTTGGACTAGATACCTCCTGAGGTCCCTTCCAACACTGATATTCTATGATTCTATGACCCCTTCCCACCTCATGCATGGCTGGGCCCAGCCCCCTCGTGCGGGTGCTTTGGGGCACCGTTCAATGCCACGAGTGCAGAGGTAGCTCTGGTGCCTTTTAACTCTCCTGCCACCCTGCTCCCCACAGCCCTTGGTCCCCAGCCTGGGAAGATCTCTGCCGGGGGCCCACTAGGTCCAGCCCGCAGAGCCGGCCAGGCTCTCTCCCACCGATCCGAGCAGCCCAAGGAGGCTGGTCTCACCCCTTTCCGAAGGGAGGGAGCGTCAGTTTCTCCCCTTCATTAGTCTTACCATGTGGCGGCCGATACGCGCCATCCATGCTGGGGGGCCTGGCTTCATCAATCACATCTGCCAGGGCCCCTGGGTCCCATCCTGGTGTAGACAAAGCCTGTGTGCATCTGAGAGACTGGGATGGGAATGGCTGGCTCATTGGTATTCCTCAGCAGTGGCCTCCCTCCAGGACATGCCAAACCTGCTCTCTGGGGGGCCGTGGGCAGCTGCCAGCTCTGGGCTGGGCCTTTCCCAGGGGAGCTACTGGCCCATGAGTGGCATCCTGCCCAGATGCTGCTCTCAGGGGCTCTCTCTGACACCAGGCCCACTGCTGGCATCCCAGCCCCGCTTCCCCCTCCAGTGCCTGCCAAGCTGGCGCCAGCCATCGAGCCAGCCTGCATCAGCACTGCAAGGCCCCTCCAGCTGCCCTCTGTGACAGGGGCCAGTGACCTGACGCACTGGAAGGGGGGCTATTTACCAGTCTGGGGTATTCACATGCTCCCCCACTGTAGTGTCTGGGCACCTCCCCAGAGCAGAGGCAGTAGGGGTCTGGGAAAGAATCTTCCCACAAGACATATGGGGCAGGGGCTGCTCCCAGCAGTGGGTCCCTGAACAGGGAGCAGGCATGCATGTGAGGGCAGCAGGGGTGAGTTCCTGGGCATGCATGGGTCCTCCAAGCATCTCCCGTCTGGGGGTCGGAGGGGAGCAATAGATCTGGGGCCTGGGAGCGGGTGTCTTGTCAAACAGACATCCCTGCCAGCTGCGTAGGGCATGGAGGAAGGGGGGCCCTGCAGCACTGCGCCCCCTCTGAGCTGGTGCTGCCCTGCCGGAGGCCAGCCCTGCGAGGCAGCCCCCTCTCCCCGGATGGGGCCTGCCCAAGCCAGTGTTCTGATGGGGCTGGCTAGTATGCTGCCCCCTCATGCCCCTGGGCCCTCCCCAGGCCAGGTGCCCCGATGGGAGCTCTGGGCACCGTGCCCTGTACAGCGCGAGGCACAGAAATGGGCTGACCCGTTCGGGGGGCGTCCCAGCCCATCCCGCCTGAGCAGGATGGCACCACGTGACTGCTGGGCAGGAGCCCGCCAGGGGCCTGGCACCTCGCCAGGGCAGGCTGATGAGCCCGAGTTCACCCCGCAGACGCCACTGCACTTCTACAAGTGTAAGGGAGAGACCCCATCCCGCCTGCCTGCATCCCCCCCACCCCACCCACCCTGGCTCTCGCTGCTGCGGGAGCCAGAGCCCTTTAATTGCTTTTATAAAGTGCACAAAGGCAACAGACTCCATCTGAAGCCGCTGCCCCCCTCCCCCGCGCCCGCGCCGCTCAGCCGCCTGTGGCACTCCCCAGAGGAGAGGGGATCTGTTTCTTTATTTACCGCTTCATTTGTGCCCAGTGACGGGGTGGGCGCCCGGGGGCAGACACAAAGGGGCAGGCCAAGGGGAGCAAGGGGCTGCCCAGATGGCAGGGGAAGCAGTGCCGGGTTCTAATGCCGCCTGGTTAGGGGGAGGGGCTGAGTGCCCCCTGCGTGCCTCCAGCTCCCCCCAAGCTGAGTTCATGAGAAGTGGCAGCAAAGCAGCCCCCCATGGGGAAGACAGCCGAGCGCAGAGCCTCCCACGGACAGAGGCTGCCTGTCCATCTTGGTAGGGCTACCTCTCCCGGGTACTGCCCCCCGCGGGCGAGGCATATCCTACGGGGATGAGGCCTGGGTGGCCCTGACTTGCCTGGGGGCCTGGATGTCCTAGACCATCCTCCAAGGGATCAGACCCACACGGTCCACAGGCCGAAGCTTGCAGCCGATTATCGTCTGTGCCTCCCACCCCCCAGCTACCGATCTATGTCACTGCAGCGCCTGAGCCCTGGCATCCAGCCTGGCCCATTGTGCATCCTGCCCCCCTCCCAGCAGCCCCTCTGCTTTCTATGCTCGCCCCAGAGCGTCGCAGGGCCCAGGTTGGCTGCTCCCCCGCTGCTGCAGGGTGGCACATGGTGGCTCCCCCGGCAGGTCCTTGGCCAAGTCTGATCCCAACCTCCAGGGCCTTTTATCTCCCCATCTCAGGCCCTGTCAGCTGCATTGTCCCAGGAGAGCTAAAGGCCCCAGCAGTGACCTGTGAGCTGGCAGGGGCATGGACATGGTATGAGGGGCTCTCGGAGCTGCCAGACCTCCATGGAGTTAAGCAAAAGCCCCATGGCAGTTCTCTGGGCTGGTGCCATCTCCCACTGACACTCCCCATGCGTGTGTACAGCTTCACAGACAGAGCGAACGCCCCCAGAGTTACGGCTTCTGTGGGGTCACAGAATCATAGAATCTCAGAGCTGGAAGGGACCTCAGGAGGTTCTAGTCCAACCCCCTACTCAAAGCAGGACCAAGCCCCAACTAAATCATCCCAGCCAGGGCTTTGTCAAGCCTGACCTTAAAAACCTCTAAGGATGGAGATTCCACCACCTCCCTAGGTAACCCATTCCAGTGCTTCACCACCCTCCTAGTGAAATAGTGTTTCCTAGTATCCAATCTAGACTTCCCACACCGCAACTTGAGACCATTACTCCTAGTTCTGTCATCTGCTACCACTGAGAGCAGCCGAGCTCTATCCTCTTGGGAACCCCCCTTCAGGTAGTTCAAGGCTGCTGTCAAATCCCCCCTCACTCTTCTCTTCTGCAGACTAAACAAGCCCAGTTCCCTCAGCCTCTCCCCGTAAGTCATGTGCCCCAGCCCCCTAATAGCCCCCTCAGAGCCCCACATACCCACACTTGATCCACAGCCCCCAGGGCAGCTGCTTCCTGGGCACTCAGAGTCCCCACAGGCCTGGGGGTAGGTGCGAGATGAAGCAGATCTTTGCTTATGGAGATTCATTTCCAGCCTCTCCTGTTCCTCCTTCCTGGGAACATGCTCAGCAGCAGCACTGCTAATGGAGGAGTGGGAGCTGTCCCCCTGCCCATCTCCAGCCGGGCTCTCCAGTGCCGCCTCGCCACGAGACGAGGCAACCCTGCTCTGGCTACAGGAGAGGCCCCGATCCAAGCATGCAGCCGAGCAGGGATCGCTGGGCTCCTGGCTGGCGTTCATGACCCCCTGGGGGTTAGCTGGTGCCGGGACGCTGGAGCGAATGGCTGCAGGGGCAGAGTGATCCTAGGGCTGGCTTCGGCCGTGTGTGATGCACAGTCAAACACGCTGCCCCACATGGTCCTTCCTGCCTCTGCACAACCAGCCACCTGGCTGCCCAGCCTCGCTACAGTCCCTGGCCTGAGCAGGCTGTGCTGACCCCCATGAGGCACCCCAGGGCTCAGCTCCTCAGCCTGGGGGGCACAGTGTCACTGAACTCACACACAGGTAGATTGTCACTCGGGCATGCACATACACCCCCACCCATGCACAGTTGCACATGCACAAACACATCAGATACCTACAATACAGTCTACACAGACACCCCCCCGTGCATGCAGAGACCCCCCCCAGACACCCACTAGTGCACATACAGACCCTTCCCATCAGGCACCAGGAGTCTCAAACCCAGGCCCGCAGGGTTGCCAAGCAACAGCCTTACCCGCTGCACCCCTGCCAAGCAAGGCCAGCCCAGGGAACTGCAGTGAACACCCCACTGCCAGAGCTACACCCACTGACGCAGCTGGGTCAGGTGACTAGCAGTAGACGGCTGATTGGACACCACTGGGCATAAAGCTTCTTGTTCCTGTCCCATGCCTTGTCTGGGCCACCAGCTGCTGGGTGCAGCAGGTCCCAGTCTCCTGCCCTGATTCCAGGGATCGATTCTTGCATGACCCTTGGCCTGACATCTGACTCCGATTCCAGCTTCATCCTTGGCAGGGCCGTCAGCTTGCCTGCCATGACCCCAGAGCATGCGTGCCAGCCTCAGGGCAGAGGGCTGGGAACCCTGCACCGACCCCCATTGGCTGTGAGCTCTGTATTCGATTTCACCAACCGGTTACCAGGTGTGAGCTCCTCAGACCCTACAACAGCCTAACCTGGGAGTCACAGACAGGCCCCGTGAGCGTCCCCATCTGTCCTGCCACTCAGGGGAGCTGCCTGTGTGCTAGCTGGGCCCTTACCCCAAGGATACGGCAATAGTCAGGTTACTCCCTGTCCCAAAGGACCCGTCACTTACCCCAGGTCACCTGCGCTTTAGCTCTCACACCAAAGCCAATGCTTGTAGCCAGTCCTATAATAAACTACACACAGATTTATCAGTAAGCAAGGGAAACAGGAGAGTTATTGACAAGCTTAAGCAGGGAACAATAGATACACACCGGAGTTACAGTCACAAGTTTCAAAAGGGAATAGAAGCTTCTATCACAAGCAAGCTCCATACGTCCTTTAGGGCTGACCCAGGCTGAGCACTGGGGATCTTTTGCTTCTCCCTAGAAACCTGCCCATCCAGAGTCCAAGCAGAATATAATCATTTCCTTCTGTCTGGGGGTTTTATCCCCCTCCCGCCATGTGCTCTGAGCTGCAAACTCAGCTGATGGGAGGAAACCATGTGCATGACTCAGCTTCATGGGGTGCGGAGGAGAAGAGTAAATAACAAAGTCTTTTATCCTCTTTAATGCTCCACAATGGTCCATCTCCTGTCATGGACCTTCCCTGTGGGGCAGGACGTAACACCTTCTGCTGGAGCCAGCACTTCACACTGGTTAATGTCTCTCTCCTGCCTGGTGAGTTACAGGGTCACAGAGGCTCACTATCCAGCCGCTCAGATAGTCCCTTGCACTAGGGGATACGGATGTGTCAGATTAATGCTCGTAGCAACTCACTGACACCTGTTTGAACAACACTAACACACAGGTGAGCCAGGCCGGTTCCAGCCACGTATCTGTCAGTGTTCAGTGGAGATAAGGGGCTTGGCATGAGCTGGCACCTGTTCTGCCAGTGTCACAGTGGCTACCATCTCTGACCCTGGCACTAACCCTTGGCATGGCTTGGGCTGGAACTGCAACCCTGACACTGACCCCTGGCTCTGACCATGAGGTCAGACTGCCCTATTATGGGCCCTGACCTGCACTGGTGGGGGCACAGAGACCCCAGACTCCTGCCCGCAACCCTAGCGGGTAGACAAGTTGGAGGACTCAGCAGCACGATGGTGGCTGGCTGTGTGAGTCAATATGCAGGGATGGGTTGGCCAGAGCTCTCTGCGGTTCTGGAGGCAGGAGCACACAGGGTGGGCACTGGGAGCCCTGGTTTTGGGAGTGGAGTGAGGAAGTGCCCCCACCCTCCACTTCCCTCCCCCCAAGCCCAAAGAGTGACCATGATGGGGAGCTTCTTGCCTGGGGATCATCATCCCTGCTTCAGTGGCCACCAGGCAGGACCAGTCCTCTGGTGAACTGACAACACCCACCGCAACACATCCCCCAGCCCATACACCGCCAACACCCCCACAATATACACTCACCCCAGTGGAGTCAACCCCTTCTCTCCCATCCCCCATGCAGACAGTCCCAGCAGAACTAGACGGCATTCCCTGGTCAATCCTCCCTACTCCCTGCTTCGTCCCATCTTCCCCGCTTTGAGATTGAACTGAGCGGGGTCACTCTAACCACTGACCTGGGGAAGCTAAAGGCTCCCTCTCCGGGACAAAGCATCCGCTATCATGTTAGCTCTTCCCTTCACATGGACCACGTCCAGGTAATAATCCTGCAGGAGCAGGCTCCACCTCAGGAGTTTGGCTTTGGCTCCTTTCATCTTGTGTAGCCAGGTCAGGAGAGAGTGGTCAGTGTACATGGTGAAGTATCGCCCAAAGACATATGGCTCTAGTTTCTTATGGGCCCACAACATGGCCAGGCACTCCTTCTCGATGGTCGCGTAGTGTTGCTCCCGGGGTAGCAACTTCTTGCTCAGGTACATGATGGGGTGTCTCTCCCCCTTTTCATTATCCTACATTAACACGCCTCCAGTCCTGTGTCTGAGGTGTCGGTGAACACCATAAAGGGCTTGTCAAAGTCTGGGTTTGCCAGAACTCGGCCACTGACCAGAGCCTCCTTCAGTGCCCAGAGAGCCTCCTGGCACTGCTTGGTCCAGACCACCTTGTCTGACTTCCTCTTTTTGCATAGCCCAGTGATGGGGGCGGCTATGGCGCTAAAATGGGGCACAAATCTTTGAAAAACCCTGCCATCCCAATAAAGGCCTGGACCTGCTTTTTGGTTTGGGGAGCGGGCCAGTCTCTGATCACCTCCACTTTGGCTGGTTCCGTCTCCCCACCTGATGGCCCAGGTAAGATACTTCTGCCATCCCCACCTTGCACTTCTCCGCTTTTACTGTCAGCCCAGCCTCCTGGAGTCGGTTCAGCACTTGTCTAACCTGGGACACATGGTCCTCCCATGTCTGGCTAATGACTTAGATGTCATCAATATACACCATGGCAAAACTCTCCATCCTCTTCAGTAGCTGATCCACCAGGTGCTGGAAGGTGGCCAGCGCTCCCTTGAGGCTGAAAGGCAGGGTCAGAAACTCATAGAGCCCCAGAGGGGTGATAAAGGCTGATTTCAGCCAGGCATCTGCATCCAGCTGCACTTGCCAGTAGCCCTTTGTAAGGTCCATGGTGGTGAGGTGTCGAGCTCCTCCCAATTTGTCTAGGAATTCATCAGGCCTGGGCATGGGGTAGGCATCAGATATAGTGATGGCACTGAGCTTCCGATAGTCCACACAGAACTGGATCGACCCATCCTTTTTGGGGACCAGCACCACCAGCGAGGCTCAAAGGCTGGCAGATGGCTGGATCACCCCCAAAGCCAGCATGTCCCTGACCTCTCTTTCCAGGTCCTGAGCAGTTTTCCCTGTGACTCGGAAGTGGGAGCATCTTATAAGGGAATGTGATCCTGTCTGCACCTGGTGGACAGTCAGATTAGTGCATCCAGGCTGGTTGGAAAACAGCTGTTGGTTCAGATGCAGCATCCCTCTGATCTCAGCTTGCTGGGCAGGGGTTAGCCAATCAGAGAGGGAAATTGTCTCCGCGAGGAACCAGCTCTGGTCCCAGGGAATAGATCTACTAAAGGGTCATCTCCCTGCTCCTCCCAATGTCCGCACACAGCCAACACCACATTCCCCCTGACATAATATGGCTTCATCATATTCACATGGTACACCTGGCGGTGGTGCGCCCAGTTCGACAGCTCCACCACATAGTTTACCTCATTTAGCTGCTTGACAGCCTTGAAGGGACCTTCCTAAGTGGCCTGTAGTTTGTTTTTCCTTACAGGGATGAGAACCATCACCTGATTCCAGTGGCGTAGGCACGGGCCCGTGTCGTGTGGTCATACTAGGCCTTCTGCTTCCTTTGGGCTCTGGCTAAATTCTCCCTGGCCAGGTCCATGAGTTCAGCAAGTCTCTCTTGGAAGGTCAGGACATACTCCACCACGGATTCCCTGTCAGGCATGGCCTTCCCCTCCCATTCATCTCTCATCAGGTCCAGAGGCCCCTTACCCTCCTGCCATATAACAGTTCGAAAGGCGAGAACCCAGTAGACTCCTGGGGCACCTCCCTGTACGTGAACAGCAAGTGAGGTAAGTACTTGTCCCAGTCCTGCGGGTGCTGGTTCATAAAGTTTTTCAGCATCATCTTAACGTCCCATTGAACCTCTCCACCAGCCCGTTGGACTGGAGGTGATATGCTGAGGCCCAGTTGTGCTGGACGCCACATTTCTCCCACAAGCACCGGAGCAGGGCCGACATGAAGTTGGACCCTTGGTCTATCAAGACTTCCTTGGGGAACCCCACTCGGCTGAAAATGGTCAGCAGCGCATCTGCCACAGTGTCTGCTTCAATGGAAGCTCAGGGCACTGCCTCAGGGTAGTGGGTGGCAAAATCTACCACCACCAGAATGTATTTCTTCCCCGACCGGGTCATCTTGCTGAGAGGTCCCACCATGTCCATGGCCACCTTCTGGAAAGGCTCCTCTCTGATGGGCAAAGGTCTCAAAGCCACTTTCCCCTTGTCTCGGGCCTTCCCCACCCTCTGACAGGGGTCACAGGATCGGCAATATTGCCGGACAGTGGTAAAGACCCCAGGCCAGTAAAAGTTCTGTAGCAGCCTCTACCTGGTACGCTGGATTCCCTGGTGCCCTGAGAGGGGGATGTCATGGTCCAGGTACAGTAACTTGTGGTGAAACTTCTGGGGGACCACCAGCTGCCTCCTGATCCCCCATGACTCCATTTCCCTTGGGGGAGCCCATTCTCAATACAGGAACCCCTTCTACCAAAGGAAACCTCTCCTTGCAAGCTCTCCTTATGGTCTGTACCATGCTGAGGTCGGCCAGGTCTCTTAGCTTCTGCAAGGAGGGATCTTTCTGCAACTCGGCATGAAACTCAGCAGCTGGGGAAGGGATGGGGACCAGTTCCCTCTCACTGGGTGTGTCTGAGGCCACAGCCTCTCTGAGCTGTGCCCCTCGGTGCTCCCTCCGCTCCGGGGTAGGGTCCTGAACCTTGGGCAAGGTACCCTCCCAAAGGTCAGGGTGCAGTGCCCCTCACCGGCTCTGGCTACAGGTCATGACCGGGGCACCCTGGGGTTTGCTTGGCTAGTCCTCCAGGTCCCTTCCCATTAACACCTCAGTGGGCAAATGGTGGTGCATCCCTACTTCCTTGGGGCCCTCCTTGGTCGTCCGTTTCAGGAGTACCCTCGCTACCGGCACCTTGAATGGGGTCCCACCCACCCTCGTCAGGGTCAGGTAGGTGTTGGGCATCACCCGGGCTGGGCCAGCATCACCTCCACACCCGTATCCCAGTATCCATTGACCTTCCTCTCATCCACCTCCACGGGAACAAGGCACTTGCTCTGCAGGGACAGCCCCATGCCCACCCTTGAGTCCTGGGCATCCTGGGGCGCTCTGCTGGGAGGATCCCCTTCTGGTCGCAGGGGTCACAGTGCCCTTGGTATTTGCTGGGCTTCTCCAGGCCCTTCCCCTAGACATAGGTAGGAGGGGTCTCGGGAAGCCCTCAGCAGCCTCCTGTTCACTCCCTGCTGGGACAGACACCAGTGCCTGTGCTGCATCGGCCAGGCTGCTTCCCTCAGAGACAGGGATCAGTTCAGTTCGTTCAAGTGATCTCCCTTCTCCAGCTGGGCAATCAGCTGTTCTTTGGTGAGCCTCTCAATGCGCAGCCCCCTCTGCTTGCACAGCTCCACCAGGTTGCTCTTAAGGCACTTGCTATATATCTCCTGAGCCCAGTGAGGCTTACATCTTGCCAACGTCTCTGAGGAAGCTCCGTAGTAGGTAGGTGATATGGAAGGGGGGAATTCAGCTGTTGTGACCTGCACTGGATGTGCCATGTTTGTCTTTCTTCCACAGGACAGAAGCGACTTTGTCTGTACAAAGTGCAAGCTGGTCTCCATATTGGAAGAGAAGATTGAAGGTCTGGAGCAACAGGTAACGACCCTGCGTTGTATACGAGAGACTGAGGATTTTCTGGACCAAACTCAGGATAGCCTTCTAGGGGCACAAAGCTCTAAAGATGTAGAGCAGGTTGCACAGAGGAGCCAAGAGGCCAGTGAAGAAGCTTGGCAACATGTGACCTCCAGAAGAGGTAAGCGGAATGTCCGGGTTCCAGTAACACAGACACAGGTAACTAACCGCTTTCATGTTCTCTCCACAGGTACCAATGCGGAGAGTGGACCAGATGATATGTCTGGGGGGAGAAAGCGGAAGGAGACTCCGCTGGTTGGGAGGCATGAGATGCGATGTCCTGAGGTTGGAGGTTCCACGACCACCACTCCCAAGAGGAGAAGGCGGGTGGTGGTGGTCGGGGACTCTCTCCTCGAGGGGGACTGAGTCATCTATCTGCCGCCCTGACCGGGAAAACCGAGAAGTCTGCTGCTTGCCAGGGGCTAAGATTCGTGATGTGACGGAGAGACTGCCGAGACTCATCAAGCCCTCGGATCGCTACCCCTTCCTGCTTCTCCACGTGGGCACCAATGATACTGCCAAGAATGACCTTGAGCGGATCACTGCGGACTACGTGGCTCTGGGAAGAAGGATAAAGGAGTTGGAGGCGCAAGTGGTGTTCTCGTCCATCCTCCCCGTGGAAGGAAAAGGCCTGGGTAGGGACCGTCGAATCGTGGAGGTCAACGAATGGCTACGCAGGTGGTGTCGGAGAGAAGGCTTTGGATTCTTTGACCATGGGATGGTGTTCCATGAAGGAGGAGGGCTGGGCAGAGACGGGCTCCATCTTACGAAGAGAGGGAAGAACATCTTTGCCAGCAGGCTGGCTAACCTAGTGAGGAGGGCTTTAAACTAGGTTCACCGGGGGAAGGAGACCAAAGCCCTGAGGTAAGTGGGAAAGCGGGATACCGGGAGGAAGCACAGGCAGGAAGGTCTGTGAGGGGAGGGCTCCTGCCTCATACTGGGAATGAGGGGCGATCAACAGGTTATCTCAAGTGCTTATATACAAATGCACAAAGCCTTGGAAACAAGCAGGGAGAACTGGAGGTCCTGGTGATGTCAAGGAATTATGACGTGATTGGAATAACAGAGACTTGGTGGGATAACTCACATGACTGGAGTACAGTCATGGATGGTTATAAACTGTTCAGGAAGGACAGGCAGGGCAGAAAAGGTGGGGGAGTAGCACTGTATGTAAGGGAGCAGTATGACTGCTCAGAGCTCCGGTACGAAACTGTGGAAAAACCTGAGTGTCTCTGGATTAAGTTTAGAAGTGTGTGCAACAAGAGTGATGTCATGGTGGGAGTCTGCTATAGACCACCGGACCAGGGGGATGAGGTGGATGAGGCTTTCTTCCGGCAACTCACGGAAGCTACTAGATCGCATGCCCTGATTCTCATGGGTGACTTTAATTTTCCTGATATCTGCTGGGAGAGCAATACAGCGGTGCATAGACAATCCAGGAAGTTTTTGGAAAGCGTAGGGGACAATTTCCTGGTGCAAGTGCTAGGGGAGCCAACTAGGGGGAGCGCTTTTCTTGACCTGCTGCTCACAAACCGGGTAGAATTAGTGGGGGAAGCAAAAGTGGATGGGAATCTGGGAGGCAGTGACCATGAGTTGGTTGAGTTCAGGATCCTGACGCAGGGAAGAAAGGTAAGCAGCAGGATACGGACCCTGGACTTCAGGAAAGCAGACTTTGACTCCCTCAGGGAACAGATGGCCAGGATCCCCTGGGGGACTAACATGAAAGGGAAGGGAGTCCAGGAGAGCTGGCTGTATTTCAAGGAATCCCTGTTGAGGTTACAGGGACAAACCATCCCGATGAGTCGAAAGAATAGTAAATATGGCAGGCGACCAGCTTGGCTTAATGGTGAAATCCTAGCGGATCTTAAACATAAAAAAGAAGCTTACAAGAAGTGGAAGCTTGGACATATGACCAGGGAAGAGTATAAAAATATTGCTCGGGCATGTAGGAAAGATATCAGGAGGGCCAAATCGCACCTGGAGCTGCAGCTAGCAAGAGATGTCAAGAGTAACAAGAAGGGTTTCTTCAGGTATGTTGGCAACAAGAAGAAAGCCAAGGAAAGTGTGGGCCCCTTACTGAATGAGGGAGGCAAGCTAGTGACAGAGGATGTGGAAAAAGCTAATGTACTCAATGCTTTTTTTGCCTCTGTTTTCACTAACAAGGTCAGCTCCCAGACTGCTGTGCTGGGCAACACAAAATGGGGAAGAGATGGCCAGCCCTCTGTAGAGATAGAGGTGGTTAGGGACTATTTAGAAAAGCTGGACGTGCACAAGTCCATGGGGCCGGACGAATTGCATCCGAGAGTGCTGAAGGAATTGGCGGCTGTGATTGCAGAGCCCTTAGCCATTATCTTTGAAAACTCGTGGCGAACGGGGGAAGTCCCGGATGACTGGAAAAAGGCTAATGTAGTGCCCATCTTTAAAAAAGGGAAGAAGGAGGATCCTGGGAACTACAGGCCGGTCAGCCTCACCTCAGTCCCTGGAAAAATCATGGAGCAGGTCCTCAAAGAATCAATCCTGAAGCACTTAGAGGAGAGGAAAGTGATCAGGAACAGTCAGCATGGATTCACCAAGGGAAGGTCATGCCTGACTAATCTAATCGCCTTTTATGATGAGATTACTGGTTCTGTGGATGAAGGGAAAGCAGTGGATGTATTGTTTCTTGACTTTAGCAAAGCTTTTGACACGGTCTCCCACAGCATTCTTGTCAGCAAGTTAAGGAAGTATGGGCTGGATGAATGCACTATAAGGTGGGTAGAAAGCTGGCTAGATTGTCGGGCTCAACGGGTAGTGATCAATGGCTCCATGTCTAGTTGGCAGCCGGTGTCAAGTGGAGTGCCCCAGGGGTCGGTCCTGGGGCCCGTTTTGTTCAATATCTTCATAAATGATCTGGAGGATGGTGTGGATTGCACTCTCAGCAAATTTGCGGATGATACTAAACTGGGAGGAGTGGTAGATACGCTGGAGGGGAGGGATAGGATACAGAAGGACCTAGACAAATTGGAGGATTGGGCCAAAAGAAATCTAATGAGGTTCAATAAGGATAAATGCAGGGTCCTGCACTTAGGATGGAAGAATCCAATGCACCGCTACAGACTAGGGACCGAATGGCTCGGCAGCAGTTCTGCGGAAAAGGACCTAGGGGTGACAGTGGACGAGAAGCTGGATATGAGTCAGCAGTGTGCCCTTGTTGCCAAGAAGGCCAATGGCATTTTGGGTTGTATAAGTAGGGGCATAGCGAGCAGATCGAGGGACGTGATCGTTCCCCTCTATTCGACACTGGTGAGGCCTCATCTGGAGTACTGTGTCCAGTTTTGGGCCCCACACTACAGGAAGGATGTGGATAAATTGGAAAGAGTACAACGAAGGGCAACGAAAATGATTAGGGGTCTAGAGCACATGACTTATGAGGAGAGGCTGAGGGAGCTGGGATTGTTTAGTCTGGAGAAGAGAAGAATGAGGGGGGATTTGATAGCTGCTTTCAACTACCTGAAAGGGGGTTTCAAAGAGGATGGCTCTAGACTGTTCTCAATGGTAGCAGATGACAGAACGAGGAGTAATGGTCTCAAGTTGCAATGGGGGAGGTTTAGATTGGATATTAGGAAAAACTTTTTCACTAAGAGGGTGGTGAAACACTGGAATGCGTTACCTAGGGAGGTGGTAGAATCTCCTTCCTTAGAGGTTTTTAAGGTCAGGCTTGACAAAGCCCTGGCTGGGATGATTTAACTGGGACTTGGTCCTGCTTTGAGCAGGGGGTTGGACTAGATGACCTTCTGGGGTCCCTTCCAACCCTGATATTCTATGATTCTATGATTCTATGATTCCTTACTGGCCACTCGTGGGCCCGTGTGCTTGCCGCTCCCCACGGTTTCCAGGAAGAACCCCTAGGGTGCCAGCCCTTCTCAAGGTCACCACCTCTTTGCCAGTGTCGAGCTGCAGACTCCTCCACCCCTGGGACTGCTCGCTGCAATCCCCAGGGGGACCCTGTTACTGCAAAAGCCCTTCTCGCTGGTCACTCCCAGGGGTAAACCCCCCCCCCCCCCAAAACTGCTCCTCTCTGAGCCTTCAGCACGCCTGGTCCCTGTCAATCCCTCTTTGTTTTATTGTTCCCTGTGATGCAGCAGGGATGGGGGAGTGTTGACCTGGGAATGTGGCAGGGGAGTTTCACTGGGGATGGGAGACCTCAGAGCCTGTAACCTGAGACAGGAGGGGTAGGGGGAGGTAACACCTCTGCCCAGGAAACTGGACAAAGGCTGTAGGAGAGAGCCTGCTGGGGGGGGGTTTGGTTTCAGTTTGGTGCTGGGTGGTGGAATGCAGGGAACCCCAAGGCTGAGGTCTAAGCTCCCTGCCCCCCAGAAGGACTTGACTGAGGGGTCCTGGTTGTACCCACAATAGGACTGTGTTCCTATTGTCCAATAAACCTTCCATTTTACTGGCTGGCTGAGAGTCACAGTGAATCCCAGGAAGAGGGGTGCAGGCCCCGGACTCCCCCACACTCCATGACACTCCCCAGTCACTTACTGCAGGAAGTGCCATCCACAGGGTGCAGTAGATCCCACCTTTTCCACCAGTTGTCAAGGAGTGTGAGGGAGTCCAGGTTCTGCACCCCTCTTCCCGGGTTTCACTGTGACTCTCAGCCAGCCAGTAAAACGGAAGGTTTATTGGACAATAGGAACACAGTCTAAAACAGAGCTTGTGGGTACAACTAGGACTCTCAGTCAAGTCTTTCTGAGGGGCAGGGAGCTTAGACCCCAGCCTTGGGGTTCCCTGTGTTCAACCATCCAGCCCAAAACTGAAACCAAAAAATCCCCCCCCCCCCCGTCTCACTCCTCCTCCCCCCAGTTCCTCCTCCAGCCTTTGTCCAGTTTCCCGGGCAAAGGTGTCATCTGGGTCCACACCTCCCCCCTGCAGCTCAGGTGACAGGCTCAGGTCTTCTCACTATAGTGGAGTCATCCCCTGCTCTCCCATCCCCCATGCAGACAGTCCCAGCAGAACTAGATGGCACTCCCCGGTCAATCCACCCTGCTCCCTGCTGCATCACACCACCTAGAAACCCCACGGACAAAGGGGTATTTTTAAAAGCAGGGTGCTGTGAAATGCTCTTGTTGTGTCACACACGTGTACAAACCCAAATGCACACACACGTGCTCTCTTCCCTGCCCCCAGCCCACACCCATTAGTAAACTAAGCCAATTTCCAAGCTTTCCCTAAAGCTATTTTGTTGACACCCCTTTGGTTTTGCTGGGGTTAAGTCACGTTGCCCCGGGGCTCTGAAGCCATTTGTCCACCCAGGGAGAACTGCTAAGTCAGCAATTCATGTGAGAAATTCCCTTATCCTGTCGTCTGAAAAACCATACAGTGCACGTGTATTTCTCCCTCATTTCTAAGGAGCTGATTAGCCAGCCTCACCAGAGTAGCATCTAAGCAGCTCCTGGGAGGGTTGATGTGACATACCAGGATACAAGCCAGAGCGGCCAGGAGCTGTGTCACCCCTGTCCAGTAACTGGGGTGTCCTGCAATGCCTTGCTCTTGTAGCCTCCAACCTGGACTGTTCACAACCAGCCTCCAGCATGTAGGTCACTCCCAGATGCGTTTGTGTAACTGCAACCTGCCCGTCACACCCCAGCTGTCACCAGCCTGAGTTATGCTGCAGGGTGACCCCAACACACTCCCGGCCCCGGACTTTCCCTTAGAAACGTACGTCCTGTGCTGCCCAGCCTGTTCCTGGCCAGTCCAAATCTATTAAGTCCATTATTCCTTTAAGGGAAAAATGGATGCGAGCCTGTTCTCTTAAATGGAGTTACCCAGCCACTTCAACGGAAACACACAGGAGTAGACAAAACAATACACCAAGTGGATTAACTATGAAGAGAGAGATGGTATGTGAGTCCAGGTAATGGGGCATAAAAAGTCAGAAACGGTGACAGGAAAAATAAAGATAAAACACTTACTGGGGCCTCCCTTAACAAAGGACATTCAATTCCAAGCAGAGTTTTCTCACCATATGCTTCCTGCACTGTCCCCCTGACCAAGCCCTCAGATCAGGGCTCCTCACCCAGAGTCCAATGCCTGCTTCCCTTGTCTCTTCAGGAGCGGTGAATGCAATGGGCAGGGCAAGGAACGGGGGGCCGTGGGGTGTTTGTCCCTCAGTTCTATAGTTTCAGGCCCCCTCTTGAAAAACTATTCCAGCTTGGCACCAGGAGACACACAGTCTGTGTGGAAGGATGTTCCCTGCTGCTTTTTCTCACCTGTTTGTACTTACTTTTTCTTCCCTGCTGCTTGCTGACTTTGTTTACGCTTAAATGCAAATTAAGCAGAGCACCCATTCCTTGGTGTAGGACAGGGCTGTTTGCCAACTTCTGTCTGGGCAGGCTGTGGGGTTTGGCACATGTGTAAATCACACCAGACAAGGGAATCATATCACACAATGTTGCCACACACACATTACCAGGCTGATACTGACCAGCATGTGATGAGTTTTCAGTGGTCCCTCACCAGGTGTACCTTGTACCAAGATGGTCACAGTAGCGAGCAGGGTGTGAATGCAGGGGTGTGCCATCCCAGTGAGATTTCTGCCTGACACCCCCATGTGAGGCAGGGGAGGAGCGCTACTTCCCGCGTTGCAGAGGAGGGGCCTTGGCACAGAGAGAGGAGTAGTGAACATGTGGCCAGGGGCAGGGCTGGGATTGGAATCTGCATCTGCCTGACCTTGAGCTGGGCTCCAGCTCCCACTGTGAGCTGGGGATTCATCCTGCATGGTGGAAATGTTCTCTGGGGCGGGTGGATTCACTGTTACTTGTAGGCTGTAACCCCAGCCAGGGTGCCTCTTTCTACCTGCTCCGCTCTGGCTCAGCTGGGAGCACTGGGCTGGGCGGGGTGTCCCTGGCTGAGGGACTCTGGCCAGTGCCAGGCAGGAGGCTGGACCAGATGCTCTACTGGTCCCTTCTGGCCTGGCTGTTACTGGTGCCCCCAAGCCCATGCAAGTCACTGGGAGTGGCCCAGAGAACAGATTCTTCACAGCAGCCAAGGTCTGTCTGCTCCTCCCCAGAGCCGGTTCCCTGTGCTAGTGCCCTGTGGGAGGTGGAGGAAGCAAGCTCCCTCTGCATGGGGAGTTTGCCTCCTCCTGGACTGAGCCATCCCCCTGTGGGGACAGAGCTCAGAGCCCGTGGTAATGAGGGCAGGATCCTGCTGTATCCACAGGGTCCCCCTGCCTCCAGCGAGGAAGACTCAGGAAGGAGTCACCCTGCATGGTGACTGGAATTGTGGGGGGGCACCCCTGTGAAACAGCCCCTTCCCCAATGCCCAAGTTCCTGGGTCCCTGAGGAGGTCAGTGGGGACCCAGGATGATTTAGTTGGGGATTGGTCCTGCTTTGAGCAGGGGGTTGGACTAGATACCTTCTGAGGTCCCTTCCAACCCTGATATTCTATGATTCTATGACCCCTCGCCTCGCCTGCCCCCATATGGCACAGGTGAGACTAGCTGGAGAGAGGAAGGCAAAGGCCAGGGCTGCCAGGGGCATGCCCCAGCCTCATAGCCTCCACCTTTTCCTGTGCAGAGGTAAAAAGAAAAGGAGGACTCGTGGCACCTTAGAGACTAACAAATTTATTTGAGCATAAGCTTTCGTGAGCTACAGCTCACTCTCAGGTATCCCATCTCCAATGAAACTCCTCTGCCACATTCCCAGGTCAACACTCCCCCCTTCCTACTGTGTCACAGTGGGCACGAGCTGTTCCCCCCACCAGAGTTCGGAGGCTGCTGGGCCAGGCTACCAGCCAGCCTCCTCTCCAAGCCCCAGGCTCCTTGGCAGGGCAGAGCACACACCCCTGGCAGGGCACTGGGCTGCGGTGCCCCCAGGTCTGTGCAGAACAGTGGGGCTGGTTGGCACCTGATGGGCCCCAGGGAGGCGCAGCATCTCGAGGCTAGGGTACGAGTGCTGCAGTGTGGGGCAGGCCAGGCGGGGCGGAGCAGAGATGAACAGGCCCTGGGGTGCTCCTTGGATCACAGCCTACACACAGGGCCAATCAGCATGGCTGCAGCAGGGAGACTTCCAGCCCCACCGGGTGTGCAGAGAGACCAGGCCCCCAGCTCCACTCATGGGGCTCATCTGGGCTCACGCCATGGAACTGAGGGCACAGACCGGCCCCACAATCCAATACGCACCTGGAGCCTGGCTCTGCCCTCCAGCCACCACTAACCCATGCACCAGCCAGCCTCACGACAGAGATAGGGAAACTGAGGCACAGATGGGGCTGTGACTTTCACAGGATCATACTGAGTCAATCCCGGCTTCCAGCCTCCCCCACTCCCTGGCCCAAACTACTAGACCCTACTGCCCTCCCAGAGCCAGGGACTGAACACAGGAGTCCAGGCTCCCAGACTGCCCTGCTCTCACCATTAGACCCCACTTCCTTCCGGAGCAGGGATAGAATCCAGGAGTCTGAGCCCCCTGCTGCCCCATCCCTTCCCCTTCCCAACCACTAGACCCCACTCCCTCCCAGAGCTGGGGAGAGAACCAAGAAGTCCTGGCTCCCCCTCCTCCCCACCCTAACCACTAGACCCTGTTCTCTCCCAGAGCTGGGGAGAGAACTGAGAAGTCCTGGCTCCCCCTCCCCCCACTCTCTAACCACTAGACCCCACTCTCTCCCAGAGCACAGAGACACGTGCACGGGGGACCTGGGGGTGGGGGCTGTGTAACAAAGGAGCTGGTGCGAGGTGATGAAGATGGGAGCTGGCAGCCGGGCCTGGCAGAGGAGCAGCTAATGAGCTGCCAGAGCATCTGCTCCCCCTGCCAGCCAGGCGGGGTGGCGGGGGGCAGATTCCTGCGTAGCCGCCCGGCAGCACCTTCCCCGCTGCAGCCACCTGGCCAAGAGTTCCTTCAGCCCCCCCCCCACCCCCAGCTGCCTCATTAGCGCCGCAGCCCCCTCACTGGAACCATCAGGGCCACGGGGTGGGAGGGGGAACATGGGAAGGAGAGATGGGGGCTCCCCCTCGCTGCAGGGGCTGCTTTGGGTCTAGCCAGCCACTGTGGGGCGGGGGGAGCGGGATCGGATACAGAACAGAAGCGGCTTGTCCTGCCCGTAGCAACGGGCCTGTCGCTGTGGGCTGCTCAAGGGCGGGGCTGGTCCCTGTCAAGGCTGGTGTCGACGGGTGCCAGTGACAGTGGATGCGGGTGTCAGTGGGTGTGAGCAGCAATTTAGGTGTGTGGCAGAGCTTGTGCACCTCAGTGTGTTGGTGGGTGGGTGTCTGGTGTCGTTGGTGTCAGAGAGTGCACAGGTGTCAGCGGCACTGTGCATGGTAGTTGGGGTGTGTGGCTGTTGATGCATGTGTGCGTAGGTGTCAGCAGCAGCGTGGGCTGGTGTGTGTGCAGATGTCAGAGCATGTAGTTGTTGGTATGTGCAGGTGTCAGTGTGTGCGGGTGTCAGTGTGTGCAGGTGTGGGTGTGTTTGGGTGTCAGTGGGTGCAGGTGTTGGTGTCTGTGGGTGTCGGTGTGTATGAGTGTCAGGGTGTGCAGGTGTCGGTGTGTGCAGGTGTTGGTATGTGTGGGTGTCGGGGAGTGCAGATGTCAGGGGGTACAGGTGTTGGTGTGTGCAGGTGTCAGGTTGTGCAGGTGGTGTGCCTGGGTGTCAGGTTGTGCAGCGTCGGTGTGCACGCTTGTCAAGGGGTGCAGGTGTCAGGGAGTGCAGGCGGTGTGCATGGGTGTCAGGGCGAGCAGTGTTGGTGTGTGTGGGTGTCACAGTGTGCAGGCTTGGTGTGCGAGGGTGTCAGGGCATGTAGGTATCAGTGTGCGTGGGTGTTGCTATCACTGTGTGATTGGGAGTGTCAGTGTGAGTGTTAGGGTGTGCAGTTGTCAGCAGCTGTGTGTGTCAGGGGGTGTTAGCGGCCGTACACCGGTACCTGTGGCTGTTGGGGGAGTGCGCAGGAGCCTGTGTCTCTGTCCGTGTTTCAGAGGACCACTCCCAGCCCCCAGCCCCGGGGTTTGCTCTGGTGGCCTGGGAGATGGGGACACGTGCAGCCAGACTGCCCATTGCAGCTGGCCCCAAGCCCCAGGGCCTCCATCACTTTGATCACTGTGGACAACCCCACCGTCCTGCCCGTCACTCCAGCCTGGAACTGGGGCGTCTCGAGGCCTCACAGCCAGGCTGTGTCTGAGTCTTGCCACTTCTTTCTGTGGAGCATCTCTGGGATCCGGCTTCTCCCCTCCGTCCACGCAGCTAAAATGCTCCCCCGGGCTCTCACTGGCTCACATCTCGATTAGTGCAACCTCCGGCTCTCTGGCCTGGACAAATGCTGCCCGGCCCTGCCCAGCAATGCTGCTGCAGAGCTCCTTCTCCCGGCCTGCCGCTTGGACCGGGTCACCCCTCTCTCCGCCTCCCGCCGTCGGCTCCCCTGCTCTGCCACGTCAGACACGAGTGCCTTTCCTGCACCGTCACCTCCTTTGGTGTCGTTCAGTCCAGGCTGCCAGCCTCCGGCACCCACTGCTTACATTTTCAAACAAGCCCCTTCGTGCTTCTCCCACGTGCCCCTCGGGCTTGGTAGCAGCTCCCTGGGACACTTTGGGGGCTACCCAAGGGGCGCAAGGTGAATCGCTGTCACCTGTTTATAGCGTGAGGGAGCCTCGTATGTGCCTGCTGTGGGAAACTCACCCCAAATGATAGGCTGCTGGTAGCACAAGTGCCCCATTCTGGGCTCCACAAGCCCCACTCTTTCTGTCTGCAAGCTGACACTTTGCACCCCCCACCCATAGGCTCCCTGTATCCTAGGGGCAGAGCAGAGATCTCAGTCTATGGAGATAATTACCTGCAGAGTTTGGCCCTGCCCAAGGGCACAGTTCCCTTCCATCTGTCTGTACACCCCCCTGCATCACACTCGGCTGCCCAATCCCTTGACCACTGGACAACCGCAGTGCACACAGATCCGATGCCTCCATGGAAGCAGAGTCCCCAGTTAACATAAGAATGGCCAGACTGGGTCAGACCGATGGTCCATCTAGCCCAGTGTCCTGTCTTCCCACAGTGGCCAATGCCAGGTGCCCCAAAAGGAACGAACAGAACAGGGAATCAAGTGATCCAGCCCCTGTCACTCACTCTCGGCTTCTGACAGTCAGAGGTTTAGGGACACCCAGAGCATGGGGTTCTATCTCTGCCCATTGTGGCTAATAGCCATTGATGGACCAATGCTCCATGTACTTACCTCATCCTTTTTGGAACCCAGTTCACAACATCCTCTGGCAAGGAGTTCCACAGGTTGACTGCGCTGGGTGAAGAAATACTTCCTTTTGTTTGTTTTAAACCTGCTGCCTATTAATTTCATTGGGTGACCCCTAATTCTTGTATTATGCAAAGGAATAAATAAGACTTCCTTATTCACTGTCTCTACACCAGTCAAGATTTTATAGACCTCTAGCATATTCCTTCTTAGTCATCTCTTTTCCAAGCTGAAAAGTCTTATTAATCTTTCCTCATACTAAAACTGTTCCAGACCATAACAATTTTTCTTGCCCTTCTCTGAACCTTTTTCCAATTTGAATATATCTTTTTTGAGATGGGCGACCAGATCTGCACACAGTATTCAAGTTGTCAGCATAGCATGGATTTATACAGAGGCAATATATTTTCTGTCTTGTTCTCTATCCCTTTCCTAGTGGTTCTTAATATTCTGTTCACTTTTTTGACTGCCGCTGCACACTGAATGGATGTTTTCAGAGAACTATACACAATGACTGCAAGATCTCTTTCTTGAGGGGCAACAGCTAATTTAGACCCCATCATTTTGTATGTGTAATTTGGGATGATGTTTTCCAATGTGCATTACTTTGCATTTATCAACGCTGAATTTCATCTGCCAATTTGTTGCTCAGTCACCCAGTTTTGTGGGATCCCCTTGTAGCTCTTCACAAACTGCTTTGGACTTAACTGTGTTAAGTAATTTTTATTGTCTGCAAATTTTGTCACTTCACTGTTTACTCCTTTTTCCAGATCATTTATGAATACGTTTAATAGGACTGGTTTCAGAGTAGCAGCCGTGTTAGTCTGTATCCGCAAAAAGAAAAGGAGTACTTGTGGCACCTGGGGGACACCACTATTTACCTCTCTTCATTCTGAAAACTGACCATTTATTCCTACCCTTTGTTTCCTATTGTAATGATGCGACCTCTGGCAGATCACAACTGCGAGTACCAATTCAGGACAAATTGCTTCGAGCAGGGCAGTCCCAGCCCCAAGCTGGTGCCCCTAAGGCAAACCAAACCAGCCAAACAGAGAGGACTTCGGTCTCATCCCACTGGCTAACCACAAGTCACACAAGCAATTCCCTTAGACACTCCAGTTTCCCAGTATCACCACCAGTGCCACTCGTTATGGGGACGAATGGTTATGAAAACCAATACCCCAGTAAAAGAAAAAAGGTTCTCTCGATCCCAAAGGACCAAGCTCAGACCCAGGTCAATATACAAATCAGATCTTACCCACAAATCATGCTGTTGCCAATCCTTTAGAATCTAAAATCTAAAGGTTTATTCATAAAAGGAAAAAGATATAGATGAGAGCTAGAATTGGTTAAATGGAATCAATTACATACAGTAATGGCAAAGTTCTTGGTTCAGGCTTGCAGCAGTGATAGAATAAACTGCAGGTTCAAATCGAGTCTCTGGAGAGCATCCCCAGCTGGGATGGGTCTTTCAGTCCTTTGTTCAGAGCTTCAGTGTAGCAAAGTTCCTCCAGAGGTCAGAAGCAGGACTGAAGACAGGATGGAGGTGTTTCCAGGGCCTTTTATATCCTCTGCCACCTGGCTTGTGCTTCCTTTGTCTCAAATACAAGCTGCCCAGTTGTGGCTTGAAAGCCTCAGATTTCTGTCCATTGACATGTCCCTGCATACCTTGCTGAGTCACCAGGTGAGTCTCTCAATGGGTCAGTTGTATAGCTGATGGTCCTTAATGGGCCATCAAGCAGGCTAGGCAGAGCTGACACCAACGTGTCTGAGGTGCCACCCAGAAGCATAGCACACGTTTGAAATACAGACAGTATAGAACCAATACTTATAATTTTAAATACAAAAATGATACATGCGTACAGATAGCATAATCCTAACCAGCAAATCATAACCTCATAGACACCTTACTTGACCTCCTTTGTACAAGATTTGGTGCCGCTACAGGATCTTGGTTGCAACAATGATCTATAGAGTCACAGTTTGTGTCAATAATGTCACACCTATCTTTTAACCAGTTACTGATCCAGGAGAGGACCTTCTCTCTTATCCCATGACAGCTTACTTTGCTTAAGGGCCTTTGGTGAGGAACCTTATCAAAGGCTTTCTGAAAGTCCAAGTACACTATATCCATTGGATCCCCCTTGTCCACATGCTTGTTAACGCCCTCAGAGAATTATAGTAGATTGATGAGGCACGATTTCCCTTTACAAAAGCTATGTTGACTCTTCCCCAACAAATCATGCTCAACAATTTTGTTCTTTACTATAGTTTCAATCCATTAGCCTGATGCTGAAGTTAGGCTTACTGGCCTGTAATTCCTTTAGAACTCCTGGGTGATACCATCTGGTCCTGGTGACTTATTACTGTTTAATTTGTCAATTTGTTCCAAAACCTCCTCTATTGACAATTCAATCTGGGACAGTTCCTCAGATTTGGCACCTAAAAAGAATGGCTCAGGTTTGGGAATCTCCCTCACATCCTCAGCCATGAAGACTGATGCAGATAATTCATTTAGTTTCTCTGCAATGGCCTTATCGTCCTTGAGTGCTCCTTTAGCATCTCGATCATCCAGTGGCTCCACTGGTTGTTTGGCAGGCTTCCTGCTTCTGATGTACTTAAAAAAATGTGCTGTTAGTTTTTGAGTCTTTGGCTAGTAGCTCTTTAAATTCTTTTTTAGCCTGGCTAAGTATACTTTTCCACTTGACTTGTTATGCTTCTTTCTATTTTACTCGGTAGGAATTAAACTTCCAATTTTTAAAGATACCTTTTTACTTCTAACCGCTTCCTTTACTTTGTTTGGTCAGCCACAGTAGCACTTTTTTGGTCCTTTTACTGTGTGCTTTAATTTTGGGTATACATTTACTTGAGCCGCTATTATGGTGCTTTAAAAAATTTCCATGCAGTTCGCAGGCATTTCACTTTTGGGACTGTGCCTTTTAATTTTCGTTAACTAGCTTCCTCATTTTGTGTAGTTCCCCTTTCTGAGGTTAAATGCTACCATGTCTGGCTTCTTTGCTGTCCCTCTCCCTCTCCCCCCCCCCGATGTTAAATTTAATTACAATTATGGTTGCTATTACTAAGCAGTTCAGCTATAGTCATCTCTTGGACCAGATCCTGTGCTCCACTTTGGATTAAATCAAATAATTGCCTTCCCTTGTGGGTCCCAGAACTAGCTGCTCCAAGAAGCAGCCTTACCAGTGCATCGCTAACATACCGCCATTCAGCCCTCTCCTCAGCACACAGCACGAGCTGTGCCGATAGTAAAACCCAAGGGACTTTCATTGACAAAGCTGAAGAAAAGGATTCAAAGAAAAGCCAGTGTATTGGTTGGAAACCCTTGGCTGGTGAGGTATTTCCCACACAATGGCAGGCCTGCCAGCACTTGGCCAGTCCAGAAAGTGGGGTCCGCTTTCATGAGCCACGCTCAATGGCAGAGGGTCACCACCAGCAGGGATGGGGGTGCACTCGGGTGTCCTTCCTTCCCCTCCTAGACAGGGCTAGACCTTCTGACTTTTTTCAGAACCAGGCATTTTGTCGCCATCAGTTCGCCCTGGTGGTCTCCCTATTCCAGGACTCCTTGCTGTTTACTAACAGCCCCATCCCGCACCTCGGCTAACCTGTCAACATGGGGCTGCGCTGGGTTGAGGGCTGGCAGCTGCTCTCCACAGAGGCCAGTTCGCTCTCAGAACCCCACCCCGGGGGACCAGTTTCACCTCCAGCACCTTTGGGTCTCAATGAGCTGCCTTGTGCAGAACGCTCCGCTCCAGGTGTTTTCGTATGTCCAATCCCGCAGTGACTGCACAACCACGCGTGTAGCTCTTGGCAGAGACCCCGCCTGGAACCCTTTGGCACAGTACCATCACAGGAGAAATATACCCGTCAGGACAGCTATGGAATCCCTGGCGCAGACTCATAACTGTGCCCCCCCCATCTGTTGCCAGCTTAGGGTGCTGGGTCCCACTCCCCATAAACAGCCACAAAACTGCCCCATTCCCTCCCGCCAATCCCGCCTGAAAACTCTCTGCTACCAGAGAGCTTCCAGTAACCTTGGCAGTGGCTGGGCTGCTGAGACCACTGCCTGCCACACTGACCAGCACCGTCGCCTTGATTGGGCTGTACCCAGCTGCTGTGTCTTGTCCTAGCCTGGAAGCTCTTGCGGGCAGTGACCGTCTCTTTGTTCTGTGTCTGTGCAGTGCCTGGCGCCGTGGGGACAGTCTGTGACGGGGGCGCCTTGGGGCTACGGTACTACAGAGAAAAGCATCCCTCTTGCTCAGCCTAGAGAGAGCCCAGCCCAAGGCTCTCCTTTGGGTGGGGATGGAATCCCCAGTGAGGCTCAGCCCCCGCTTGGGGACGGCCTGCCCAGCCTGGATTGGGGCATGCGGAGAGCAGAGGCATCGGGGGTCGGGACGACCCAGGTCAGCGCTTGTTCTCTGCCAGTCCCCACTGGGAACTTTTCCTTACTGGGCTCACCTTCAGCCTGCAGGAAGCAGCTGGGCAGAGGGAGGGCATCCTCTGGGTTGGGCAAGCCACCCTCATGCTCCAAATGGGATAGGTCCCTCCAGAGAGTTCAGCATTTCCCCCCGGCTTTATAAACTGTCCAGCCCGCCGATCCTGGATCCCAGCTAATGGCAAATGCCAGCTGGCTGGGAATAGGCTGCTCTGGCGACACTGCAGATCCCTGCTGTTGCATGGCTCCCAACGGGTTGAAGTCTCTGCCAGGGGCTTGACCGCATGTGGACCCCACTGGAGCACCATGGTGAGGCAGGAATGCTGAAACCCGAGGGTCCGGGCTCGGCCTCCATGGAGCTGGGGGCTCGCCCTTGTGAAAAGTGTGGGACCTGTGTAGGGCACAGGAAAAGGGGCACTGCCAGGGAGACTTTGTACCAGGGGGAGGCAGAACCCACCCTGTACATCCTGAGGACAGTGTTGGCCCCAGCTAGCCCAGCCAGGTAATTGGTTACCCAGAGCCCCAGATCTACATTCCCAGCACCCCTCCTAGGACACAGGGATTCCGCTCCATGCACACGGAAGGGGCTGGCCGTGACCCAACAGAGTACGTGTGGCTCACTAGGGGGCACTTGCTGTGAGTCTGTGCTGGCCCCAGTACCCCAGCACAGGGCTCAGGGGCGCTGAGCTGCAGAGACCAGGGCTGGGGTCACTAGGGAGTGCTCGCCCTACATCTGTGCTGACCCCAGTACCCCAGCACAGGGCTAGGGGGCGCTGTGCTGCAGGAAGCAGGGCTGGGGTCACTAGGGGGCGCTCGCCCTACATCTGTGCTGACCCCAGTACCCCAGCACAGGGCTAGGGGGCGCTGTTGCTGCAGGGAGCAGGGCTGGGGTCACTAGGGGGCGCTCGCCCTACATCTGTGCTGACCCCAGTACCCCAGCACAGGGCTCGGGGGCGCAGAGCTGCAGGGAGGTTCCCTTTTCAGAGGGAAACTGATCCGACAGTCTGTGGCCTGCACGAACCCAGGGCCCCTGTTTGCAAGATCTGGAGTGCAGCCGCCATGCCCAGCCTGCTCTCCCTCTCCGTTCGGCTGCCCTAACCCCCCAGGGGTTTCACCGTGCCCCATGGCTGCGCCCCTTCAGTGGCTGCATGCAGGCGGCGGGGGATGGGGTCCCTGTACAGGTGGGGGACGGGGTCCCCAGCTGGCAGTGTGGGGAGGAGAGCAACATCGGTGGGGGAGCAGATGGGCTCAGGGAAGGGCTGAGCGGGCTGCACCAGGCTGCTGAGCAGAACTTTCCGTCTCATTAACGCTGCCACGAGCAATCGGCCGGTGCAGGCCTCACACCAGCTGACCTGCTCCGCGCTGACTTCTGAGGGGCCAATTAGCAGAAGCAGCTAATTACCAGCACCTGGACCCACCCCAAGCGTGTGCAGGCGCATCAAACCCTCAGTGTTAACCCCTGAGTGCCCAGAGCTAGGACTTCGCTGCAGGGACCCCAGGAGAGGGCAACCCCACAGCGCTCCGAGCCTTAACTGACCTTCCCCTCAACCCCAGCAGCGGCGGGGCCCTCTCCCGTACATGCCCAGCCTCCCTGAGGTCCACAGCCCCTGCAGGCCCCTCGCTTCAGGAGACACCCTCTCTGCCATCAGACCCTTGTGGCAGTCAGCACTCAGCTGGCAGGTCACACTGCTGGCCACTGACATGCCCTGATCCAGGCTCAGCTACCTCTCACATCGACAGCACCTAACTGAGACTGGCAGAGAGACCTGTGTGACCTTATTGACTTGAACTGGGACCGTATAGAACATTGACGCAACCAAGACCCTGTAGTGGCACCAAATCTTGTATAAAGGGGGTCAAATAAGGCGTCTAAGACAAGGTTATGGTGGGCTGGTTACGATTATACTATCTGGATGCATGTGTCATTTTTGTATTTAAAGATATAAGCAGTGATGAGCTGCCAAAAGCTGAAGAACTGGTTCCTTCAGTCGCTCCGGGTCTTCGGCAGCACTGAAGGACCTGCCGCCGAAGCGCCACCAAAGACCCAGAGTGCCACTGGGTGAGTAAAAATTAAACAGGGATTCTCAGGGGAGTCTCCCCAGCCAAGAGCTCAGGTGGGCCGGACAGGATGGTCCCGCAGTGCAAATGTGGCCTGCGGGTCGGAGTTTGCCCACCCCTTTAAGAACTGGTTCTAAAGTGGCTTCAAAATTTAAGAACCGGTTCACGTGAACCGGTGCGAACCGGCTCCAGCTCACCACTGGATATAAGTATTGGCTCTATACTGTCTGTGTTTCAAATTTGTGCTATGCTTCTGGGTGACACCCCAGACAAGTTGGTGTCAGTTCTGCCCAGCCTGCTTGATAGCCCATTAAGGACCATCAGCTACACAACTGACCCATTGAGAGAAGGCAGACACACGTTGGGACACAGCAAGGTGTGCAGGGACTTGCCCATGTGACTCCAAACTCCATTTTGCTGTAATTTTCCACAGTCAGAACAAAGAGGGGTTCTTACATCTGGAGGAGACTATAAAAGGCTGATGCCTCGTCTCCATCTGCTCTTCAGTCCTGCTTTGTACCTCTGGAGGGAGACTGAAGCTCTAGGCAAAGGACTGAATGACCCATCCCAGCTGTGGATGTTCTCCAGAGATTTGATTTGAACCTGCACTTTATTCTATCACTGCTACAAGCCTGAACCAAGAACTTTGCCATCGCTGTATGTCATTGATTCCATTTAACCAATTCTAGCTCTCATCTGTATCTTTTTCCTCTTATGAATAACCTTTAGATTTTAAAGGATTGGTAACAGCGTGATTTGTGGGTAAAATCTGATTTGTATATTGACCTGGGTCTGAGCTTGGTCCTTTGGGATCGAGAGAACCTTTTTTCTTTTACTGGGGTATTGGTTTTCATAACCATTTGTCCCCATAACTGGTGGTGATATTGGGAAACTGGAGTGTCTAAGGGAATTGCTTGTGTGACTTGAGGTTAGCCAGTGGGGTGAGACCAAAGTCCTCTCTGTTTGGCTGGTTTGGTTTGCCTTGGTGGGCATAGAAACCACAGCCTTGAAGCAATGTGTCCTGAATCGGCACTCTCAGTTGGGTCCCGCCAGAACCATCATCTTTCCAACCTGCCCCAGGGTGGGAGTGGGGTGTTTGGAGAAGGATATCCACAGCCCGGCAGAAGAAGCAGCTATCACAGATCCTGGAAGATGCCATAAAGAGTCAGGGAAAAGCCTAAGAGGCTATTGCTAACTGGTGGGGTAGGGAATGCTCCATGGAGATCTAGTGACCCAGCCAGGTGTGTAGAGTGTCCATCACTACGGTATCTGGGCACCTCTAGAAACCCTCGCAGAACCTTGCAAATCCCAAATGGTCCCAGCTGCCACAGGGGCAGCTGACTGCTGGAAATCGCCTGCATTATCCACCTGGCACTGGCACATGCAATGGAGACCCAGCCCAGAGCCTCCAGCTCCCAAATCACTGGTCCTGCCACTTGGCATCTCAGAGCGGTTAGCAGTATAGGGGGTATGACTGGGGAGAAGTTTGGGCTCTGCCCAGTAGAGGGAAGTGGAGGACATGCACATTAGCCAGTTTGTTACTGTGCATATTCGTCACTGCTGAAATGCAGCCTCCTCTGGGGTGGAACCCGCGGCTGTTTCACAGCCACACAGCAGCAGTGTGATGAGTGACCCCGTGGGATTAGGAGGTGAGGAGGGGGTGATGGCGAGGGGCGGCAGGGCTGGCTGATAGCACAGAGAGCTGGGGATGGTGCCCAGGGACTCAGTGAGGAAGAGGGAGGGCACCAGGAAGCCCGAATGTCCTGAACGGTGCCAATTGTGCCCTAAGTCGCGGGCACAGTGTCTTTGGTTCAGACTCTGTGGTGGTTGGGTCGGAGCTGAAACCTTCAGCCAGAAAGGGGACCCTCAGCGAAGGCACCTGAACCCCCTTAACTCTGCCCTATGGAAACTCGGGGACCCCACAGGATCACGCCCTGGGATGCCACATGGCAGCCTGTTCTCCAGGGCTTGTTAGGCACAATGGCCAGATTCGGAGCTGGTATCAATGGGTGCAGTGCCCCTGACTTCCCCGACACCAGCTGTGGATCTGGCCCCAGTAGCACGCCCCCGTGTGTGAGGCCGTGGGTCCTGCGTCCTCCCACAGACGGCGCAAAGCCGTGCGCTCGGTGGTGCAGAAATCTGTGTAAGAAACTCCCAAGCACCCCAGCACTCTGCGAAGCCCACTGGAGACACCCCTTCCGCCGAGGGGGGCAGGCGGCCGTCCTGGGGGGAGATACGGCCATTCGCTCTCAGGAGACAAGGCTGGCAGGGTGGGGAGAAGGTGGTGGGATGAGTAAGGGTCCGATGGAGAGCCTGGGCCTGGCTAGGGAGCTGGCCAGGCCCCTGTGCCTGCTGCCCCAGCTCCCCACTTACAGGGCAGCTGGGCAGGCTCAAGGACCTGACTCCCAGACCAGGCATCAATGGGTCGCGGGGGCTATGCGGGGGCATCAGGGCAGTGGGGCGTAGTAGAGAGAGGCCCCTGGGCACCGATTCCCTCAGCTCCCCCCAGTGCTGTGCCCAGGGGAGTGGGTCTGTCACGGGAATCCCTGGCTGTCACTGCCTGACAGCAGCTGCTCCCAACACTGGGGTTGGGGCAAGCTGTGCAAGCAAGGGGCTGGGAGCCAGGACTCCTGGGTTCTCTCCCAGCTCTGGAAGGGGAGTGGGGTTTAGTGGTTAGATCTTGGGTTCTATCCCAGCTCTGGAAGGGGAGTGGGGTCTAGTGATTAGAGCAGGGGAGCTGGGAGCCAGGACTCCTGGGTTCTCTTCCTAGCTCTGCTGCTGACTGCCTGGGAGGTTTGTCACACCACCCGGTGCCTCAGTTTCCCCACATAGGGCCAGATTATCGGGCTATGAAATGGGGCTTGGCCCTTCCCCCCTGGGGGTGTTCGGGAGCTGTAGAGCAAACCGCTGCGACCCAGGGGACCCATGGCCCAGCAGAACTGGACAGAGGCTTTTTGCCATCTGCCCGCAAAGGCCAGGCAGGCTCCACCTCCAGCTCCCCCCCGGGCCCATCCCCATGGGGCACTGAGCAGGCTGGGCAGCCGAGTGTCACTATCAGCCCCTGCCCAGGCACCGCTCCCTGTAATTCTCCCAACAAAGCCCCCCTTAATGCCGGCTCCTTTCCCAGCACTGACTAATCAGGCTTAGACAGGGAGCGCTGGGCCTTATCTAGGGCAGGCAGGCCCGGGAGCCGCCAGCTGGCTGGGCTGATAGGGGCTCCTGGAACCAAACTCATCAGCCCCGGAGAAAGGAGCCAGCCCCCTCTCCCTACCCCACCCTCCTCCCCGCTGCCTCCCCCCACTCGTGCCTGCCCACTGCCTGCCCCACCTTCCACCCTGCCTGCCCATCTCCCCCCCACTGCCTCTTCCTGCTGCCTGCCCCACCTCCACCCCTGCCTGCCCCCATCTCCCCCCCACGCTGCCTGCCCATCTCCCGACTGCCTTCCCACCCTGCCTGCCCATCTCCTCCATCCGCACTGCCTGCCCCCACCTCCCCCCTCTCAAACTGCCTCTCCGCTCCCTGCTGCCTGCCCGACCCCACGCCTGCCCATCTCCTCACTGCCTCCCCCTCCCTGTCCCCCCATCTTCCCCACCCCCTGCCTGCCTCTGTCTCCTCCCTCTCCCTCAGCCCTGCCTCCCCACCCCTGTCTGATGGTCTCTGACCAGGCAGGACACTGAGCAGTTCTCAGCCCCGTCTCCTCCCAGGCTGCCTCAGTGTGGGGAGCCATGGGGAGTCCCTAGCCCAGCCCCCCTCCTGCTGAAATGAGCTGATCACAGGGGTCCCGGTCCCACATGCCGAGCTCCTTATCCACAGCCTGGCTTTCCCCTGCCCTCTCCCAGCCGCCAGCTCTGCGACCCAATCACCCAGTGCCACACCCAAGGGGCCATCACTCCCCCACACCCCTCCCATCCCCTCCCCCCTCCACTGCATCCCCTGCAGGCGGGGGCAGGGCTAGCAAAGCAAGGCCCAGGGCACAAAGGTTCCGGGGGGCTCTGCCTGGGGGCCAGCCCCACCTGCCTCCCTGCATGGCCCAGGGTGAGGACATAGCCTCACTGTCCACATCCAGCTGGGCTCCCAGGGACTCCGTGCCAAGCAGGGGGTCCAGGCCCCCCACCCCAGGGCCAGTGTGAGAGCCAAAGGCTTGGGCCTGCAGAGCCCGGGCCAGGCAGGCGTTGGGCCAGGCCCCATCTGGAGGGGCACAGGCCCGGCTGCCCCGTCCCCCTCCCCTCTGCCCCTGAAGCCGCCAGCAAAGAGCCCAGGCAGCTCCGGCATCCGGCCCTCCCCCTATACCAACAAAGGCCCCTCTCCTGGCGGCACTCAGCGCTAATGAGGGCCTTGTGCGGCTGGAGCAGGTGGAGGGAGGCTCCGGCACGGTGGGCTGGCGCGAAGGAAGAGCAGCGCTTAGCCCACAATGAAGCCTCTCCAAGCAAATCAGCGGGTTATTGAAAAGGCTCCCACTCCCCCCACCTCCCGAACACCTGCCGGGGCTCAGCCATGCTGAATGGAGGCAGGCTGGGGCCGGCCCATTAGCGCCTCTCACGCGAACTGTTGCGTTTTCCTGCTAGGAAGCGCCTGCGTTTGGCTTCCCAGCGGCAGGGCCAAGTTCTCTGCACCCACTTGGCCCTGGGGGGCTGCGCCAGGCTGGGACCAGGGGGCTCTTCAGATCTGGGCTGGCAAAGGGCACGGGAGGGGGGCGGTCAGAGGAGCAGCCCTTGTCAACGGCTCCTGCTCGTGTGATGGAATCTAACCTTTCATGTGAAATGAGTTTAGTGCGGTCTCAGCCTGGAGAGCCCCAAGTGGGGACGTAGGTAGCAAAGCCAGCAGCCTGTGTCCTGAAGAGAAGCAGGCTGGAAGAGCAGGGGGCTGCGGATCAGGACTGAGGGGCACCGGCAGAGCTCAGGGGGAGTGGGGAGCCCAGGGCTGGAAGAGCAGGGGGCTGCGGATCAGGACTGAGGGGCACCGGCAGACTCGGGGGGAGTGGGGAGACCAGGGCTGGAAGAGCAGGGGGCTGCGGATCAGGACTGAGGGGCACCGGCAGAGCTGGGGGGGAGTGGGGAGCCCAGGGCTGGAAGAGCAGGGGGCTGCGGATCAGGACTGAGGGCACCGGCAGAGCTCGGGGGGAGTGGAGAGCCCAGGGCTGGAAGAGCAGGGGGCTGCGGATCAGGACTAAGGGGCACCGGCAGAGCTCGGGGGGAGTGGGGAGCCCAGGGCTGGAAGAGCAGGGGGCTGCGGATCAGGACTGAGGGGCACCGGCAGAGCTCGGGGGGAGTGGGGAGCCCAGGGCTGGAAGAGCAGGGGGCTGCGGATCAGGACTGAGGGGCACCGGCAGAGCTCGGGGGGAGTGGGGAGCCCAGGGCTGGAAGAGCAGGGGGCTGCGGATCAGGACTGAGGGGCACCGGCAGAGCTCGGGGGGAGTGGGGAGCCCAGGGCTGGAAGAGCAGGGGGCTGCGGATCAGGACTGAGGGGCACCGGCAGACTCGGGGGGAGTGGGGAGACCAGGGCTGGAAGAGCAGGGGGCTGCGGATCAGGACTGAGGGGCACCGGCAGAGCTCGGGGGGAGTGGGGAGACCAGGGCTGGAAGAGCAGGGGGCTGTGGATCAGGACTGAAGGGCACCGGCAGAGCTGGGGGGGAGTGGGGAGCCCAGGGCTGGAAGAGCAGGGGGCTGCGGATCAGGACTGAGGGCACCGGCAGAGCTCGGGGGGAGTGGAGAGCCCAGGGCTGGAAGAGCAGGGGGCTGCGGATCAGGACTGAGGGGCACCGGCAGAGCTCGGGGGGAGTGGGGAGCCCAGGGCTGGAAGAGCAGGGGGCTGCGGATCAGGACTGAGGGGCACCAGCAGAGCTCGGGGGGAGTGGGGAGCCCAGGGCTGGAAGAGCAGGGGGCTGCGGATCAGGACTGAGGGGCACCGGCAGAGCTCGGGGGGAGTGGGGAGCCCAGGGCTGGAAGAGCAGGGGGCTGCGGATCAGGACTGAGGGGCACCGGCAGAGCTCGGGGGGAGTGGGGAGACCAGGGCTGGAAGAGCAGGGGGCTGCGGATCAGGACTGAGGGGCACCGGCAGAGCTGGGGGGGAGTGGGGAGCCCAGGGCTGGAAGAGCAGGGGGCTGCGGATCAGGACTGAGGGGCACCGGCAGACTCGGGGGGAGTGGGGAGACCAGGGCTGGAAGAGCAGGGGGCTGCGGATCAGGACTGAGGGGCACCGGCAGAGCTGGGGGGGAGTGGGGAGCCCAGGGCTGGAAGAGCAGGGGGCTGCGGATCAGGACTGAGGGGCACCGGCAGAGCTGGGGGGGAGTGGGGAGCCCAGGGCTGGAAGAGCAGGGGGCTGCGGATCAGGACTGAGGGGCACCGGCAGAGCTCGGGGGGAGTGGGGAGCCCAGGGCTGGAAGAGCAGGGGGCTGCGGATCAGGACTGAGGGGCACCGGCAGAGCTGGGGGGGAGTGGGGAGCCCAGGGCTGGAAGAGCAGGGGGCTGCGGATCAGGACTGAGGGGCACCGGCAGAGCTCGGGGGGAGTGGGGAGCCCAGGGCTGGAAGAGCAGGGGGCTGCGGATCAGGACTGAGGGGCACCGGCAGAGCTCGGGGGGAGTGGGGAGCCCAGGGCTGGAAGAGCAGGGGGCTGCGGATCAGGACTGAGGGGCACCGGCAGAGCTCGGGGGGAGTGGGGAGACCAGGGCTGGAAGAGCAGGGGGCTGCGGATCAGGACTGAGGGGCACCGGCAGAGCTCGGGGGGAGTGGGGAGCCCAGGGCTGGAAGAGCAGGGGGCTGCGGATCAGGACTGAGGGGCACCGGCAGAGCTCGGGGGGAGTGGGGAGCCCAGGGCTGGAAGAGCAGGGGGCTGCGGATCAGGACTGAGGGGCACTGGCAGAGCTCGGGGGGAGTGGGGAGCCCAGGGCTGGAAGAGCAGGGGGCTGCGGATCAGGACTGAGGGGCACCGGCAGAGCTCGGGGGGAGTGGGGAGCCCAGGGCTGGAAGAGCAGGGGGCTGCGGATCAGGACTGAGGGGCACTGGCAGAGCTCGGGGGGAGTGGGGAGCCCAGGGCTGGAAGAGCAGGGGGCTGCGGATCAGGACTGAGGGGCACTGGCACAGCTGTGCTGGCATTGCCAGGTGTGAAATTGACATAGCCCCTCTAACCAGCCAAGGCCTGTGACCATCATCTATCAAATGGCTCATGCCACAAGGGTTCTGACAGTACCGTGGGGTTTGCGATGGAGAAGCCAAGAGGCCCTGCCCCACACCTGCCCCAGCCTGGCCAGAAACACTCCCCCACCCCCACGAGCTCGCTCTCAGCCAGCCAACCAATGGCTTCCCCACAGAGCTGAGCTCCCCGGCCTCAGCTAGCCGATCTCAAAGCAGCCAACAATCGCCTCAAGTGGCCAAGAATCTTTCCCAGCCAGTGTCCTGGCTGATTTGCAGGGCGTTGGCTTGTGTAAGCTGCCCTGCCTGACTTGGCTGGGCCATGGCCGGGGGTGGCTGTCAGGACCCTCGTGTCCCAGTCTCCCCACTGCTGCCCAGCGAAGGCTTTCCCATGCCCGTGTGTGTCCTGGCCCTTGGGGCTTCCTGGGGCTCGCAGGGCCACCTCCAAGGCCCCAGCATGGCTCTGTCCCCTCGAGCAGGCTGTGGCCTCCCCGCTGGGCCTGCAGCATGGCACAGGCTCCTACACTGACTCCCTCCAGCCAGCTCCTAGGAGGGAGCCCTGCAGCTGCCATGGCAGTGACGGCCTGCCCTGCCCCTCCCCTCCACATGGGCCCCAGAGCAATGCAGGGCAGTGGGGAAGAGGCCCTGGGCATGCATCTGCTGCCACCGCCCTGGGCACGCATCCCACAACCCTAGCGCCTTGCTAGGTGTGTCCCATGTCTCAGCACTGGGCACATGGCCCATAGTGCCCCCGGTTGCCACCTTGAGCATGTGTCCCTAGCACTATGCTGTGTGGGTACCAATCACCCTGTCAGAGCGGGGGCCATTAGCCTTGGTGTTAATGACCACACAGGTTCCAGGCAGGGAGAACCTGGCCCAGCAGTTTTGAAAGCCTGCCAGCTATCATGCTGCTTGGCACAGGACACCCTTGTTGGGCAGCGCTGCCCCAAGGCGTTGCAGGAAGTTGGGTTGGTCGGTGTGGAGAGTTGAGGGAGGGAGGGGTTGTTAACAGCAGCCCCAGGCCTTTGCCTCCCCCCGAAAGCCAGTATCCCAAGTAGCTACACCACCAGGGATCAGGACCCCGGACAGACCCAGCAGCCAGTGGCCTGGCTTGGATCTCAGCGGGGGACCAGAATAAGTCGCATCCCCTGAAGCTGTAAGGGAGCCAATGTCTGATACCCTTTCAAATGCAGCTCAGAGAGGCTGCCAGCACCAGTCTCTCTGTGGCTGCAGCAGCAAACCTGGTGCACAATTGATGCATGAGTCATGATTCGCCCAGTCCTGGGAGCTCTGGAGGGTGCAAAGCCCCACAGCCAGCTGGCTCAGGCTCCAGAGGCCAGAGAGGCCAGGAGAGGCTGTGACATCCCTGAAGGAGAACTGGACACTGGCACCCTCCTGTGAATGGGGTCCCCGTAACTCTGGCCTCCCGAGAGTCACAGTGTGTGATGTGCATGAGCTCCATCCCAGGTACGATGGGGTCATTGATCCCGGCCCAGCTCCCAGGAGGCCGTGGGGCCAAATTCACTCACTGGGGTATGTCCTCCAGGAGCCTAGGACTGAGGGCACTCGGGGAATGTGAGGAATTGTTCTGGCCTCCTCGCTCTGCACCACCCTTCTTCCCCCAGGGTCCCAAGTCATGCTAGGAGAAGGGACTCGCTGGCCCTGCCTCTGGAGTGGAGTGTGGCAGCTCTTTAACAGCCCTCAGCCAGTGCCGGCCAGGGAGTGAAGATTAAACTTGTAGCCAGCTCGACCTGAAGGGGGAGATTGAGCTGGACTTTGGCCAGGACTCGGGTTAAGGGCCAAGCCATCTTCCATACCAGCCCCTCCCTTTCACGTTTCAGCCAAAAGCCAAGTAACCCTGGTGCCACAGCATCCCTGAGCCTGGCTCTGGAGCCAGTAGGGCCAGCGGGCGAGCGCTCAGTGCCCCCAGCACTGCACTGGAGCATTGGGGTCAGCACTGACTGGCAGGGGAGACCACCCTTGGCCCAGCCACCAGTGCCATCCCTGCTGCCCTGTGCCCCCTTGCCCCATGCTGGGGCTTTGGGGGTCAGTGCTGGCCCAGAGAGGACAGCAACGCCCCCTCCCCGCCACCCCTTCCCCAGAGCCTGCTTCTTCTCTGCAGCTCAGCAGCCCTTAGCACCACACTGTAGCAGTGTGGCAGGGCTGGCTGGGGAGAGTGGCCCCTGTGGAGTCACTGGCACAACTCCTCAGAGCGCCCTGAGTCTGCCTTGGAGCTCCCCGGTCTCAGTGGCAACCTGTGGATCATCATAGATTGGGCAGGGGGGAGATGGAGGGGGTGTTTGAAAGGAGCTCAGGGCTTCCATGCAAGGCCAGGCACCTCAGAGCTGGCTGGATACAGCCTCCAACAAGAGGAACCATATGACAGATGGGGAAACTGAGGTATGGAGCAGTGTCTTGTCCCTGTCACCCAGGGGTAAAGCCCAGAGCCAGGTATGCCCTGCCCTGGCCCAGCCAGTGAGCAGAGGGTTCTGCACGACCACAAGAGACAGGGCTGGGATGTATATGGGGAGGGGGGGACACGCGGAGACCCCACCGCTCCCTGCCCTGCTCAGTGACAGCCCGGGGCTGGCTGAGCCCCGGCCAGCAGGTGCCACCCGTGGGCTGCAGGAGGCCGGCTGGCCGGATTGGGGAGCCGGTTCTAGCCCGGGTTCTGCCCCAGTCCCTTCCCCGGCCGGGGGCCCCAGTCCCCGAGAGCCCCGTCCCCGCACACCGTGCGGGGCTGGCGGAGCCGGAGCCCTCTCCCTGCCGAGCCCGAGGCTCGCTGGCCGGGGCAGTGGCAGGTCGGGGCCTGGCTGGCGAGTCCCGCTCCGGGGACAGAGGCGCAGGGAGGGGCCGGGCCAGGGGCCGCGCAGCCTGGGCGCAGAGAGCGGGGAGCTGCGCTGTCCTGTCCCCGCCCGGCGGGCGGACGCTCCCCGGATCACGCGGGGGCCCCTCTCCCCGGCCCGGCCCGTGCCCACCTGTTCGCTGGGGGGGACCGAGGCCAATTAAGGCGGGCGCTGGGGGAGCAGCTGAGCGGAGCCGCCCCGGGGACAGGAGCGCGCGGCTCCGGGCGGCCCCGGCCGGCTGGGGGCTAATTAAAGGTGGGGGGACGCATGTGCGCGCCGCCTCCCCCGGCCCAGACCCTGATAGCGGCTCCGCCAGCGCATCTGCTCCACGCCAGCGCGCCGGGAAGTGATAAATCACCGGCTGCGGCGCGGGAGGGGCCGGGGGCTGCGAGGGGCGCATGTGGCTCCCCGGCCTCCCCCCGGCTCGGGGGCGGGCGGGAGCAGCCGGGAATTGGCAGGGGAGGGGGGTTGATGGCACATTAACCAGGCGGCCACATGCGCCTCGCCGCTTGATTATTCCGCAATTAGCCCCGCAGCCGGGAGGGGCCGAGCCGAGACCGCGCTAGGCGCTTGCCCCCAGCCCGCCCAGAGCCCCGATCCGCGCCGCGCGGGGCCGGATCCCGCCAGGTCCCGTCGGGGGCAGCCGGGCGGGGGTGGGGTCCGGGTTAAAGCTTTTCCCACATGCGGACGGGGCGCTGGGTGACACTGGGGGAAGGGTGATGCTGGGGCGGGGGGGGGTCAACCCTGGGACACCAGCCACCCACCGAGGGAGGGAGAAACAGGCAGAAAGTCTGGTGGAGCCCCAGCTAGAAGCTCACCCCTGCCCCACTCCGCCCTGCTGCCCCCAGGGGCTGCCAGGCTCAGGCGAGGCTCTCAGCAGCCCTGCCTCCGAAGGCAGGTCCCTAAGGTGCCCCCAGTAGGGCAGGAGGGAGCCAGCACCGTCTACGGCCCCTCCCGGCAGGGCCTGGCTGTATGGGGGATTGGCCTTGGGTCTGGCCTTTCCTTGGGCTTCTGGCCCAGGCGCAGGGGCCCTCTCCGAAGTGGGCTCCCTTCCCTGCGGGCTCAGAGGCCGGATGGGGAGAATTGGGTCAGAGAGCGCAGCCGGGCTGGGGGCTCCCAGGCTGACCCGGAGCCGAGGCACCGCGCCCTGCAAGGGGCCACAGGGGGCCTGTCTCTCCTTCCCAGCCCCCAGCGGCTCTAGTGCGTGGGAACGGGTGTGCCTCCGTGGGGTACACAGGCCTGCTTGGGCACTGGAGGGGGTGCCCGGCCTGGGCCTTCTCTCTGGCTGTGCCAGCCAGAGGATTGTGCAGGGCCGGGAGGCACAGGGGTGTGCTCCAAACAGGCTAGACCCATGCACCTAGGATGGGCTGGGAATCCCTGGTGCCCCCTGCTCCCTCCCAAGGCTCTTGAGCTGCTCTGGAGGAGTCCCCGGTGTAAGCAGGTGGGGGCCAGAGGAGCCCCGGGGCCTACAGAGCTTGAAATGCTGGGAAAAGGAGCCAGCGAGCAGGTGATTCCCAGACAGCTGGCTGGGGAGTGAGCTGGGCTGGCGCCAGAGGGGCTGGCAAAGGGGAGGGAAAAGCCCCTGGACCTGTGGCCTGTGGGGGGTAGAGGAACCACTTCAGGATGGTGTTTTGCCTCAGTTTCTATTATGTGGCCCTGAGGCAGCCGGTGACGTGGCATCACCCTCTGGGGTCGGGCAGAGCTCCCCAGCAGCGCCTGCCTGCCCGCTCACCCGCCACCTTTGCTCAGCACTGCCTGCTGTGTTCTGGGGAGGGAGGGTGGTACCCAGTGCCCTGGGGATGGGGGGCTGCTCAGACTGGAGGGTAATTTATCAGGGCGAGGAGACACCCCCCCTCAGGGTACCTGGGAGCCAGCAGCCCCCCTGCTCCGATTCCTCGGCTAGGGAGGAGAGGGCTCTGCCCGGGGCAGGCATGTGCCCCATGTGAGGGGCTCCCCCCCCAGGTCCTGTCCGCTGCATCCACCAGGGACAGGGCCATGCTGCCCTCTAATCTCCCCTGCCCCCAGCCCACGGTCCTTGGAACAGCTGTGACTCAGCTGACCTCAGCTTCCTTCTCTCCCGGGGTATGGGGGGGGTGTTCTCCTGGGCTGGCTCCATGTGCCACATCCAGGGAGCTGCAACCCTGGGACACCAGCCACCCACCAAGGGAGAGAGAAACAGGCAGAAAGTCTGGTGGAGCCCCAGCTAGAAGCTCACCCCTGCCCCACCTCCACCCTGCTGCTCCCAGGGGCTGCCAGGCTCAGGCAAGGCTCTCAGCAGCCCTGCCTCCGAAGGCAGGTCCCTAAGGTGCCCCCAGTAGGGCAGGAGGGAGCCAGCACCATCTATGGCCCCGCTCAGTGTGGGGGCAGCAAGGCCCAACTCCTGGGGATGTGTGCTGGGAAGCAGATGAGTGGGATTCCCTGGCCGGAGGAGCGGTGGGGGCGAGGCAGAGACAGAGGCAGGCCAGCAGCTCCGAGAATCCCAGGGGTGGGGTTGGTGAGACGGGGCTGGGAGGGTCGGTGCCCAGGAGTCCTGCAGTAGCTGGGGGGAGGTGGGACTTTGCCCTGCAGCGGGGGGCTGGTTGAGACAGGGGGGCACTAGGAGAGCTTTGCTCAGTGCAGTGCTGGGGGATGCATGTGGTCAGGGAAGGGCCCAAGGGAGGCCGAGCAGGCCCTGGGCTGGGGGTTGCGTGTGCAGGTGTTTGTCGCCCATGAGCACTGCATGCGAGGGCTGGAGGGGCTCCGGGCAAAGTGGTGCTGGGCAGCCGGGTTCCTGTCTGCTGGGGGTGGCCACAAGCCAGCATGCTGGGCATGCCCAGGCCAGGCTTCACCTTAGCCCACGCCTGAAACCCACTCACCCACCTCTCGGCACAGGGCTCCCCAGCGGCCTCCTCCGGCCGCTGCCAGGCTGGGGACGCGTAGGAAGCGTGGAGGCCGCCATGGTGCCAGTGAGGGGGTTCCCTGCAGCTGAGGGGCCAGGAATCTCCCTGACTCGTTAAGCATTTTTAATGATCCCAGCCTGGCCCAGATGAGGCCGTCTCCTCGGTGCAGCCTCCCGGAACTGTCCCCGATTGGGCTCTGCGCCTCACTCATCAAAATGCTAATTTGTTCGATTCCCTCGGGGCCCATCGGAGTGCCCCTCCCCCACCCCACTACGGCACAGGGAAAGTTCGAGACCATCGAAGCCCAGGCCCCTCGAGCACCTGGAGCCCACTGATTCTAGCCTGGCCTCTCTCCTGGAAGAGCCGGGCAGCATGCGGACGCTGACCTGCGGAGGTGGGAGCTGGTGGAAGTGGCCGCAGATTGCTGGGGTTGGGCCCAGGGTGGTGAACTGAGCGAGGCTGGAGCTGGGGCTGAAGGACGGCCCCAAGGAGGAGAAGGAGGCTGCCCAAGTCACAAGGAGGGGTGCAGACTAAGCTGGGTGAAGGGCGAGGGCTGAAATAGCTGTGGGAGCAGCAGGTTGCAGCTCAGACAGATCAGTAGAACTGTGTGCATGGGGAGCCCAGGGCTGGGATAGGGGGCTGTGAGTTAGGATTGAGGAGCATTGGCAGAACTGGGGGGGAGCCCAGGGCTGGAATAGGGGGCTGTGAGTTAGGATTGAGGAGCATTGGCAGAACTGGGGGGAAGCCCAGGGCTGGGATAGGGGCTGTGGGTCAGGATTGAGGGGAATTGGTAGAGCTGGGGGGGAGCCCAGGGCTGGGATAGGGGGCTGTGGGTCAGGATTGTGAGAGCACATGTGGAGTGTGTGTGTCCATTTACACACGGTATAGGATGTAGCTGCCCACAGTGTGTTCACACACACTAAGTGTACATACAGGCCTTGAATCTTCAGCAATGTGCATGTCTGGAGTTTACACACTTGGGCATGCACCTCCTTGTGTTGGGTGTGTGTAATGCACACACAAGTATACATCCCCTCCCCCCAGAGACTACCATGACACATGGGGCCAATCCTGTGCCAGGACACTGCCTCTGAAATTCCAGCTTGCACCAGGCCTGAATTTGGCCCATATAGGGTCGGTCCATACACCTGTGCGCACACACGACATACATGGGCTACCTGCCTGCAGCACACACCCATGGTAAAGAAGCATGCAGTGCACGCACACGTCTTCATGCCGGGTGTGCACCGTGCACACGGATGGGCTCACCTGTAGCCCAGTCACACGTGGGTCCCTTGCCGTGTCCCCGCCTCTCTCGCGCATCACCTCGTGGGCTGCTCCCTTTGTGCCGGCCAGGCCGAGGTGATGGAGGGAACATTAATCTTATTTGTCATAACCAGTCCCCTGGGGGGTGCGGGGAGGGGGAGCAGCAGGCAGCCCAGCCAGCTGATTGGCTGAGGGGCTGGACCCCATTTATCTCGGCCCTGCAGTGTGGGAACCTAATTCTCTGGGAAAGTTTGGGAGGTGAAGCTATGGCTGCGGCTCCATTATGCAAATGGCGCGGCTGATCCTTGTCTGCCTTCCCACTGGCAGCCCCCTTCCCGGCGCGGGAACAAAGCCTGGGGCCGGGAGCCCCTGTCCCCGCCCCACCGCTGCCTCTCACTCCTCCGGGCCCCTTCCAGGAACCCCCTGGCCAACGCACCTCCCCCGCCTGCAACCACATCCTCTGCTTTGCTCCTGGCCAGGGCTGGGCCTGGCAGGTGCTCGGCTGGGTGGCGGGGGGGAGTTTGGAGCTGGGTTTGGGTCACAGTGTCCAGAGCAGTTTCACGTCCCCCCTCAGGTCTGGTCCGGTTGCTGACACAAGCAGGGCACACAGGAGGAGTTTTTGTACACGCCAGCCCCAAACCTTTGGGTCTGAAATGGGGCCACTGCCCAGGCTCCTCCCGCTCATCTGCCAGGGAGCGAGGAGGGCAGTGACCCCACCTCAGCCGCCTTGCTTACAGCCTTGAGTGACCCCTTGGCCATTTGGTCTTCACCCAGCCCTATCTCTGGGGCTCTGGTGGCCCAGGGCCAGGGGGACGGGGGGGCAGGGTGCTACCCCACATTGGCAGGCTCCCCCCGGAGCTCTGTCTGAACCCCAAGACTGTGCATATGCCAGGAGCCCAATTCCCCTGTTGGGGTCAACCTGCTGCCCTCACCCCCAGGGCGGAGCCCCCCTCCCCGGCGGGCTGTGCTTCCGGCTCTCGGTGAAGAGATCCCACCATGGCCACGGCCACCCTCTGACCAGGTGTTTCAGTTACCAGCAGCAGCCTCCAGCTGCTTTACCCTTCGCTGGGACCTCTCACCCCTGGCCAGAACGACTCTGTCTGGCCGTCACCTTGCCCTGCCTGGGTCTGCCCACGCTCAGCTGGGGGTTCAGCCACCCCAGGGCCCAGCTCTGCCCCTGCTCCCTAGTGACGGCAGGCCGGGAGCTGGCTGCCTCGGTCACAGCGTCATAGCCCATGGGACTCGCATCTCCGCTGCGGAGCTGGATGGGGCTGTTCCTCTGCCCCCTTAGGTCCAGGCATCTGGTTCCAGACAGGATGGTGTCCTCTGTGTGACAGGCCAGGGGGACCTTCCCTTTCCCTGCAGTCACTCACCCCTGAACCCCCAGTCTTCTGGCTGCTGTGGGTCAAACCCTGGGCTGGTGCAGAACCAGGGGCTGGATTTTGTCTTAGGGTGACACAGATATTCCTCCAAAGGACGTCAGAGCTGCTATCCTGGAGAACCCCAACCACCAGCTACTTCGACCCCTCCTGGGCCTGCCCAGGGGTCTGAGCCATAGGCAGGGTGAATGGCTCCATGTTTGGGGCCTTCACTCAGGTCACACACAAGATCTGCCAAGGGGTCTCCCTGTCCCAAAGTCTCTCCAGCCCAGGGCTGTCTCTCCCCTCCGCTCCCACTGGGGTCAGATGTGCCTGAGCCAGGAGAGTCCACACGCGTGCAGGGGCCTGGTGTCGGAGCCCATCCATCACCACTCTTGTGTCCCCTCAGAGCTGGCTGTGTGGCTGGTTCCCTCCGAATGATCAGTCACACGGTTCGCTCTCGCAGCCTGAGCTATGGGCTTCCTTCCTGGTGGGATAGAGAATGATGCAGCCACTCTGCCTTGAGCAAGCCTTGGCCACTTTACCCACGTAGGCCCTGTTTTCCTACCCCTATCACAGCTTAGGTCTCAGGTCCCTTGGTGGAGATCTGCCCACATCAGCCGTGACCCTGGTTTGGGTTTACCCAAGTCCCTTTCCCAGGAGCCATGCTTGGGCCGGTCCCCTCTGGGCCGCTTTTCATACCCGGACCCACTGTCCACAAACTCGTCTGCCAACTGGCCCGCACTGCACCTCTCCTGCGACTGCCAGCCCACAAGCTACGTTTGACGCTCATAGGGACAGATCTCAGCCTTGTTCCGATCCAGCCAGGATACAAACCCTCCAGCATATTGACCGCTGCTCGCTCCCCTATCCCCTTTGCAGAGAGGTTCTCCCATCAGGGTGGTGGCTTCCATGCAGGTCACAACCTGGGCCTTTTGCACATCCCGATAGGTTGTCCTGTGAGCCTCAGGTGTCGATTGAAATGGAAGCAGCAGAGCCTGTTTGATGTGTCATGGTCCCCAGGCTCCACTCCGTCCATCTGGCCGTGCGTCTCCAGGGTTTGGGGACTGAGTAAGGGGATAAGGCAGTGGAGCTGGTCTACAGGGTCAGCCTGGTTCAAATCACAAGCCTTCTCACAGGCAGAGATGTAGGGATCTATAGAACCCACCCCCCTTAAACTGGGGCAACAATTTGGTATCCAGGCTCCTTGCAGAATGGGCCTCCCAGGGACTTTCCCCACTTGCCCATCGGTGGGTCCTCTTGCCCCTCTGCTCCTCCAGCTCCTGCTTTCACAGCTTCTCGTGGTCTGCTAGCTGCTGTGCTCTCAGCTCCAGCTTCCACCGCTTCAAATCTATCAATGGGGAACTGGGGTGTGACAACCCCGTGCTGGACAGGGAACCGGGTCTTGAGGACACCCTGCTGCTGCCTCTGTCACACTTGGATCCTTGCGGAGCCCCGTGTTTGTCTGGAACCTGCTTCTTGGCTCGATTCATAGATTCTAAGGTCAGAAGGGACCATTCTGATCATCTAGTCCGACCTCCTGCACAACGCAGGCCACAGAATCTCACCCACCCACTCCTATGAAAAACCTCACCTATGTCTGAGCTATTGAAGTCCTTAAATCATGGTTTAAAGACTTCAAGGAGCAGAGAAGCCTCCCTCAAGTGACCCATGCCCCATACTACAGAGGAAGGCGAAAAACCTCCAGGGCCTCTCCAATCCGCCCTGGAGGAAAATTCCTTCCCGACCCCAAATATGGCGATCAGCTAAACCCTGAGCATATGGGCAAGATTCACCAGCCAGATACTACAGAAAATTCTTTCCTGGGTAACTCAGATCCCATCCATCTAATATCCCATCTCAGGGGATTAGTCCTATTTACCCTGAATATTTAAAGATCAATTACTTATCAAAATCCCATTATCCCATCATACCATCTCCTCCATAAACTTATCCAGTAGAATCTTAAAACCAGATAGATCTTTTGCCCCCACTGCTTCCCTTGGAAGGCTATTCCAAAACTTCACTCCTCTGATGGTTAAAAACCTTCGTCTGATTTCAAGTCTAAACTTCCTGGTGGCCAGTTTATACCCATTTGTTCTTGTGTCCACATTGGTGCTGAGCTGAAATAATTCCTCTCCCTCTCCTGTATTTATCCCTCTGATCTATTTATAGAGAGCAATCATATCTTCCCTCAACCTTCTTTTAGTTAGGCTAAACAAGCCAAGCTCCTTTCATAAGACAAGTTTTCCATTCCTCGGATAATCCTAGTAGCCCTTCTCTGTACCTGCTCCAGTTTGAATTCATCCTTTTTAAACATGGGAGACCAGAACTGCACACAGTATTCTAGGTGAGGTCTCACCAGTGCCTTGTATAATGGTACTAAAACCTCCTTATCCCTACTGGAAATGCCTCTCCTGATGCATCCCAAAACCACATTAGCTTTTTTCACAGCCACATCACATTGACAGCTCATAGTCATCCTATGATCAACCAATACTCCAAGGTCCTTCTCCTCTTCCGTTACTTCTAATTGATGCATCCCCAACTTATAACTAAAATTCTTGTTATTAATTCCTAAATGCATAACCTTACACTTCTCACTATTAAATTTCATCCTATTACTATTACTCCAGTTTACAAGGTCATCCAGATCCTCCTGTATAATATCCCGATCCTTCTCTGAATTGGCAATACCTCCCAGCTTTGTATCATCTGCAAACTTTATTAGCACACTCCCACTTTTTGTGCCAAGGTCAGTAATAAAAAGATTAAATAAGATTGGTCCCAAAACTGATCCCTGAGGAACTCCACTGGTAACTTCCCTCCAACCTGACAGTTCGCCTTTCAGTAGGACCCGTTGCAGTCTCCCCTTTAACCAATTCCTTATCCACCTTTTGATGTTCATATTGATCCCCATCTTCTCCAATTTAACTAATAATTCCCCATGTGGCACGGTATCAAATGCCTTACTAAAATCTAGGTAAATTAGATCCACTGCATTTCCTTTATCTAAAAAATCTGTTACTTTTTCAAAAAAGGAGATTAGGTTGGTTTGGCACGATCTACTTTTTGTAAAACCATGTTGTATTTTGTCCCATTTACCATTGACTTCAATGTCCTTAACTAATTTCTCCTTCAAAATTTTTTCCAGGACCTTGCATACTACAGATGTCAAACTAACTGGCCTGTAGTTACCCGGATCACTTTTTTTTCCTTTCTTAAAAACAGGAACTATATTAGCAATTCTCCAATCATTCGGTACTACTCCTGAGTTTACAGATTCATTAAAAATTCTTGCTAATGGGCTTGCAATTTCAGGTGCCAATTCCTTTAATATTCTTGGATGAAGATTATCTGGGCCCCCCGATTTAGTCCCATTAAGCTGTTTCAGTTTCGCTTCTACCTCCGATATGGTAATATCTACCTCCATATCCTCATTCCCATTTGTCATGCTACCATTATCCCTAAGATCCTCTTTAGCCTTATTAAAGACTGAGGCAAAGTATTTGTTTAGATATTGGGCCATGCCTAGATTATCTTTAACCTCCACTCCATCCTCAGTGTTAAGCGGCCCCACTTCTTCTTTCTTAGTTTTCTTATTTATATGGCTATAAAACCTTTTACTATTGGTTTTAATTCCCTTTGCAAGGTCCAACTCTACTCGACTTTTAGCCTGTCTCACTTTATCCCTACATGTTCTGACCTCAATTAGGTAGCTTTCCTTGCTGATCCCTCCCATCTTCCACTCCCTGTATGCTTTCTGCTTCTTCTTAATCACCTCTCTAAGATGCTTGCTCATCCAGCTTGGTCTACAACTCCTTCCTATGAATTTTTTCCCCTTTCTTGGGATACAGGCTTCTGATAGCTTCTGCAGCTTTGATTTAAAGTAATCCCAGGCCTCCTCTACCTTTAGATCCATAAGTTCTTCAGTCCAATCCACTTCCCTAACTAATTTCCTTAATTTCTGAAAGTCAGCCCTTTTGAAATCAAAAACCCTAGTTGCAGATTTATTTTTGTTAATCCTTCCATTTAGTTTGAACTGAATTAGCTCATGATCACTTGAGCCAAGATTGTCCCCTACAACCATTTCTTCTATGAGGTCCTCACAACTCACCAAAATTAAATCTAAAATGGCATCCCCTCTAGTCGGTTCAGGAACTACTTGATGAAGGAATCCATCAACTATCGCATCTAGGAAAATCTGAGCCCTATTATTATTACTAGCACTGGTCCTCCAGTCTATATCTGGGAAGTTAAAGTCTCCCATGATCATGCAGTTTCCATTAGTATTTACTTTATTAAAGACATTAAAAAGGGCTCTATCCATATCCAAATTAGATCCTGGAGGTCTATAGCACGCCCCAAGCACTATCGTAGGAGAGGCTTTACTAGTTTTCTTCCCCAATGTAATTTTTGCCCAGACGGACTCTGTCTTATCCATTGCATCGCTTCTTATTTCTTTACATTCTACCTCATCATTGATATACAATGCTACTCCACCACCTTTACCTTTGTTTCTGTCTTTCCTAAACAGCACATACCCTTCAATACCTGTAGTCCAGTCATGACTACTATTCCACCATGTTTCTGTTATCCCTATAATATCTGGTTTCACTTCCTGCACCAGTAGCTCTAGTTCCTCCACTTTGTTACCTAGGCTCCTCACATTGGTGTATAAACATCTTAATTTTTGCTGTTTGGCCTCGCTCACATTTTGTACCCTATTAGGCACAGTCATTCTACAGCCAGTATAACCTATTAGACTAGTATCCACACCGCCCTCGCTCCTTATATACATTCTCCTACCCACGGCTATATCCTTTCTTACTTCGTCTTCTTCCCTCTCAGTGCTATAATCCGGCATGGAGATTTCCTGGACATCTCCCAACCATCTCCCCCTAATTCCTAGTTTAAAGCTCTCTTTATCAGTTGTGCCAGCCTTGATCCTAGAAGTCTATTTCCTTCCCTACTCAGATGAAGTCCATCCTAAGAGAACTGTCCTCTGTCCGTGAATGCCTCCCAGTGGCCATACATCCCAAAGCCCTCCTTATAGCACCACTGCCTAAGCCATCTGTTGACAGTCATAATCTTGTCACACCTTTGTTGCCCTTCTCTAGGAACAGGCAGGATCCCACTAAAGATCACCTGAGCCTCAATTTCCTTAAGTGTCTTCCTCAGCCTAGCATAGTCTCCCTTAATACTTTCCAGCGAGAATCTAGCTGTATCATTTGTTCCCACATGAAGGATAATTAGGGGATTCTTTCCCGCTCCCTTTAGGATCCTTTTCAACCTCAGGTCTACATCCCGTATCTTAGCACCCGGAAGACAGCACACCCGTCTATTCTCAGGATCAGCTCTAGTTACAGGCCTGTCTATTCTTCTCAATAAAGAGTCCCCGATCACATAGACCTGCCTTTTCCTGGTGACGGTGCTATTCTCCAGTCTCTCCCCTGTTCCCTCTGGCTGCAAGTTCTTTCCATTCCTATTTTCCCTTATAATCCTCTTCAACCCATCCTGTATCCTCCTGGGGCTCATATTTGGTGTAGTCTCCCTTGACTCTTCCGCTTTTCCTATAGGACTAGCCTCTCTTCTCTTCCTCCTTGCCCTTCCACCTTCAACAAGTACCTGCTGAGCCCCTTCTTCATTTTCCAACTCTGCAAACCTATTCCTAAGCTCTATTTCTCCTTCACTAGCCCGTCTTTTCCTCTGCCTGGTTCTTTTAGTCACATGCTTCCATTGACCACTTTTCTCACCCAGTCTCCTCTCAAAATTCCCCAGCCCTGCTTCCATCCGTGAGTCTGAGCTTTTCCCTTCAGACACCTCATATCTTTGCTCCATCATCTGCTCAAACCCCTTCCTAAACTCAACGAGACTTTCCACCTGCATCTCCAAACCTCGGATCTTTTCCTCCATCAGCTCTATCAGACGGCATTTCATGCAGAAAAAACTCTTACCGGTTTCCCCCTCCAGGATCATGTACATACCACAGCTTCCACATCCCGTCATCCTCAATGTGTCTTCCACTACAGGAGTCACTCCCACAGCTGCCTCTGTATCTATCATCACCTTCCCACCTAAATCCTGTTAATCTGAGAAACACAAGCCACACCAAAAAGACCACCCCCCCCCAGCAAAAGCAAACCCCAAACAAGCACCACAATCCAAATTCCCCTTGCAAACTCCCACTCAAACTCCCCTGTTTAGAGCTCTGTTTGCTAGCTCCTGTGCCGCTGCAGCTGTCTGTCGATCATCCTTCTCCAGCTGTGCAATCAGCTGCACCTTGTTCAGCTTCCCAATGCTTAGCCCCGTCTCCCTGTGCGGGTTTGCGACATCCTTCTCAGGGAGGTGGTTACACGCCATTTTCTTGCTGTTTCCTTCGACTCCCTTTGCTTTACTGCTGCACATTGCAAAATACTTCTTGTGAATTCCGCTCCCCACCTCTGCCACCACCTGTTACAGAGCCACAGGACTGGTGCTATGCTCCAGCTTTGCACCAGTCTCTGGGAGGACCCCTCCAGCATGCCAGGCCCACGGGGAGGCTCACTCTTCCTCCAGAGTAAGCCACACAGCTTCACTGCCTCCTTGGACTGGACCTCTGGGCCTGCAGCCCCTCTGCTTCCCACGGTGAGCTCAATTCGGTGAGTCCCACTGAGACAGACCCTGAGGGAGACCTGTGCACCTCCTCTGCCAGCATCTGCAGGGCCCCTCAGCCAGTGCTGTCAATGCGGAAGGGTTTGTGAGTGGACTGGCACGCAGCCCAGGAAGACCCTGGTTTGCCCAGGGAAATGAAGGCTAAAGCACAGTCCATTCTGGGTAGCCAGAGCCCAGCCAAGCTGTAGTAACCCCCATTGTTCTAATTCTGCCTGTCCCTCTGTCTGATCTCCTTCATCAGACTCCCAGGTGTGGGTCCCCCTGCATACTTCCTGCAGCCAACCTTTAATGTCCACTTCCCCTGCTGGGGGCGGGGCAGTCCATACATCTCTGGGTTATTGGTTGCTAGTTGTCCATCTGCCATTGTCTTCCCAAGAGCTCCATGGATATGGGGCCTAAGGACTCACACAGCTGGACCCCATCCACATCTGTGTCTGAGCCTTCCCTGAGAGGCAGCAGGCCCCACCGGGCAACAATGCAGTATCTAGGGGAAACTGAGGCACACATAGGCTTCATAAAAATATTACAAAAAATTCCCAGTTCATCTCAGGTGCCCTCCAGCCAGGGCCCCCAAGAAAGCTATGGGGCTGGGGGACGCGGTGGTGGGTGGTGAGCAGGTCAGGCAGGTGATAATGTGTCCTCCCAGCTCCTGCATAACAGAAGCATCTGTGATACTGGGGGCGGGAGCAGCAGGGTCAGGAAGGACGCCAAGCCTGGGAGTAAAGTGTTGGTGGAAAATCACCAGGGCAGCTTGTATTCCTGGGGTGCCACATGTCTGTGACACCAGCCATTGTGTATCAAGACTCCTCGCCCCAGCCAGGGTATTCCCAGGGCAAGCCACACACCCATGCCCTGACCTGTACTGAGCACTGCACAGGTCACTCAGGCTGCGAGTGCTGGGGGGGGGCTACAGGGGAGGCAGTGAGGGTGGGGGATGGGAGGCAGCCCCTCCTGCTGCCTTGCCAAGGGTGCAGGCCTGAGAACCCCCCATCTAAGGGTCAGTGGCCCTAAAAAAGGCTGGTCATCCCCTCTGCGCCCCCAGCAGTCCCTGCCAAGGCACTGAAATATAACCCGGGGCCCTGGCATAGCTGGGTGGGTGCCCTCACCTTCCTCCCCGCAGGCTGAGCTGGGGCAAAGTTCAGATGCAGCTGTGACAGTGCTGTGCTGAGACTCCAGGTTTGCTACCCAGGCAGCTTCCCCGCAGGAGACAAGAAGGCCCGTGGTGCTCAGGGTCCCGGGGACTCGCCCTTTGTATTGCTTGGACCTGGGCGTAAAACGCTGCCAGATCGGAGCACTCCATGGCCTAATGCTGGCCAGAGCCTGGGGCACCTCCCTGCCTCATGGGGCTGTGACAAAACAAGGAGCCATGGCTCAATTAGGCCCTTACCCAGCCAGTGCCTGGCAGGCAGGAATAGACCTTTGTTCACCCTGGGGTTTGTGGGAGGGTGCAGGACGTGAGGGAGCTCTGGACCTAGCCAGTGGTAGATGCATTTGGTTTTCTCCCTGCAAATTTGTCTTGTCTGACAGCTCCCCAGGCTCAGTGCTGCCCCTTGGAGGAACCTCTTCAGTGCACCACACCCTCCAGGGGTCCCCCTCTTCTTTCAGGGGTGGCCACGCGGAGTCACCGTCTCCAAGATCGAGCCTCTGGGTGCCAGCCCTGCTGCTTCACACCATGAGCTCTGTCCAGCTGAGCCAGAGGCCTGCTCAGAGGCTCGTCCACTCCACAGGGACCAGCGCACCCCAGGGGTTATTCGTTCCCCCTGGTTTTTGGATTCTCCACTGATATGGGTCAGTTCTAGCAGATTCCAGCCAGTTCCTTAAGAAGTCATTTCCTGTGCCCCAGGCAGCCAGGCGACACACACACCTCATGTCTCCTGTTCTGCCCCAAGAGGAGACTGAACCCTTTTGCCCTCATGGAGTAACAATGCCAAGTACAGAGGGAAACTGAGGCACACATAGGCTTCATTAAATGTTACAAAGAATTCCCACTTTGTCACGTCCTGGAAACAAAGCCACCTGAGGCAGCGAGAGAGGAAAGCAGAGTGAGGAGGTTGTCAGCTCCAGACCGTGGCTCAGGCCAGCCATAGATGGGGTCCAGCACCCCCACTTCAAACACCACCAGGCAAAGCTGATGGAAATCAGCAGCTGAGGGGGGTGAGCCATTTAAGAAACAAAAAGAGCCGTTCTTAGGGGGGAGGGAACAACAAATGCACCAAAATGAGGGAGGCGAGGGGACAGGGCACCCGGCGTGGACGAGGTTAATGTACTGGAGACCTGGCTTCAAATCCTGATCTAAGCTGGATGCTGACAATGCGGAATTGTCATGGGCCAGCCCAGATGGACGGAGGGGGGGTTCTCAGCCTTGTCCCAAGGGACAGGCGCTCCTTTGCAGAGCTGTAATACCAGCTCCAGCAATTGACAATCTGCCCCTAGACCAGCCCCAGCACTGGAGCATCAGGGAGTGCTCCTGGTTAACAGAGGGGCAGCAGCCAGGCTGTGGGTGCATCTGTGCAACCCAGGACTGGCACAGCCCAGGGGGCTGGGGGTCAGGCTCCAGCACCCAAGCAAAGCTGGTGCAGAAACGTGATGCTGCATTATGTCTCCAGAAAATAAAGCAGGGGAAGGGAAACCTGGCCTGAGTCAGTAAAGCAGCACGTGGCACTGTCACAGGGTGCGACAGGGTCGGGGCAGATGGCTACAGGAGAGTGATCCTATTGGGATCCGGGCCTAAGAGGGGGATCCACAGGACCTGGAAACCAATTGAGTACAGGGGACAACTAATGAAATAACAGGGACAGGAGTGTGGTCAAAGGGTCAAACTAAGGAAACCGGAAGGGGACACCGAGCAGAGAACCCTGGACAGCGCCCACTGCTCCTCAAAGGTGTCAAGGGAGTCAGAGGACGCCGCCCAGAGGAACTCTGCCCAGATACGTGAACGGACCGAGGATCGGAAATAGGCCCCACAGTCACAGGAGACTCCATCGGCCAACCTCCTCACTCTGGTTTTATAGATGGCCATTTTAGCTAGGGCCAGGAGGAGGCTGACCAGGAGATCCCGTGACTTTGTGGGGCCACGGATAGGGAGTGTATAAATAAGGTGAGGGGTATAACAATGCTGGTTCTAGTGGGACCCAACTGAGAGTGCCAATTCAGGACAAATTGCTTAAAGCAGGGTAGTTACAGCCCAAAGCTGGGGTTTCTATGCCCACCAAGGCAAACCAAACCAGCCAGACAGAGAAGACTTTGGTTTTCCCCCACTGGCTAACCACAAGTCACACAAGCAATTCCCTTAGACACTCCAGTTTCCCAGTGTCACCACCAGTGCCACTCGTTATGGGGACAAATGGTTATGAAAACCAATACTCCACTAAAAGAAAAAAGGTTCTCTAGATCCCAAAGGACCAAGCCCCAGACCCAGGTCAATATACAAATCAGATCTTTACCCACAAATCACACTGTTGCCAATCCTTTAGAATCTAAAATCTAAAGGTTTATTCAGAAAAGGAACAAGATATAGATGAGAGCTAGAATTGGTTAAATGGAATCAATGACATACAGTAATGGCAAAGTTCTTGGTTCAGACTTGCAGCAGTGATGGAATAAACTGCAGGTTCAAATCAAGTCTCTGGAGAGCATCCCCAGCTGGGATGGGTCATTCAGTCCTTGGTTCAAAGCTTCAGTGTAGCAAAGTCCCTCCAGAAGTCAGAAGCAGGACTGAAGACAAGATGGAGGAGCTGCAGCAGTTGTTTATAGTCTCTTGCCATATGGTCTGTCTTTCTTTGTCCCAAAGCTGTCCACCACATGGCCTGGAAAACACTCAGAGTTCTGTCCATAGGCAGGTCCCTGCATACCTTGCTGAGTCCCAAGGCATGTCTAGCGGATGGTCCTTAATGGGCCATCAAGCAGGCTACGCAGAGCTGACACCAACTTGTCTGGGGTGTCACCCAGAAGCATAGCACAAGTTTGAAACACAGACAGTATAGAGCCAATATTCATAACTTTAACTACAAAATAATACACACATATAGACAGCAAACCATAACCTTGTCTTAGATACCTTATTTGATCCCCTTTATACAAGATTTGGTGCCACTACAGGACTTTGGTTGCAACCATATTCTATATGGTCCCAGTTCAAGTCAATAATGTGACAAGGGGAAAAGTGCAACCAAAAACATAACAAAATATTCATGAAGAGATGGAATAGGGGCTGCAGCCCGGCACATTCCAAGTATATTTGTTCCAGAGTTTCCCTCACGCCGCAAAAGGGACAGGTGTCTGGGATAGGGGTGAACCATGCCAAGTACACGCCCATGCTCACAGCTCAATGAAGGAGCCACCAACTGACATCCCCAGTGGGCCTCGGGATTAAGGTGGAATATAGGCAGGCCCACTGGGGCTCCTCGCCCTCCAGAGGTGGCAGGAGTCCTGCCATTTTGTATTGGGGCGGGATGCGAGGGTGAGGACGTGAAGAGTCTGGAGCACGAGCGTGTATAGATGTTTCCTTGGCGCGGTTTGGAAGTAGACCGGCTTCAGCTCGTGCAGCCGACTCATGGTGAAGGGGTGGGGGGGTCAGTTGGGTCCACAGGGCAGGGGCCCAATTAAAAGGTCCGGCAGGCCTGGGGTGGAGGGTGGGCGGGGTGTGCCCTCGTGCAGGACCCAGTCGAGGTAAACCTGAGCAGCGGACGGCAAAGCGGCCCTCACCTCCTGAAGTATGCGCCTGGGAGTATAAGGTCTGGAGAGCCCCATGCACTGAGCGAGCGTCTGGGGATCCAGCCAGTCTTCCCGGTCATAGTCCAGGAGGTCTCCGACCCTGGTGACTTCTGCCAGGACCAACCTCTGGCGCACCGAGCGGGATTCCACCACCTGCACGTGGAGCTGAGGGTTGTGTAGCAGGGGCTCCGTGAGGAGATCTGCCCCCTCGGTGGCCGCCACGGACCTGGTCATTGAAAGCAGTTTCCAGGTCTGGAGGAGGTCCTGGTAGAAGACCGGCAGCCCAGAGAGGTCTTGTGGAAGACCTCTCGGATGGAGATAAAGGAGCTGCCGGTGGTATCTGAGCTCTCGGAAGTGGTGCAGGAAGGTGTGCACCAGTATGCTCCATGACGGACTACCTGCACCGATGTGACAAAATGGGACTGTTCTTAATGTTTCCTCTGAATATTGTGGGGGTGCCTCAGTTTCCCCTAGGCAGTTCTTAAGTATCTAGTGGTGGGATAAGGGTGTATAATCGTTGCAGAGCCCTAGAGGGCAGGTGTGTGCAGGGGTCTGGACACAGAGAATGGCCAACACCCTGTTTCCTGGCAACTGATGGCCTGGGCCCTTCCCCCTGCAAGGTGAGAGCTAAAGGGTTGGAGAACAAAGGAATCAGGTGCCCTCCTTGCCCGGGAAAGGGACAAAGCCCGGGGGGGGGGGGCTGGAGAGAGTTTCAGTTTGGGGCTGGCTGGGGACATGAAGTGAAGTGCAGATGTGGTTGTCTGGCTCACTGCCCCCCAAAATGGACCCAGCTAAGGGGTCCTGTTCTCTGCACCTACAAGCTCCATGTTAGACCATGTTCCTGTCATCTAATAAACCCCTGTTTTACTGGCTGGCTGCGAGTCACGTCTGACTGCGGAGTTGGGGGGCAGGACTCTCTGGTTTCCCCAGGACCCTGCCTGGGCGGACTGGCTGTAGGAAGCGCACGGAGGGGCAGAGGATGCTGGATGCTCCGAGGTCAGACCCAGGAAGGGGGAAGCCGGGTGAGCTGTGGGTCCTGCAGACAGGCTGCTCCCAGAGAGGAGACTTCCCCAGAGTCCTGCCTGGCTTCGTAGGGAGCAGCTCCAGAGCATCACCCGGGGACTCCGTGACAACCATAAAGGAGCCTCTGCAGGGCCTGGAGGCGGAAGACATGGACCTGATTGTGTAAACGCTTCAGGCCCTGCCCTCCCTCCTCCAGGCTACAGGAGAGTGATAGAAGGCAGATATATTAGCCCCAGGTTAAGTAGGTCCCTTTTCCCCAGGTAAGGTAACAGGGAAGGTTCCAGAACAATCAGAAACTTTCTGGAAACAATTAAGGCAGACAGGCTGATTAGAACACCTGCAGCCAATCAAGAAGCTGCTAGAATCAATTAAGGCAGGCTAATCAGGGCACCTGGGTTTAAAAAGGAGCTCACTTCAGTTTGTGTTATGTGTGAGGAGCTGGGAGCAAGAGGTGCAAGAAGCTGAGAGTGAGAAGGCGGACTGCTGGGAGACTGAGAAGTACAAGCATCATCAGACATCAGGAGGGCAGTCTGGCGGTGAGAATAAAGAAGGTGTTGGGAGGAGGCCATGGGGAAGTAGCCCAGGGAGTTGTAGCTGTTGCACAGCTTTCAGAGTAGCAGCCGTGTTAGTCTATATCCGCAAAAAGAAAAGGAGGACTTGTGGCACCTTGGAGACTAACAAATTTATTTGAGCATAAGCTTTTGTGAGCTACAAAATGCATCAGATGAAGTGAGCTGTAGCTCACGAAAGCTTATGCTCAAATAAATTTGTTAGTCTCTAAGGTGCCACATGTCCTCCTTTTCTTTTTGTCGCACAGCTGTTACAGGAGCCACTGTAGACAACTGCAATCCACAGGGCCCTGGGCTGGAACCCAGAATAGAACGCGGGCCCGGGTTCCCCCATCCCTCCAACCCCCCAACTCCCTACTTGATACCGGAGGAGTTGACCTGGACTGTGGGTTCCACCAGAGGGGAAGGTCTTTGGCCTGTTCCCCAATCCACTAGGTGGATCAGCAGAGACTGCGGGGATTGTTCTTCTTCCTTTCCCCATGCTGGCCAGTGAAGAGGCTAAACTGAGTGAACGGCAGATTTGAGCCGCAAAAGTGGCCAAACTGAGGGCTGTTGTGAACCTCTAAGGCGAGAAAATCCGCCAATAAGCGCAGGACCCACCAAGGCAGAGGAGGGCCTTTGTCACAGGGGAGACAGGGCTGCTGTTGTTTCCAGCAGGAGTGGGCTGCCCTTCGGTATGAATTTTATCACACGGCCAAAGTTTCCATGCCCCCGTTGATCCCAGATTAATCTCCTGCTTGTTACAGGCTTCCTTTGGCCCCCGATTCCTGCTTCGAGCAATTGACGAGAGATCCAGGTGCATACAGACTTACAGCCAAAAGGTACCGCAAAGGAACAAAGCCAAGCACTCCAGAGTGAGGACGTGCCAGCAGTCAGGTTGCCAGTGCCACACCTGGGAACGCTGGTATCATAGAATCATAGAATCTCAGGGTTGGAAGGGACCTCAGGAGGTATCTAGTCCAACCTCCTGCTCAAAGCAGGACCAACCCCAACTACATACACTATACACCAGCTCTGTGGCACAAAAAAAATCAATTCTCCGTGGCCGCATTTAACTGCCTCCGGTTTGGGACTCCCCTTTCCCTCCCTGCCTCATTCAATATGCTCCTCCAAAGTCTGCAATGAATGAGGCAGGGGCCCCCCAGACATCAGCCTCCTTCACCGCACAACCCTGAGTCAACACACAGCAGGACCAGCTTACCTTTCTCTCTTGTGCACTTAACTAGCCCCATCTCTGTAATATCTGAGCACCTCCCAACCTTTAATGTATTATTTGTAAATATGTAAATATAATTTAATAGCAGGGCCATGTTACACCTGGGGAACGGAGGCACAGAGAGACTCAGAGTCCCAGACCACACAAGTGTACAGCAGAGCAGGGTTCTGCACCCAGGTCCCCCAAGACCTAGATTAGTACCATCCTTCCTCTCTCCTGCCCTCCTGTGTGCTGAATGAGGCAGGGTCCTGTGGACAATCTAGTCTGCGAGGCACAGTTCACATCATACAGATTCACAAGCAACCAGGATTTCCTAATTTTTGAGTGCTCGAAAACCCCCCGCCCAAGACAAACAAACAAAACCCCTACGAATTACATCATGTGGCATCTTATTGACACCCACATGGATGATCAGCAGGGCTGGACCCTTTAGATCCACTGCACAGATCTGCTAATGGAGTAATTGACAGCAGTAGTAGGTGTGACAAAGTGGGACTGTTCTTAATGTTTCCTCTGAATATTGTGGGGGTGCCTCAGTTTCCCCATGGCAATTCTTAAGTATCTAGGTGGTGGAATGGGGGTGTATGATCGTTGCTGAGCTCTAGAGAGCAGGCGTGTGCAGAGGTCTGGACACAGAGAATGGCCGACACCCTGTTTCCTGGCAACTGATGGCCTGGGCCCTTCCCCTGCAAGGTGAGAGCTAAAGGGTTGGAGAACAAAGGAATCAAGTGCACTCATGGCCCAGGAAAGGGACAAAGACCAGAGGGGGGTGGCTGGAGAGAGTTTCAGTTTGGGGCTGGCTGGAGACATGGAGTGAAGTGCAGACGGGGTTGTCTGGTTCACTGCCCCCAAAATGGACCCAGCTGAGGGGTCCTGTTCTCTGCACCTACAAGCTCTGGTTTAGACCATGTTCCTGTTGTCTAATAAACCTTCTGTTTTACTGGCTGGCTGAGAGTCACGTCTGACTGCGGAGTTGGGGGGCAGGACCCTCTGGCTTCCCCAGGACCCAGCTAGGCGGACTCGCTGTGGGAAGCTCACGGAGGGGCAGAGGATGCTGAATGCTCCGAGGTCAGACCCAGGAAGGGGGAAGCCGGGTGAGCTGTGGGTCCTGCAGACCGGCTGCTCCCAGAGAGGAGACTCCCCAGAGTCCTGACTGGCTTCATGGGGAGCAGCTCCAGAGCATCGCCCAGGGACTCCGTGACAGTAGGTTGTCATCCTTTATGTGGATCAGCACTACAGGAGAGATGAGCCACATTTTGCCAGTGGGTTTCACAACTATTGGCTGATAGCAGAGGAAGGGTGAGACTCAGAGCTCCTGGCTCCATTCCAAGCTCTGGGGAGCAATGGAAGTGTTCCCTAGTGGTTACAGGCACTGCTCCCCACGCCTGTACCCATCCCAGTCTTCCTCACCACTGGCTCTTGTCCCCACCCCACCCCCCTGCATTCCCGCCATGTTAGTTCATCACTCCCGCTGCCTGCACCCCTGCAGGTGAAGCACTGAGCACCGCAGAGACGGTCCCCCTGCTCTCCGTTCTGACACACTGGGCTGCAGGGAACCGCTCAGCCCCTCCAGCCCTGGGCTGGTGCCTGCTCTGTCGGCCTGTTCTGTGAGGCTGGGACAGGTGCAGTCGGGTCAGCATGCAGGAGCTGTGACAGGAGCGGGACAGCCTGTGCTCACTGCAGACAGAAATGAAGGGGCCACGAGAGTCTGATTCAGTCTCCACAGCCCGTTTGGTCCTTTGCCTTTCTCCAGCAAAGGTGTTGATAGGAGCCCACTGCACGGTGGCGGCTTTGGTGGTATGGCCACTTGCCCACCAGGACTTGATCGACATCTGCCACCCGCCCCAACAACCGCACACTGCACAGGGCAATGCCTGCAGTCTCTCGGAGCCGGGTTGGCCCTGATCTGCTCTCTATAGAGGTGCATGCACACCCTACACGTCTCAAGGGCCAGGCCCTCTCTACAGAGCCCTGGAGGCGGCGAATCAAAGCCGTGTTTCCGTGAGCACCAAGTATTCACCCAAACCATGCGCAGGAAGGGAAGGAATCAAAGGCTGAATCAGCGCCCTAGAGTTCTCACAATGTCATGAGCCACTCCATGGTGTACTGCCTCCCTCGATCCTTCTGCCAACGACACGTAGCCGCTCCAGAGCTTGGCAGGGCAGCCTGTGCATCCCATGAAGGATTCAGGGCTACAGTGCCTGTCAGCCAGTAGAGTCCCAAAGTGCCTTGCAGACGTTAGACACAGGGATCACATCCCCAGCAGCTGAAACGCAGCCACTTCTGGGGTGGGGTGTTTTTAAGGGGAAGCAGAGATGGCTGATCTAATCACAGCTGCAGGGAAGGAGGCAGGAAGACAGAAAGAAACCATTCAAACTGGAATGTGGCTCTGACAGTGGAGTTGGCAAGCCTTGTCTTGGTGGAGAAAGCACCCAAAGAATCTTTAGCGGTTACCAGTGGTCAACACTTCAATTTCTCATCTGCTCAGCGGGATGGTGCCACTGGCAGCACAGATCCCCCCAGCCACAGTGGGGCCAGCACTGACTCAGGGGGCAGAGCCCCCTACTGAGTCACTCACATGACTTCTTGAAGGAAAACCATGCATTGTTCTGCCCAGGCTTAAAATTATTTTCGAACCGTTTCACTGAGAAGCTCTTGCATCTGCAGGCTTTGGCCCAGGGTTGTGGAATTTGGCCTTGCTATCAGGGGGTGCTTTTTGCCACCCCCAAGAAAATCTGTGCAAATTTGGCCACGTTATAAGCTTTTGAAAAATCAATTTGAACAGACTTAGTAGAGATGAGTTAAAATTTAGCAGCTAAATTCTCCAAAACTCCCCCTGCCATTGACCTGTGAATAAACAGAGGCCTTTAGTCTGCAGGGCTGTCAAGCCAGCACCTTCCACAGGGGACAGAGAGCAGATCCCCTGCTGCCAAGATCCCCACTGCTTAGAACATGGCTCAGCCGATGGCCACATCTGGTTCTAACTGCCCAGAAAATACCAGGCCCAGCATATGCTGGGGGAGTTACCCCCAGCTTATTCCTAGGACATCCTGCAGCTGCACTTGATTAACCCCTTGCTATGCAATGAAAGGCACAGATATCCAACGCCTCAACCCCTTATTGTTCCCAGGCCCTGGGAGTTGCCCGGTTTTGCACCGTCCCTTTCCCATCTCTCACTCCAGACCCTTGTTTAGTGCTGCAAATATTGCAAAGGGAGAGGATGGGCTGGCCACTGCTGGTGCAGGATACTGGTCTAGCTGGACCTGGGTTCTGATCCCAACTGGCAATGCGTGTGTTCCTTGAGCAGGCACTCTCCACGGGAGATCTGCTGGGACACCACTTAGCACAAAGCCAACACCAGAGACTCCTGGCAGACCTCCAGCACTGGAAGAGAACAGTGAGACAGACAGACAAGGGTCTGGTCTATGCCCTGAAGTAGGAGGAGTTAGAGCCTTTGCAATATTTGCTATTATAAGGCCAGTTTTAATTTCTGTTTCCCTGGTACCCCACCCCATTCACCCAGCCACGGACACACAGCAATGGGTGCCTGTGCAGAAGACTGATGCCCCTCCTCTTAGCAGGGCAGGGGTAGCAGGCTGCCCCACTGGCCATGGTCTGCTTCTTCTTCAGGACTCAACCCACCGGCCAGGTCATGTTCAGTCTCACCCCGCCTGAGCGTTCCATGGAACAATAGTCCAAAGACCTTATGCCATGTCTGCAGCCCGACCCCAGGTTCAATGGCCCTCACACTGCTCATCTCAGGGGGCTTTCACCCCACCTTTCTCAGTGGCCTGTAGGAGAACCCAGGCCTTTGTTCTGCTTTGGGTTTGGCAGCTAAGGTCTGCTCCCTCAGCCTCCTCGCTGCCTCCCTGGACCACTTCACCCCTCAGCCTGTCTCCAGGACCTTTCCTCCATCCCCTTCCTGGCCTCCACAGAGTTCTTTGCAGCTCTTGGACAGAGCGATGCCTCCCAGAGCTTTCTCCCTGGAGACCCAGCTCCTGTCTGATTTGCCTCAGGCTCTCCATGTCCCCCTCTCTCCCAGAACCCCCAACGCCAGGGTACTGCCCTGGGACCTGGCCTTGTGGTCAAGGCTCATCACAGGATCTTGCTCTGCTCCTGCCCCCACTCAGTGTCTCTCCTAGCCTTTTGCCAGTGCTCCCTTCTCAGAAGAAGGTCGACTGTCACCCTGGTCTTTCCACCTCCCCTGAAGTTCCTCAGTCACCTCCATCCCCTGGGCTGGGACTCCTCCTTAAATCAGACACCCAGCTCTGCCCCAAGCCAGCCGCACCCTTTAGGTGCAACTGAGTGCATTCATTTCTCTCTGACTCCAGTTAGCTATTTTCTGCCAGACTGGGGTCTGAAGCGCATCCCACTGTGCCTCCCCCAGGGAATTGTTGCATGTTTCTCACAGGGGATCCCCATAAAAGTCACCAGGGGATGGGGAACATTTCAACCCTTCTCTCCCTCCATTGTGTTGATGCATTGTGTGAGCGTCTTGCTTTGCTTGTAGCTGTCTTTGCTGGTCACCAGCACACCCAATGAACATGCTGTGTTACCTCTGGTTTCAGAGTATCAGCCGTGTTAGTCTGTATTTGCAAAAAGAAAAGGAGGACTTGTGGCACCTTAGAGACTAACAAATTTATTTGAGCATAAGCTTTCTTGAGCTACAGCTCACTTCATATGGTAACACCCATTGTTTCATGTTCTCTGTATATATAAATCTCCCCACTGTATTTTCCACTGCATGCATCCGATGAAGTGAGCTGTAGCTCACGAAAGCTTATGCTCAAATAAATTTGTTAGTCTCTAAGGTGCCACAAGTCCTCCTTTTCTTTTTGTGTTACCTCTGAAATACTGTTCTTTAGGGAAACTCTAGGTGCTGCTGAAGGGAGCCCTGACTGATGCTGAGGCTTTCACAGAGATCTCACCGCAAAGCTGAGATGAGCACCCCCAGCCGGACAACTAGTTTGTTGCAATAGTTGTCATGAATGGGGAGGAGAGACGGTAAATTCCAGGGCTCTGCCCAAAGGCACATTGGCGTCCCAGGCCTATCCCTACCATGGTCCCCACCAGCACAGCTCAGTGCTCCTGCTAGCAAGCAGCTGCGACCGTCAGCGGCAAAGAGGCAACTCTCTCTGGGACAGAGCCGGTCAACAGGTGTAACCAGCAGAGCTGCTGGTCTCCAACAGAGTGACACTGATTTATGCCAGCTGGGCTCCTGGTCCACTGATGGGAACAGCAGAAGTTTGCTGGGTCTGCCCCTGAAATGAATTCCATTTAGTCATTATGTAAATCTCTGCTACGGCCCTACAATGTGTTTTCCATCCGTCAGTATGAGCAGAACTCTGCTCTCCTGGAAATCCATGGAAAGTTCATGCCGGCAGGGACTGGACAATCAGACCTCGGCTTCTAGCTGCCGATGCACCTGGGAACCATCTCCCCCCTGTTCACCCGGCTCTAAGAACCGCCCTGTCTTTAGCCTGGAGCTGCCATCCACAAGGTCGAGTCACAAAAGAGTGTGGCTCCCAGGGCCTGGTTGCCAATGGTGTCTTCCAAAAATCTGTCCCCTAAAGACGGCAGCGCCCAGCATGCAATACTCCGTCTCCAGCTGAGCCGTGGGCCACAGTGGTGGCTGGAACCTGTTGCCCTGTGAGCTGCACGGCTGTTCCCGGTGAAAGCAGCTCTGCTTTCCGTCAGCCGGTGCTGGGACCAGGGCTCCCACGAGAGCTCGGGGAGAAAGGGGCTCACAGGATCTGCAGCTCTGCTCAGTTCCCCGTTTCTAATTCACACAGCGCATTGCTGCGTGCTGAGTGATTGCCGGCCAGGCGCCGCGGCTGTGGACTGAAAGATTAGATGGAGCTAGCGACATCACTCAGGGCGGGGAAGAGTCTGCACCCGGAGTGCTGTGGCTTGGCTGTCCTAACGCCCGGGGCAGACCCAGCTAGGGCAGCTGACGAATTCCTCCGTCAACCCAGCTCCTGCCTCTCCGAAAGATGGACTAACGCCATGGAAGGAAAACCCCCTTCTGCCAATGTAGGAAGTGTCTCCACTATGCCATAGGCAGCACGTTATATGGGCCCGTGGTGCCCATTCCACCCCTTCCCCCAAGGCCCTGCCCCCGCCCCCGCCTCTTTCTGGCTTCCAGTCCCTCCCCCGAGCAACACTGGGGGCCGGTGGTGTGGACTGGGGACGGATCGCTCGCTGCTGTTGGTGCCAGGCAACCCGCGAACCCCTCAGGCCCTCGCGTCACCCTGAAGTGCGGGGTCTGGGGTGGTTGCCCCAGTCTGTCCTATGGACCCATTCTGGGCATCACCAAAAATTATACAAACCTGGTGCCCAGGGCACCATGGCTGCTTCTCTGTAGCTGGGCAGCTGTAGTGCAGACATACCCCGCGGTGAGGCACCACCCACTGAATCTCCAGGAGCTGTGGGTGCTCTGCCGGTCTGGACAGCAGACCCTGCATGAGTTAGCAGCACATGCTCCCCCAGGGAGCATTGGTCGCTTAGGGTTTGCTCCCTTGTCCTACTGATTTGTGAACAATTGAAGCCAGTGGGTGCCATTCTGTGGAGTCCAGACTGCGACACCGATTAGCCCCCAGCTGAGGGGCTGGCCTTGTTTCACTGGTGGGAACAGCTGGATCTTCTGGCTTGCGGGAGGCGGAGAATTCTCGGTGTCTGCAGAGGCACTCTTTTCATGATTAATTAGCTGATGTGTGGACAGCGCTTTGAGCGGAGCCTGGGCCCTCTGGTTCGACCGCGACCTGCTCTGAGGTCTGTGAACACCGGCACTGGGTGGTAGCAGAGGACGCAATGTCTGGATGAATCCAGAGCAGGTACAATGCCACCCCCACCCTGCCAGGCTGCCTCCCGCTGCCTACAGGATCTCCAGCTACAGTCAGTCTCCTTGGTCCAAAGCAACCTTTCTGCAGAACACAGCATGTGGGTCCTGACCCTGCAGACACTTACTCACATGAGTAATGGTACCTTTGTGAGTACGACCGCTGAATGCAAGGGCACAACTCACTCGCGTGCCTGTTTCCAGGATGGGGCCTTTGTGCCGGTGGGGGCGGGGGCGGGGAGTTTAGAGCTGTTGACCACCCCCCCCCCAGAAATGGGGAGAGACCCAACAAACTCATGTCAGGCAAGCCACCAAACGACTATCTCATGGAGACAACTGAGTGTTCCTGACAGCCTGAGCTGACTTCAGAGTCGTGCTCCAGAGGTGAAATGCTCCATGTGCCATTGGTATCCAGGGCCTCTGTGGAAGCCGCTTTACAGCCCCCTCCCCCCCGCCAGAAGCAGGGTGCAGACTCCAGAAAGCCGCCAGAGCTTGAACATGCCCTGAAGAGATCTGTTGCTGGAACAGAAGCAGAATCCCAAACTTCGATGGATCTAGGGCTGAATACCTGCCTAGGAGAAACAAGGAAGCCCAGCTTTCTGACTGCATTTACCACGGCAAGCTTGTGGAATAAAACACCCTGATTAAAATATCGCAGGCAGAACTATACCCCAAGGGGTATTCCTCTTCCTTTTTCTTCGGTGGAGCCCATTTAGTTAACACACTGATTATTTTGTGCTGCCTTTTTATCAGGAGACCAGACTTCAAAAGCTTTTGCTTCAATCCACAGCCTGCTTTCTTCATTTGTTTAGCAAGCTCACTCCCTACCTCTCACACTCCCGACAAAACACTTCTCACTAGGACGTGGAGCTGCATTGTAAACACATAGAGGCTGGCACACCAGCCAGTGGGTTTGGGTTTCTGCACAAAATTCTGCCCCAGCTCCTTGGTGGGTCAAACACAAGGTGCTGCAATTTGTCCTCAATACCTTTGGTTTTGCCCTGTCTCTTTTCTATTATTCCCTTCTCCCTATAGCATGTAAGCTCCCCTGTCTCTGGCCATAATTTGTTTAAACGCCTTTGCTTAATTGCTCTGACCAAAGGGGTCATCAGCAGGCAGACCATGGGCCAAATCTGGACCACCAGACACTTTTAAATGGACCCAAAAATCTTTTTATTTACTTACTATGATCATTACTATTGTTATTTTCACTGGAGTCTGGACCTTGACCAAGAAATTTGGAGCTTGACAAAAAATAAGTGACTGCCCTGGTTACTGAAATAAAGCAGCAGTTGCCGGGAGGTCCTTGATCCTGTTCTACCTGCTGCTAGAGATCTGAGGGGAAGCAAAATGGGAATGCACACTGGCTGGTAACATGGGCCATCCGAAGGGTCCATCACCATGGTATCTAGGCTCTGGCTGTCACATCACTGGAAGCATTGCAGGTTCCCAGTGCCCGAAGAAAGGGACACACACACACACACACACACACACCAGTAATGACAAGGCCTTGTCTCTGATGCCCTCCTCGCTGGAGCTGCTGATTGAGCTGCTGGGTAGGGAGGGGAGGAGAGGGGAGGGGGATTTGGGTGAATTGGTCCCAGCTGCACCTTCTGCCGAAGTCGCAAAAGCCCTTGGGCCATGGATGGTAATGCAGATCAACCTCGGTTGCAAGACCTGACAATAAAGTTAATAACATATTCAAGCACAAGTGCCCTGGCGGAGAAAGGGCTCTTCGGGATGAAAGCATGATGAGGCAAAAATCAAGTGCTTAGAACAGAAAGGAAGTTAACTAAGGCCTCCCTCTGGGAGAGGATCTGTGGTGTCAGGGGGAGGGGCAGGCCAGACCCACTGGCAGGCCCAGGCCTGGCTTGCTTTCATTTACACCAGCCTGGGGCCAGCTGGCTGCAATGGAGTCACTCCGGATTTACACCAGGGAACATTAGAGCAGCGCCAGAAGGGCCTTAACTGGCCTGCACAGAGCCAGTCCCTGCTCCACCGAGCTCCCCTGGCTTAACAGACAAAGGCTGTGGAGGGAAGCAGGGGAGTGCAGAGAGGCAGGGATGGGCCCTAGGTCAGTGGCAAAACTGGGAACAGAAGCCAGGTCCCCTGAGGCCCTGTCCCCGTCCCCTGGCCCTCCTTGCCCCTGCAAAGCTCTGCTCCAACTCCCATTCCAGCCAATGGGACTCTGGCCACTGACTTCAATGGGAGCTGGATGCAGAGGAGGATCCGGTGAGGGAGGGCTGGGAGCCGGCTGCTTTGCGTGGAGGGTGTGGACCAGACAGGCTGCCCAGATGCACAGACTGACACTGGGCTAAGCAGGGCCGACCCCCGCCCCGGTTCTCGGTGGCATGGATTCCTGGGGAGGTTCTCCGGGGCTGCTGGAGCACTTGGCTTCCAATCTAAACAGTAAGAGTGAGAATTAAATGCTAATGAAGCTCTTTGATTTAACAGCAGACAAGAGGTTTTAGTGTTGCTTTGCCTCATAGACTATTATTATGCAAATGAAGGGAGCTTGTATCTTTCTTCCCCATTTAGCTGAAATCAGCACTTCTTGGCAACATCCAAGGCTCAATTACTGTAGTTACCTGCTTAATGGGCGCGCCGAACCCCGCTTGGGCGCACCTCCCCGAAACTCGGGGCAAAGGCGCCCTCCCTGGCGGGGTCTTCACCGAGTTGCGCCCGGGCAGACGCGCGGCGCCTGGCGGGTGCTCGGGTACCTGGCTGGGGGGCAGCCCCGGGGGTGTCAGGCTGTGAGGGGGTGATGCGGGACCGCTGCGTCTGAGAGTCTCGCTGGGTGTGTGGCGGGTTGGGGGTGAGCCAGATTGTTGTGTCTGGGGCTGCGCCGCCGAGAGCGGCCCCCCTGTGCTCGTGTGTCCCGGGCTGGGACTGCCAGCCCGATTGCTGCGTCTGGGGCTCGGTTCCCTGCCTGTGTGTTTCCCGGCGCCCGTTTGTAGTGTAAATCCGGCTCCCCCGCCCGGCCGGCCTGTTCCGCGCTGATATGCCGAACAGCAGGTGCTCGCTGGCGTTTTAAGCTACTTTCCCCTGGAAACTTTCCAGAGCTTGGGCTTCCTTCCCCTCCAGATGCAGCTCCCCGGGCCCAGCCGCCGCCCCGCTCGAGGCTGTGGGGGTATTAGGGGAGCCTTGGAAAGGACTCAGCCCGGAGACCCTCCAGCGGTTTCCTGTGGGCTGTTCCCTGCGCCCAGGGGACTTTCATGGAGCAAGTTCTTAGTCCGGTCACCAGATCAAACCGAGCAGTAGCGGGAGCTCTCCGGGGTGACCTGGCCGCGCTGGCGCCAGCTGTGATGGAGCTCAGGGACAGGGGCGCGATGGACGCAGCTCGCTTTCCCCCCGCGGCGGCTGCAGGGAGCCGGGACCAGCAGCGCGGGGTCCTCCCGGGCCGTGAATCTCCATGCGCCCCCTCCGTGCGCTTCGCTTAAGTCGGGACTCAGTTTCCCTCTCGCTCATACTCGCGAGACCCTTCAGGCAGCAGCCCATGGAAGAAGGGGGGGGGGGCGCAAAGGGTCCCTCAGCCGGGCGGTTGGCCAAGCTGCGAAGGAGGGGAGTGTGGATACGATAGACCCATCGGGCAGGAGCCACAGGACGCGCCAGGCTTCCAGGGGTCTGGGATCCGCAGCCCCTCCATGGAGCTGCCTTAAAGGGAAGTGCTGGGGAAACACCCCTCTTAGGGGGGTTCTGCTCAAGTTACATCCCAGTAACGGGCCTGTGCTCTTGGCGCAGGGAACCGGCTCCGGGCCCGTGTCTAGTAAACTGGCTTGTACATGGCAAGAGAAGTAAAGAGTGAGCCCGATTTCAACCGCCGATGAAATAAAATCCGGTGCAACGAATGATGATATGGTTTCTTTCAGGCGGTAGAACAGTAAGAGCGAGGCGAGAGTTTTTATTTCATGTGCGGGGCTGATTGGGGTCAGATTTTACTCCCCTTTCACCTGCAAAGCACATGTTGTGTGTGTGTGTGATGGGCTGTTCTCTTCTAGATCCCCCCCTCCATAAACCCACACATCCAAACCTAGGTGCAGGCAGGCAGATACACACATCTGGATTACACCCCTGCAGAGTGTGCGTGTGAATGGACCGAGACAACCCGGCAGGAAGGGGAGGACACCGCTCCCCCACGCTGAAGTCCAAGGGGTTTGCAAAGAGGCTGCTTGTGGGTAGGGGAGGTGTGTGTGGGGGTGCTGTGGGGTTTTAGCCCCGGTCACTGAAGAGCCCGGCTCGGTTTCTTTCTGCAGAAGTGAACAAACCCGACACGGTGCAAGACAATAGCGAGCAGGCCCGTGCCCGGGTGTTTGTTAATTAGGGACATATGTCTCCTAAAGGAATCGTTGTGGAAGGGGGGACCTTCTGCTCCCCAGCGCTCCTCATTAGCATGAGCCGAACGCCATTGGCCCGGAGGACGTGATGTAAGAGGGTGACTTGTAAACTTCGGGAGGCTGCGGATTGTTAGCTTGGTTGCAGTCACATCAATCTGCTGCGGGTAAAGAGGGAGGGTGGGAAATCAGAACAAATGACCGGCTCCAGGGGCCCTGAGGTTCACAGCAATGCTGCTAATTAGAACTCAGGGAAGGAAAGCAGCGTGGATCAAACAGAGATTCACGGGGGCCACGGGAAAAACAAATGCAACCTGGAGGTTTGACTTAATATCCTGCAGGAGGCGGCTTCTCGCTTGCAAGGGGAGGGAGGGGAGATTCCAGAGGCCAGGCGAAGCCCCTAGAAGGGACCCTGGGAGGTGCTTCGGCACCAATGGGAGTGGGAGGTGCTCAGGATCTGGACCCCTGGGGGGGTGGGTGGGGAGGTATTTGAGGGAGGACTTCAAATCCCAGGGTCTGTTGTCTTCTGATTTATTTCCATCGATCAAACCTTTAGATTGCAACGTCCTTTGTGCAGGGACTGCGCGTTCCCAGCTGCTTATCAGCGCGCCCAGCACCCTGGCGGGGTTCAGAGAGTAAATAACAACAATGGGTCACCCCCTGAGGCCTTTATCCAGGCTGTGAGTCAATGGGAGTCTTGGCTGAGTAAGGACTGAGCTATTGCAAGCCCAGGAAGGACCCCACACCACCGTACACACACGATTTAACCCACTGTTAATGGAGTTGTATTGCAATTGCAGGAATGAACGCTGGAATAAACTCAAAATGCTGCCCTTGCTTTGCACTGATTGGACAGCTTCCATGGAAGATCTGAAAGGATTTTGCAAGCGTGAATTAATGGGGTCTCACAGCATGAATGTGGGGGTGTCGCTTATCCACTCCTTTCCAGAAGTGGAGGCCCAGAGAAATGAAGCATTGGGCCCACTCTCACACAGCCAGTCACTAGCTGGGCCAGGACTAGAAGCCAGGAGTCTTGGTTCACATCCCCCTTGTTCTAAACACTGGGTGATACTTCCTCGCACAGCTGGGGTAAAAGCCAGGAGTCCTGATGCCCAGCCTCTGCTCTAATCACTAGAACCCACTCCCCTCCCAGAGCTGGGAAAGAACCCAGGAGTCCTGACGCCCAGCGTTTGCTCTAACCACTAGACTGCACTCATCTCCCAGGGGTGGAATAGAACCCAGGTGTCCTGCCTCCCACCTTGGGCTGTAACCTCTGGAGCACCCTCCCTTCCCAGAGCTCTAACCACTAGACTGCACTCACCTCCCAGGGGTGGGAGTAGAACCGAGGAGTCCTGCTCCCACATCCTCTCCAACCACTATACCCCACTGCCTTCCCAAACCAGATGGAGCAAAAGGACAAGCCAGCTTGGCACGTTCCTCATTAAAAAGTGAACATGTAGCTTTTGTATTGCATCACAGAGACCACAGGTCCTCCTTATTCCCGCACCGATAAATCAAAGAAATAGCCTCTCATTTGGTCCGGCCGCACCAGGGCGGTGCTCTGCTCCTCGGCTCCGGAGCTGCCCCTCTGTACCTTGCCTGAGTGCCTGGGGGGGGGGTGTCAAAGATAGGGATGAGCCTCTGGGCCTCAACAGGGCCCACTGTCTCCCTACTTCCCTTCTCCCTTTTTGATCTAACTTGCAAAAAGCCCGGGCAGGAGGCGACTCACAACAGCGTCACTAAATCAGCTCGTCTCACTGCTGTTCCCGGGAGGTTTTTTTTTTTTTTTTTTTTTTTTATGGATTAAATTAAGCGCTTCCATTTCCGTCCACCACCTGATCGCTGCATTATAAATCCAAACAGCTGATCCGAGAGTCTTCAGAAATTCAGGACCTTCTACAGCGGCTGCGGCAGAGCCTGGGAGCTGTCCAGTGCTGACGAGAAACAACAGCCAGCCCTGAGCCGAACAATAAGAATTGCAGCGCACGGCGCAGGACGCGGCGCCGGGAACCGAAGCTTGGAGCCGCTCCCGATCGCTGGGAGCTGTCCAGTGCTGAACTCGCGGGCGATGTCTGAGGAGCCAGCTGTGTGCTGGTGACCCCTGGAACTCAGGGGGGGCTTTTGGACCGCGCTGGAGGTCGACAAGAAGGGCCCGGGCAGCCAGCCGCCTCCTCGGCCGCACCAAAGCCGCTGGATCTTGGGTTGGAACAGGGACTGATTGCACCAGGCGGAGATTGGGCATCTCCGCAGCACGGGTCGGGGCTTGGAACTGCACGTCTGAGCAAGCAAAACCATAAAGCAAGCCACAAAGCCATAGCGCGCCAGGAGCTGTTTTCTAATTGTAATTTTTTTAAAGATTTTTTTTGGGTGGGGGGGGACCGTTTCTTTCCCCCTCTAATAGCTGATCCAGCAACAACCGGCCAGCTGCCGCGTTTCTCCCTCTTCGGTCGCGGTTAGAAACCATGCCAAGATCTTTCCTGGTCAAAAAGGTCAAACTCGATGATTTTTCTTCGGCGGATCTAGAGAACTCGTACGGCAGATCTAGAACGGACTTCAGCTCCCGGCTCCATGACAAGGGTAAAGAGCAGATCGGATCTAGATCTATGTGGCTGGTATAGATGTTCCAGGCCGTGGTCTGGCTGGCTAGAGAGCGGGTGTGTTTGCTTGCACGGGGGCCTCTGTTGGGGAGGCTTTGCCGTGTGAACGCACTCGGGGACCACATTCCTGTGTGCAGCCTGCCTCCTTCCCCGGAATGCAGCCTGCGGCGAGCCCTATTGAACAGGGCTCTGCCTCTCAGAGGTTGTTGACTCTGCACGTTTTAATGCAACCCAGTCGCTCTGTTCCTACCAAGGCACTAAAATTAGACCTCGAAAAAAAGAAGGTACCAAGGCGGTGCAGGGGTGGGGGAGAAATCACAGCTGGGGGCGGGAGGGGGGAGAAATCACAGCTGGGGACGGCGGGGGGGGGGGCGGCGGTTGGAATTCACCGTGGCAGAAATGGTTTTGTTTGGAAGGCCCTTTTGTCTGCCGATAGACAAGTTCAAGGACAACTGTTAGCCACCTCCAGGCTTCCCCGCGCGGTGGGCTGGCCATCCTGGCTGGTGCTAGTGGATTCATTGTGCCCCAGGTGAATAAACCTCTGGGTGAAAAGTTCCCTTAGACATGACCCCGGCCCAGAGAGGCTGCCTCAAGCCCTGGTGCTGATCGGAGAGCTCCTGCTTTCCAGGGGGGATGCTCACTTCGCTGGCTCCTGGCTTTTGTTGATTGCAGCATGTCTGCAGCGTGTTGCATAATCGGGAGGAAATTGGCTGAAGTGGCTTGGGAAGGAAGGGAAGCTCACACCGCGGGCCCCCCTCTTCAGGCTCAGCCACAAACCTGACCTTGAGGGTTACCCTGAGAGGAAGGTGTCACCGCTGTGGGGCTTTTCGGGGGGCGGGGGGAGGGGCACATCACGTTCATGTCCTCGCTCTGCATTCAGAGGAATCTTAATGAGTGCTCCGAGTTGCCGTCCCCAGTTAGCAGGAGCCGAAGCAGCTCTCGGCTGCCCTATCTCCCCAGCCCAGCCTCCCTCTCTCTCTGCCTATCTGCGCCCGGCAGCCGGCGAAGCGAGAGGGAATCTCGGGGAATGATGAAGAGGGTGGCTGGCGGGGAAGGTTCATCAAACGCCACGGCCATTAGCATGACAGTGGAGAGCCGGCTCCTGGTTCATCGCCACGCACTTCATCCCCCGCCGTCGGCAAACCAAGGGGGGCCCCTCGCAGGACGAGCTTGTTGCATCTATTAACCAGAGAGCTCTCCAGCTAATCTCCCCAGGCCTCTCAATGATTTAACAAGCCTCTTCTTGTCTCTCCCGCTCCATCCCCCTCCCCCACCCCCACCCCGTCTCCCCCTCCCCCGCCCGCTCCCAGCAGGGTACATCAGTGACTACATCACCCCGTCGGTCTATGAAGGCGAAAGCGAAAGCGCCATCAAGGTGCCCTCGCCTGACCCGATCTACCCGGGGGCGCACGGGGACTATGGCGCGCCGGACTCGGACCAGCCCGACAGCCCGCACTCGGAGATCGCGGCCGGGTACATCAACGGGGACGCGGCGGTGAGCGAGGGCTACACGGTGGACGCCTTCTTCATCACCGACGGGCGGTCGCGGCGCAAGGTGGTGAGCGGGGCGCGCAGCCTGCAGCGGCACCGGTGCAGCGAGTGCGGCAAGACCTACGCCACCTCCTCCAACCTCAGCCGGCACAAGCAGACGCACCGCAGCCTGGACAGCAAGATGGCCAAGAAGTGCCCGACCTGCGGCAAGGTCTACGTCTCCATGCCGGCCATGGCCATGCACCTGCTCACCCACGACCTCAAGCACAAGTGTGACATCTGCGGCAAGGCCTTCAGCCGGCCCTGGCTGCTGCAGGGCCACATGCGCTCGCACACGGGCGAGAAGCCCTTCGGCTGCGCCCACTGCGGCAAGGCCTTCGCCGACCGCTCCAACCTGCGGGCCCACATGCAGACCCACTCGGCCTTCAAGCACTTCAAGTGCAAACGCTGCAGCAAGACCTTCGCCCTCAAGTCCTATCTCAACAAGCACTACGAGTCGGCCTGCTTCAAGGGGGCCGTCCCGCCGCTCAGCCCCATCGAGACCTGACCGGGGGGCGTCCCCTGGCGGGGTCCCCCTCCCCCTGCGAGCACTCTGCGGGTGCCCCTCCCTCCTCCTCCTCCCGGGCGGGGTCCCCCCTCCCCCTCCGAGCACTCTCCGGGAGCGCCTCCCCTCTCCCCCTCCAGTCCCTGGCGGGGTCCCCCTCCCCACCTCTCCAAGCACTCTCTGGGTGCCCCTCCCGTCCCAGGCGGGGTCCCCCCTCCCCACCTCTCCGAGCACTCTCTGGGTGCCCCTCCCGTCCCAGGCGGGGTCCCCCCTCCCCACCTCTCCGAGCACTCTCTGGGTGCCCCTTCCTTCTTCCCCTCCCCTCCATGGCGGGGTTTCCCCTCCCCACCTCTCCGAGGACTCTCCGGGAGCCCCTCCACTTTCCCCCTCCCGTTCCTGGCGGCGGCCCCCCTCCCCACCTCTCCAGGTGCTCCTCCCGTGCCTGGCGGGGTTCCCCTCCCCCCTCCGAGCACTCTCCGGGAGCCCCTCCCCCCTCCCGTCCGTGGTGGGGTCCCCCTCCCCCCTCCGGGAGCCCCTCCCGTGCTTGGCGGGGTCCCCCCGCACCACCTCTCCGAGCACTCTCTGGGGCCCCTCCCCCTCCGGTCTCTGGCGGGGTCCCCCTCCCCCTCCGAGCAGTCTCCGGGAGCCCCTCACCCCTCCCATTCCTGGCGGGATCTCCCTCCCCACCTCTCCAAGCACTCTCGGGGTGCCCCTCTCTAATTCGTCTCCAGAGTCCCCCCCCCAGCTCTCCAAACCCTCCTCGGAGTTCCCCCGACCTCTCCAACCTCCCCCACCCACCCCCGTCCCCTAGTACAGAGCACAGCAACCGAGATCCCCCCCTCCTCCTTCCTGGGAAACTGACTCAGATCTCCTGCTGCTCCTCGCCTGGACCTTTGGAACGGACTCTCCTTGCCGGGAGTCCAGCCGCAAGGGCATCCAATGTCCTCTCCCTCCAGGCTCTTGCTTTCGAAAGGTTCAACCTTTTTTGAAGCGAAGAAGAAGAAAAACCCCACAAAGTAAAACTCGTATTCCGCAGCCAATGACCACAAAGTGTCCACCTTTAAAGGTAAAACAATAACGACTAATTCCTGACCGCGAGTCTCTTTGGTACGTTTTTATTTGATTCATTTTCAACGGGGTTTTTTTAAGTGTCTATTTCTATTTTCGTAAATGGCTGGGTTGATTTATTATATATTTATTTCGCAGATTGTTTTAATATATCGATATGTACACTCGGGGTCCCCCCCCTTATTTATTTGTATATTTATTTGGGGGAAGCCCCTTAGTGACTTTATTTTGCGTTGAATCTGAGGCGCACGGTTGTTTACTTCCAACCTCCTCTCCGCTGGTTGCCGATATCTCCTCGCTATGCCAAAGTCTTCGTCACTTTTTTGAAGAAAAAAAGAAAGAACGAACCGATTTTTCGTTGCCGCCCTTTCTAACACTTTGAAGTTTTGCATGCAAAAAAAGGATTGAAATCTATGCCACTTTTATGATGCTTTTGATTCTGATCACTGGGTTGAGTTCTTTGGTTATTTATTTATTTGCCAAACTTTAGATAGTATATTTGAGGGCAATATGTCTCCTTAGGAGTCCGATACCGAACTTATAGAGCAATAATTAACGTAATGCATGTTATTTTTAAGACAAATAGTATTACTGAGAAATCAGGTACATTTTAATCCAATATTCTTAATAGCAACGAATATCAGGGACTATGCCAATGTAGTGTAATAGAATATATGATGATTCTTCCTTCTCTTCTAATGTATGCACTGCCTGCCTTTGACTTCATTGTAGTTTTAGGATTATAGGCTTGTGGTGCTAACCAGGGGAACTGCAAGCAATTTAGTTACATTTTTCTAGCAAATCTTGAAGGAACATCCACCTCGGCTTTAAGAGTTTTTTTTTTTTTAAAGATTTCAAGCATCTGGGAGAAAAAAATAGATATACTTGGACAAGCTGTTCAAAATTTCTAGACACAGACACACACACACAGACACACACACAGAGAGAGAGAGACAGACACACACACAGAGAGACAGACAGACACACACACATGCATACAGATAGCCCACAAAGAACTAAACACACCTCTTGGCAGGAAAACATGCCATCACCTTATTTTGTAAACGCCATGTGGATGCTCCTAATCTTTTTACCTATACAGCACTTCCTCTTTTAGTCTTTCCATTTTATGAATAACTTAAAGCAGCACAAAATAAAAATAAAACTTAATAGAATTCAGGTAGAAGGAACTTGTATTAGATAGACCTCTGTTTTTTGTACTTAAAATAAAAAAGGGAACTGTATATTGCAAGAATGCCTTGTAAATACCATTTGGAAATTTACATGATTTTTACAAGCTGTAAAGAATCTAAATCTGTTTCTGGAGACTTTTCCCCGGAAAATTTTTTGAGCCAGTATTTGAATGATGTCCCAGTAAGCACAATGGCACCAGGCCTCTTGGCGCACTTCACAATAAAAAGAAAACAAAATAAAATGGACTATGGAGAGAGGGTTTTTTGTTTGTTGCTTTGTTTTTAAATCCTTCTTGCCCAGCGTCCTACAGCAGCCCCCCAGGTGGGAACGAGACCCCCACCCCCCATATCAGCGACTGCTGGAGCAGTTTCGGCCTGAGGTTCACTGAGTGAGCCCCTCCTCTGTGCTCGGCAGCCTGAACCAGATCCTGCCCTGGCCTGGGGGCTGCATGCGGGGGAAGGCGCTGCGCTCTGCCTCTCCCTGCGCTTTTCCCCGCCCTCCCAGCAGCTCCGGGCAGGCGCTCACATGCTCGGGTTGCAAAAAGGCGAGTCGCTTGTGCCGGGGGCCACCCCCCGGCCCCTCTCCCGGCGCAGGCCGCGGCTAGCGGGATACAGCGAAGCCGGAGCCAGGCCCTTCAGGGCCCCCAGTGAGGCTGCGACTTGTCCCTGGCCGGGCGCCCCCAGCCCGCAGCTCCCCGCATTCCGCTCAAGTCCCGCCGCCCAGCCCGGTTATGGGGCCAGGCCGGCGTGTCGGGGGGACCAAGCGCCCAGGCTCCATCTTAGCAAGCCCCGGTACACAAAGGCAATTCCCGGGAGAGCAGCAGCTGCCTGGACCCCCCGCCCCCCGCAGCGCCGCCCCCAGCCCTGCGGGTGCCCGGGACCGGCTCGGCGCTCTGCAGGGCTGGAGCGCCCGGCGCTGGAGCCCGACCCAGGCGGAAGCTGATTGGTCACCGGGCGGCCCCGGTCGTGGGAGCCGGAGCACAAAGGGGCCGGCGCGACCCTGGGCCTCTCCCCGCAGCCCCCTCCCCCCGCCCCGCTCCTGCCCACAAAGGCCCGGGATTGTTCTGCGCCGAACAAAGGCCGCAGCTCTCCGGGGCTGGTCCCGGCTGGGGACCGGGAGCGCCCGGCTCGCTCTGGGCCCCGGCTTTGAAAGGCCGGGCTCGGCGGACAAAGGCCCCGAGGGACCCGGCGCGGGAGCAAGCTCCTGCAGCTATCCGGCTCCGGAGGATCGGGACCCCCTGGTGCTGCCCCTGGCCCCCGCGGCACCCCCTCGGCTCAGCAAGTCGCGACTACCGGTTTGCAAAGCGCCGCGCCGCGCCCCGGGCCGGGCCGGGCCGGGGGAGAGGGGCCGGGGCACCCCGCTACTCAGAGGGGAGTGGGAAGCGGTGCGTGCACGGGCGGAAACAGCTCCCGGAGCCTCCTGGCGAACTCCCCGCTCCTCAGGGCAACGGACCTTCCTGGAGTGAGCTGGGGCGGGGGATCTCGGGGAGCTGTGTGCATTGGGGGTGGAGGGAGGCCTATGAGTGTATGGGGCGGGGGAGCTGGGGGGAGGGGCGTGTGTGGGTGTGTGCAGGAAGCTGTGGGGGAAGGTATGTGGGGGGGGGAGATGTGGCGGCAGGCGGTGGGCGGAGGTCTGTGCGTGTAGGGGAGGGATCTGTGGGGGGGAAGCTGTGGGGGGAGGTCTGTGTGTGTATGGGGTGGGGGAGGTCTGTGTGTGGGGGTGGAGCTATAGGAGGAGGTATGTGTGTGTATGGGGTGGAGGAGCTCTGGAGTAGGGGTGTGCGGGGGTGTGCAGGAAGCTGGGGGGGTTGGACAAGGTCGGTGGGGGAAGCTCTGTGTGTGGGGGGAGCTGTAGGGGGACGTCTGTGTTTATGGGGGAGCTGTAGAGGGAAGCGGTGTGGGGGGGTGCAGGCAGCTGTGGGGGAGGTCTGTGTGTATGCAGGGAGCTGTGGGAGGAGGTATGTGTGTGTATGGGGTGGGGGAGCTCTGGGGTGGAGTGTGTGGGTGTGCAGGAAGCTGTGGGGGGGGTTCGACAAGGTCTGTGGGGAGATGGTGGGGGGAGTGGGGGAGGTCTGTGTATGGGGGAGCTGTGGGGGGAAGGGGTATGGGGGAGTGCAGAGAGCTGTAGGGGGAGGTCTGTGTGTATGGGGGGAGCTGTAGGGGGAGGTGTGTGTCTATGGGGGAGCTGTAGGGGGAAGGGGTGTGGGGGGAGTGCAGGGAGCTGTGGGGGAGGACTGTCTCTATGGGGGGCAGCTGTAGGGGGAGGTGTGTGTCTATGGGGGAGCTGTAGAGGGAAGGGTTGTGGGGGAGTGCAGGGAGCTTTGGGGGGAGGTCTGTATGTATGCGGGGAGCTGTAGGGGGAGGTGTGTGTGTAAAAGGCAATGGAAATAGCACCAAATTAATTCCAACATGTGTGTGGGGGAGGGGGCTGGTCTGTGCCCCTTGCGGGCTCTGCCTGGCTGGGCGGGCTACCATGGTTTTCATGAATATTTTATTTCAAAATACCAGTTCAAATAGCGAGCAAGTGGCGTAGCGCAGTGAAGGAGCTGGGGACCCCCCGCCCCCATTCTTCCCTTTCCCCACCCCTCCCCGGACCGCCATTCCACCCAGCCCCCAGGCAGCGAGAGAACATGCACCCAGGGCGCAGGCTGCGCGGGACACGCTGAGAGGCCACGCTGGGCTTCCAGGGGGGCTGCCGGGGGGTGGGGGCAGGAGTCGGGCGGAATCTGCGGCCCAGCTCAGAGACTCCAGCTCCCCTGTCCCCTGGGAGGCCGCCCGAGCTAAGGTCCCCGGCCGGCTCAGTCAGAGCTACGGCCACTTGGGCCGCGCTCCTGCGCAGGGAGCGATGGTTGGAACCGGACACAGCCTCCAGCGCCCCCGGTCCGGTCCCGTCCAGAGCAGCCCCTGGGTGGGGAGAGGCCCTTCCCTGCTGGCCGGGGACCCGACTGCCCCGCTGACTGGGGTGGAGGTGCAATGAGGCTCACCTCCCTTCTAACCTCCTGCCCCTGACCCCGTGGCCCGGCCTTCCCCCCCAGCTTGGCAGGCCCCAGCCCAGCTCAGCGATCCCGGCCAGCACACTCCATGCTCAGCGCCGGGGCTGGGGAGGTGTCAGCACAGCTGGGAGGGGAAGCGCGATGCTGGCGGGGCCTGGCCCGGGCTGGGCGGGGGGCAGCATGAAGAGCTCCCCCGGGGTTGTTCCTTGCAGGAGCTGGAGGGGGAAGGGAGGGGAGCCAGGCCGGCCCCTTAGCTCTGCGCGCTGGGGACCCAGCCATAGGCAGATGCAACAGGAGGGGACCTGCCTTTGTGTTGGGCCACACGTGTGGCAGGGCCCTGTGATGCCAGAGAGCAAGAGGGACCAGCTCCCTCCCCCAGAGGGGGAGGGGAGACAAGGGGGAGGGGATGCAGGGAATGAGGATGGCAAAGGGAGGGGGATGGGAGTGAGGAATCAGGAAGGGGATGAACGGAGGGGCTACAGGTTGGGGGGTGCAGGGAATTGGGGGGGGGGGGTGGAGTGGTTCCAGGAGGGGAATTAAAGGGGGGGTGGATGGAGGGGAGCAGGGTGGGAGTTAGGAGGGGGAGCAGGGTGGTGGGATGGAGGGAAGCAGGGTGGGGTTTAGGAGGGGGCTGGAAGAGAACTGTAACAGCTCTGCCCTATAGTATTGCCCCCTTCAGCACAGCGCCCCCTAGCACCATGCAGACACACAGGGGTGGGGTGGCTGGAGAGGGAAGAGCGCCCCCTGCTGAACCACCAGCTCCACTTCCTGTAGTGCCAGGGCCTCCCCACCTAGTCATGAGGCTGCCACCCCTTCCTCCCACTATGCGAGGGGAGTGCAGGATCAGCAGCCTAGCGCTGCAGCAGATGGGGTAACAAACAGAGGATGGGGAGAGTGGCCTTGGACTCCATCTTCCCTCCTCCCCCAGCCTGTTCTGGGTCCCAGTCAAAGGTTGAGCGACAGGGCTTAATTTGTAATGAAAGAGGGGCCAGGGCTCAAGCAATTTTTTTTACTTTCATAACTGATGCAGGAAATCCAGAGGGGCCGGGGCTCAGCCTTGCCAGGCCCGGAGGGGCCGGGGCTCGGAACCGCCAGGCCTAAAGGCACAAATTAAGCATTGCTGGGTTACTTCAGTAGCAAAACATTGCCTGGGGTGGGAGCGGGGGGGACTATCGCACACAGCACCATGGCTGGGAGATGGGACGGTCTTACTAGGCCCCCTCTTCCCCAGACCTTGTAACCAGAAGCCTGACGATTTCTCTGCAACCACCTGTGGCTGGCCTGTGTCCATTGATATGGCCTCTGTCCGCATCGTTCCACCTCCAGCCTCCATTAGCATCCTCCGAGGCCGGCTGCCACGCATGCTCCTCTGCCCCAGATGTGCGGGCCTGGCCATGCAGGAGTTCCAGCAAATCTGCCTGAAGAACTTCCCTGGCCTAGCTGGGGCAGCTGCGCCAAACTGTGCATGGAGGCAGAAGGGAGGCGGAGAGGGAGGCAGCCCTGGGCCCTCGGCATCTCTGGGGAGAGCCCGTGCCCAGTGAGCCAATACCCCATGAGCATCCTCCCACAGCTTCCCTCATCTCGGATAGGAAAGTGACGCCCCTGGAGACTACAGATCCCAGCATGCTCTGCTGCACTAGAGATTGCCCTGTGTTCTGCACGCACCATCTGTTTGAGTTCAAGGTGGGGTGGCTGCAGCCTGCTCCATTTTTTAATAATTATTCAGTCAGCCCCCTGCACTTCTCTAGTCTCTTTCACTGGGGGGTCTGAAACATTCACTGGTTCAGCCTCAGCGCCAGCCTGTAAGGGAGACAGGAAATACCTTGGGGGGCCACCCAAAACAGCCTGGAAATGCAGCCACCTCTGGGGTGTGATGCAGCCGCTGTTCATGACAGCTCAGCAGAGGAGGTGAGGTGAAGAAGAACCCTGCATCTAGTTGAACATGCAGAGGGATGTTAGGGGTGGAATAGCTTCCCGAGCTGGAATGTGATGAGGAAACCAAGGTTAACCCCTCCTATTCTGTGGGGGGGAGGGGCTATGGGATCTTTAAATGGCCAGGAGTGGTTGTTTCAATCCCATGTTCCCTGTAGCAGCGCAGCTCCCCCTGCGTCAGGGTGGGGTGTTGGGGTCAGCACTGCCTGCGAGGGGAGAGTGCTCCCTACTGAGTGGCTCCCCCCACTCTCTGCAGCGGTGGGTGCTGACCTGGCCTGACCTGGCTTAGCGAGAGCTGAGGGAATCACAGCACATGGTGTTATGGATGTAAATCAAACGCAGTCCTCAACCTTCTGGTGAGCTCCCCAGAGAGCTAGGAGCTGGGCAGAGTTTGGGCACCTATGCCCCCCTCTTCCACCCCCACACAGCTTGGGAAAGGGCATCTGCACAGGTAAGGGAGCAGGGAAACAAACCTTGCACGGGGCAGTACAGGTCTGTTCAAGGCACTGGACACCAAGGTATTTAAGCATTAGTTTGTTAAGCCTTGCAGTGCCCTCCTCCACCTCCCCAGGTAAGTCATAGAATCATAGAAGATTAAAATTGGAAGAGACCTCAGGAGGTCACCTAGTCCAACCCCAAAAAAGGACCAATCCCAACTAAATCATCCCAGCCAGGGCTTTGTCAAGCCTGACCTTAAAAACCTCTAAGGATGGAGATTCCACCACCTCCCTAGGTAACCGATTCCAGTGTTTCACCACCCTCCTAGTGAAATAGTGTTTCCTAATATCCAACCTAGACCTCCCCCACTGCAACTTGAGACCATTACTCCTTATTCTGTCATCTGCCACCACTGAGAACAGTCTAGATCCATCCTCTTTGGAATCCCCTTTCTGGTAGTTGAAGGCTGCTATCAAATCCCCCCTCATTCTTCTCTTCTGCCAACTTAATAACCTCAGTTCCCTCAGCCTCTCCTCGTAAGTCATGTGCTCCAGCCCCCTGATCATTTTCGTTGCCCTCTGCTGGACTATCTCTGATTTGTCCATATCCCTTCTCTAGTGGGGGGGCCCAAAACTGGACACAATACTCCAGGTGTGGCCTCACCAGTGCCGAATAGAGGGGAATAATCACTTCCCTCCATCTGCTGGCAACGCTCCTATTAATGCAGCCCTACTAAGTTAGCATGTCCCTATTATAGGGATGAGGAAACTAAGGCATGGGGAAGGCACTTGCCAAAGGCCACACAGCAAGTCACTGGCAGAGCAAGGAATAGACTTCACATCTCCCAATGCCCAAGCCTGTACCTGAACCCCTCCATGTCCCCAACGGCTCCCCAGCTAGGAATTCCCCTCTTCCTGCTCCACAGCCTGGCTCCTCTCTCAAAACTGCTGGTGGAGCCTCACTGCTCCTGCAGCAAGCCCAAGGTGAGCAGACTCCGGGCAGGGTGGGGAGGTTCCCGGTGAAACTAGCATTCCCCTCCCCCCACCCCCTGCGCCCCTCTTCCTCCTATGGAGCTCAGTGTCTGGCAGATGCCTGGAGTCAGCAGTCTCTGGCCCCTGTTCCAGGCTCAGTGACTCACACAGGAGAGTGTCTGTACCGCTATTTCAGCACTTTCTTCTGCAATCGATTTAACAAACCCCAAAGGGAAAATCAGGCACATCCTGTTCTTTGCAGCGCCTCCCGTGCCTGCACACGCTCAGTCCAACTGCCTCAGATAGGCCTGTAATGCGCCGCATGCAGAAATCAGGCGCACACACGCACGCCTTGCCTCTTCACCTGTTGCTGGAAGCTAGCTCTTGAACTCATTAAAGCAGCCACGAGCCCAGTGCGGTCGGGCCCCTTAGGAGCCTGTGTGGAGGGCACAGCCCCAGGCCAGCTTCACTCCCTCCCTCCGAAAGAGGCAACTGGGGGCTTTGCGGTGGAGGCGCCACAGCTGCAATGACATCGCTGAAGTCAGGCTTCCTTGCAGTGGCTGGGCTGGGTTGGGAGCAAGCTCATTTCAAACCCGCTGGCTCAAGATGCTGCAGATGCGCTGGATGGGAAATCAGGCCTGGCTGTGCAGAAGGAGCTTTCCTCCCAATCACAGCCCAGCTGAAAACCCAGGGCTGCAGGGGTGGGGGCACTTTCCTTTCCCACTCTGCCCAGGGGACTTCTCAGGCCAGAGGTGCTGGAACTAGGAGTGCTGGAGGGCTGCTGCACCCCCCTGGCTGCAAGTGGTTTCTATCATATCCAGGGTTTATAGTTTGGTTCAATGCTCTCAGCACCCTCACAACACAAAGTATTCCAGCTTCTCTGTCTAGGCTACAGGGAGTGGGGTGGCCCCAGTACAGCCCTCGGGCACGGTCCCAACTGTGGGGCGCAGGATGGGGGGTGGAGGAGGCATGCTCTCCCCTTGCAGTCACAGCTTGGGCAAATCCTCACTTGAGTGAGTAGGGGGCTGTGGTACTGGCTTCCAAGACAGTTTTCAGTAAAAAGAAAAGGAGGACTTGTGGCACCTTAGAGACTAATACATTTATTTGAGCATAAGCTTTCGTGAGCTACAGCTCACTTCATCGGATGCATCAGTAGAAAGCCAACTTTGACCTCCTCTGCTCTGTTCCAAGAAGCTCTGTTTCGCCTTCAATTTGTATATTGAGTCTCCTTCCAGAGATTTCCCCCCCAAATTGGAGGTGGATTGAACAAGACATTTATGAGATCCGGGACTGGCAAAATGGCTGGTGCTCACAATTAGAGAGATCGTCTGGCTTCGCCGCTGGATATCTCAAAAGTAGCTTGGGCCTGGAATTCTGCATATGTTGCAGAGAGCAATAACGAACAGTGCTGCGGGGTGACTGAAAGGTTATTTACCACAGAGCAGGCGGGGTCCTTCACAGTGACCATGGTCACGAGGGGTCCTACTCTGTTTCCGAACGCCTCAGCGCTCGGGCTGGGATCCCTGGACAGTAGGAGGTAGTGCTGGGGCTCCTGCAGAGCTTCGAAACTTCTTTGGGATTGCTGCAGCCTTCAGGAGATCCAGGGAGCTTCCTGCAGGGTTTATACACTGCATGGGCTCCTGTAGCGTTTCTAAACTCTGCAGGAGACCTGGGCAACTACCGTGGAGGTTTAACCCTCCTCCAGACGTGCAACCCCAACTCTCTCTGCCCAGCCTGTGGCAGCTCCAGCTGCGGTGAGTTTTTCACACCAGAGTTGCCAAAATGTCCTTAAAAAACAAAGGGACTTTCCAAATGAAAAGTTCATGACAAGGTCGTGGTTAATGTGGAGTGCTGTGAGATTGCTCAGGGCTCCCACTCTGAAACACAATCATGACATGTCAGTGTCTGGAAAGAAAGGTTCCAATACCGTCCGTGACACTGTCCCCTGAGCCCACCACCTTCCCCAGCTGACTTCCACATCCAGAGGAACCGTACCCTGGCTTGGAATCTGTGACCTCACCCCCTGCTTGGGAAGGCATCAAATTCTCCCACCTTCCTGGCTTCCTTCCTGTGCTCTCAGGAGAGGCCCTCCCCCCACTTCCAGTCGCCCTTTTTCCACACCCACCCTGAAGGTGTGATGCCTTGCAAATGGGGAGGAGGGTAGGTCAGGACATCACAAGCAAGAGACCAGGCTGTCCTCACTCACCTCTGTAGAGTTCAGATTCTTTCACGCGGCACCTATCAGCATTTGTGTTTGGGCCTAGGAGTTCTATGGTTGGGCCTGGCCCCCACTGTGCTAGGCCCTATACAAACCGTAAAACAAAAACACAGGCCCTGCCCCAAAGAACGTACAATCTACGACTGAGACGAGACTACAGGTAGATACAGCCAGATCAACGGGGAGAACAAGGACACAATGAGGCCTCACTGGTCAGTCTGGCAGGCAGCAGGGGATATTTTAACGTGTGGATGATGGAGGCTGGGATCATTGCTAAAGAGACTGGACAGCATGCTAGTGAGTGAGATGATGGGATGGGTGGGGGTAGGCCGTGAAGACAAGCAGTTTATGTTTGATGCACTAGAGAAGAGGGCGCCAGCCGGGGAGAGATGCAGAGAGAAGGGGCGTCATGGTCAAAGCGACAGGCTAGGAAAATGATCCTTGCACCAGATTTCTGAGTGCAAAGCAGGGCCGCTCTGCAGTTGTCAAGGCCAGAGAGAGGCCGGTTGCAGTGTTAAAGGCACAAGAGGAGGGCAGCCAGGGTGAGTTTTAGCTGCGTGGATGGAGAGGAAAGGGCGGAGCTCAGAGATGTTCTGCAGAAAGAATCGCCAAGCCCTAGACATAGCCTGGCTGTGAGGATCTAGAGAGAGGTCTGAGGTGAAGATGACACCGAGGGTACAGGCCTGAGCGACAGGCAGGATGGTGGGATTGTCCACAGTGATCGGAAGGAGGAGAGCGGGTGGGGGGACGGGGATTAGGAGCTCTGTTTTAGCCATGCTGAGTCTCAGCTGATGGCCAGACATCCCTGAGGAGATGCTAGAGACAGGCCAAGATTTTAGTTTGGACAGAAGGATGCAGGTCAGAAGCAGAGCAGTAGATCTGTGTGTCATAGATTTGTGTTTATGAGTGAGATTGCCCAAAGCTAAGGTGCAGAGGGAAAAGAGGAGGCTAAGGACCCCCCCCCCCCAGAAAGCTGCAGGGGGCTAAGGAGGGTCCTTAGGAGACACGGAAGGAGCATTAGAGAGGGTCAGCATCTCTCCCAGCGGGAGGTGACACAGGCAGGCTCCCCCCAGTGCTGGACATAATCCCAGTTTCTCCAGCCTCTCACTCCTGCAGCCTATTTCAGGAGTGGGCCCCAAAGGGTTCTGCAAATGCCCTTCCCCTGGCTGGAGAGCAGAGACTCCAGCCTCAGTGACAAAGTGCAGAACTGCCAGAAGCATGGCGCCATGCCCCGCTCTGAACACATTCCCCCGCCCCCCAGCTGTGATAAGGGGCCAGTGCAGCCTCGTGGTGGGAAGAAATGGCTCTGTAGTTCCAAGCACCAGTCCCATGAGGTGTAGCTGGGTTGCACCCATATCACATGGCAGGAGTCAATGCCCTGTGCACGCGGGGGATGGGCCCTCTTTGGGGCAGGAGCCTTGGCTTTGTGCCTGACTGGTGGAGCATTATAGAAACACTAACAATTGCACCCTTGTGGAAAATGAGGCACAGAGAGGGGCAGCAACTTGCCCATGTCACCCAGCAAGTCACTGGTAGAGCTGGGAATAGAACCCAGGTGTCCTGGGCCCCAGGCCTCTGCTCTAGTTGCTCAACCATTATTATTGCTCTTTATCCAGCCCTTTTTAAAACCAGCCTCATTGCCTGCGTCTGTGGGAGCAAACTGCCCCCCCTCCCCAGCCTTGGCATCACCAGACTGCTCTGTGAGATCCTGAGAGCTCAGTACAGAGGCTCTACCAGGCCAGGCAGGTCATGTGCACCGACAGCTGGACGTGTCATTGCTCAGGTGTCCCTGGCACTCGGCCCTGCCTTGCAGACCTGAGGAGAAAACGGGGGTTCATGCTCCAGCTGGGGTTCCAAAGCTGCTGAGAGGGTGCGTGGGTGGCGAGGCTGCCCCAGGGATGGGGGCATGGCCGAGGGGGGCAGGGTACAGCAGCCTGGGCTGCAGGCTGTGGGACTGGGGGGGTGCAGACTCCACAGTGGGGACAGAGCCCAGGACATGCGGCTCCAGGAGCACGTCGGAGCAAGAGGGGCTTGTGCTGGTATCCGGGGTCAGACTGGGCTTTTGGCTGCCACCGCTAGAGAGCACCATGCTCATGCCCGCAGTGTCAGGCCAGGCGGGGCCGGGCCCTCAGTGAGCTTCCAAGAGACAGAGACTGGATTGATTGTGGAGGGGCCAGAGCCCGACGGGATACAGCAGGCTGCTGGGGCAGGACCATCGCACCGACAGGCTGCCCCTGTGGGGGAAGGGCCCCGTGGGACCCCTCTGGGAGGCAGGAAGGGGTAGCCAGCATCTGGAGGAGGCCAGGAAGCTACCATGTCCCAGCTGGGCTCTGTGACCTCTCAGACCCATGGGTCAGCTCCCTGATTGATCGGCAAGCCATGAGTCCTTCGAGGCTGGCTCCTCACTGCCGCTACTAGTCTCTGCGGTGCCTGTCCCCAGACCCAGCGTTCAGAGCTGTGCAGTGACTCTGTGCCAGGGATATGGCTCTGCATGGGAGCCAGCTGAGACCGTCAGACTCGTCTCACTTGTGCTCCCAGCCAGACCTCGTGCTCACTCACTGCCCCCCAACTAGTGATGCTGCAGGCCTCCCTCCCACAGCCGAAGGGGTGGGAGGGATGAGCTCTTCCCAGCCTTGTCTCGGTGCCCTGCCTTTGGGAGATTGCTGAGATTCGGGGCCCGTCAGGCTCAGCTGCCCTGCAACTGCCTCTTGGGATGTCAGCTTCTCGTCCCCATGGGGCCCACTCATGGCTGGTCTCCCACTCTCTGTCCCTGCTGACCCCAATACCCCAGCTCAGTGCTGGGAGACACTGTGGTACAGGGTGCCAGCTCACTATGAGACCCTGACAACCTGCGGTAATGAAATAGCTCATGGGACTTTGCAGATATCCCTCCTGTCACCCTGGCATCTGGCCGATTGTTCTCTGGGAGAATTACAATGTGCCCTTCCTCATGGACAGATTTCAGTGACTGAGGGGGCAAAATGTCCCAGGTACACCCTCTGCCCCCCAACCCTATCTCAGAGCCTGCAGCCCTCACCCTGCCCAGCATGGCAGGTGCCCCACAGTGAGATTCTCACCCTCACAGCTGCAGGACTTGTCCCAGTGCTTCACCTCGGGGCTTGGCTGTTCAGAGCTCTGGCACTTCTGGGTCTGACAGTTCAGAGCCCCAACACCTCTGGGCCTGGCAGATCAGAACCCCGGCACCTCTGGCTTTGCCACGTCAATTATGAAAGTTAAAAAACTGTGCCTTGCATAATGACAGGTTTCAGAGTAGCAGCTGTGTTAGTCTGTATTCGCAAAAAGAACAGGAGTACTTGTGGCACCTTAGAGACTAACAAATTTATTAGAGCATAAGCTTTCATGAGCTACAGCTCACTTCATCGGATGCATTTCATGAAGTGAGCTGTAGCTCACGAAAGCTTAGGCTCTAATAAATTTGTTAGTCTCTAAGGTGCCACAAGTCCTCCTTTTCTTTTTTTAAAAAACTGTGTGAGCCTGGCCCCTGCTTTCAGCACAAATTAAGCCCTGACTTTGCCCCCTCCTAATGCTGCCTGGCTGCTCCCCGTGCCTTACCAGCCTGTTGCATGACAAATCAGTTCAGTTACCCAGGCTCCTCTGGGGCCTTCCCTCCAGCCGGAGCCTTTAAACTCACCCAGCATGGGCCGTGGGGGAGATGGGTCAGGGGCACCTCCAGGGGCTGGGACTGGAGACACCCTCCTTGTCCAGCCCCCCCCCGTGTCCCCACTGCCCCATGTCTGTGTCTGAGCTGGTGCCTAAGTGCAGGGCTGGGCTTCCAGCTGAGGCTGTCTGCGCTAATCAGGAAACAGGATTAACCCTTCTCACTTTGCATTAGCCACAGACACCTATTAACCAGCTTAGGCCCCATTACCCGTAATCTCCTGGCTGCCTCTCGGGCCAGCCGGGCTCTGCAGGGACACACGCGGGTGCCTCCCATCAGGTGTTTTAACCTGCATGGTGCTGGCTGGCCACCCCGCAGACTGTGTCCATAGGGGTGTGTGCAGGACACACACATGTACTCTCACACACACACACACACACTCTGCCTGCAGGGGTGGGAGAGTGTCTAGTGGGGAGTTCTGCTGCTCAGACCTATTCAGCCCTTGTCCCCCAACTGCCCCCGGCAGCCAGGGGGCTCCTGAATGGCCGGGGATGGGGGGGACACACAATGACATCTGTCCCCTGGGACCTGGCCAGAGAACCTCCCCACACAGGGGCCAATGAACAACTCAAACAGCGACGATTTCCAGCAGCTGCCATCACTGGGCCGGAGCAGAACCAGCGACCTGGCGTGAAAGGCGCCTCCTTGTTGGATTGTTCTTTACATTTCATTCCATGCAGGCCCAGGGCAGGGGGGGAGGGCCAGGTGGGAGAGAGAGAGAGTGTGCGTGTGTGTGTTTACATGTGTGTGAGCTAGACATGCCAAACCCGTGGAAAAAACGCAGGAATTGGGCTTGTTTTTGCCTTAATTGGCTTGTGAGTTGCTTTTTGACTTGTAGCTTGCTTGGCTTGTAGCTTGCTGCTTGTTGTAGCTTGTTGCTTCTTTATTTTTGATTGGCTCCGGCATGCAGGGGCAAGGGGCAGGAGAGCCAGGGGTGCACAGCGGGCCCACCCCAGTCCCAGATTGCAGGTCGGGGGGATCTAGTCACATAGAGTATTGGGGTTCTTAGGGATTGGCTTGTTTTGGCCTTGTTTTGAAATGGGATTCGCTTGATTTTTGGCTTATTGTGAAAGTCAGGGTGCTTATTTACCACGTGAATATTGGCAGCTGGTGTGAGCATTTATGTGTGTCTGCACACATGCGTGTGAACATGGCCATGTGGGCATGTACGTGTGTGTGTGTGCATGCCCAAGCAAGGGGGAGGGAGGCCAACAGGACCCCACAAGGGCTTGAAGTCCCTCCTCATTACAAACTGGACAATGGCCGCATCTGCTCTGCAGATACAGCTGCGTCAGGGGCGCTGGTCACAACACAGTTGCAGCTTGTAGTGTAGACAGCACCTGGATCACGTTCCATAACCCAGCTAAAGCACAAAGTCCCATAGGCCTGTCTCCCCCAGCAGTGACTTGGGCTCAGATGTGTTTCTAGGGCAGAGAGGGCCAAGCTCGCAGAGCTGAGGGCTAGAGATGAGCTCAGGGCAGGTGGAGAAAGCTCTGAATAGCTTGCGTAGCCTGTGCAGTGTGTCGGGGAACCAAGGGCACTGCAGAGCTGGGGGTGGGGGGAGCAGGGAGCTGTGGGTCAGGGCTGAGGAGCACTGGCAGAGCTGGGGGTGAGGGGAAACCAGGGCTAGGCGAGCAGGGGGCTGTGGGTCAGGGCTGAGGGGCACCGGCAGAGCTGGTGGTAGTGGGAGCCGGGGGCTAGGCTAGCAGGGGCTGTGGGGCGGGAGTGACGGGCACAAGCAGAGCTGTGGGGGGAGCCCGGGACTAGGCTAGCAGGGGGCTGTGGGGCAGGAGTGAGAGGCACCGGCAGAGCTGTGGGGGGAGCCCAGTGCTAGGCTAGCAGGGGGCTGTGGGGTGGGAGTGAGGGGCACCGGCAGAGCTGTGCGGGGAGCCCAGGGCTAGGCTAGCAGGGGGCTGTGGGGCGGGAGTGAGGGGCACCGGCAGAGCTGTGGGGGGAGCCCAGGGCTAGGCTAGCAGGGGACTGTGGGGCGGGAGTGAGGGGCACCGGCAGAGCTGTGGGGGGAGCCCAGGACTGGGCTAGCAGGGGGCTGTGGGGCAGGAGTGAGGGGCACTGGCAGAGCTGTGGGGGGGGCCCAGGACTGGGCTAGCAGGGGGCTGCAGCTGGGGACTGAGGGGCATTTGGAGCTGTGTGGGGCGAGCTCCCCCGCACGCTCCGGCCGGTCCAACCCCCTCGAGCCCCGGCTCGCCCGGCCCCTTCCCCTGCCCCTCGCCGGCCGTCCTGGGGCTTGTCAAGGTCGTTAGTGTCGAGCTGCAATTTCAGAGCCGGCCGCCAGGTGGGGCCAGTGTCCGCGGCAGCGCCCCGGGTGACTGCGGGGTTTGGGGGCTCCCGCTGCCGCGCGGGGGCTGCTCGGCCCTGGGGGGGGCGGGAGGTGTCAATACAGCAACGGTCTGACCCAGACAAGACGTGTGTGTGTGTGTGTGTGTGTATATACGCACACACAATCACACAATCACACACACACACACACACACAGAGCACACTTCACATATAGACGATGCATGCACACACACAGTGCACACACACAGAGCATGTGCACACACACACACGCACACACACACAGAGGTCATACACACAGACATAGTGTGCAGACACCATGCATGCGCACACATAACAGACACAAGTCTGTGGGCACACCTAGCCTTGTCAGCACACCCACCACACACTACCAGACTCATGGACACACACCTGAGCTCATGCTCCCACACACAGCAGCAAGGACAGATCTAGTAGAGGCTGGGGGAGCAGGGCAAAAGCTGGAAGTGCCTTGGGGAGCCCCCAGCAATGCCATGAGCTCGTCTTGCAGAGCAGGAGCAAGTCTCACAAAAAAAAAAAAAACACAACTTGATAAGTTCATAGAGGATAGGGCCATCAATGGCTATTAGCCAGGATGGGCGGGGATGGTGACCCTAGCCTCTGTTTGCCAGAAGCTGGGAATGGGCGATGGGATGGATCGCTTGATGAGTCCCTGTTCTGTTCATTCCCTCCGGGGCACCTGGCACTGGCCGCTGTTGGAAGACAGGACACTGGGCTAGATGGACCTTTGGTCTGACCCAGTCTGGCCGTTCTTATTATCTAGCCATCCCTGACAGAGGTTTGTCTAACCTGCTCTTAAAAATCCCCCATGATGGAGATTCCACAACCTCCCTAGGCAATTTATTCCAGGGTTTAACTCCCTGATAGGAAGTTTTTCCTAATGTCCAACCTAAACCTCCCTTGCTGCAATTTAAGCCCATTGCTTCTTGTCCTAGCCTCCAAGGTTAACGAGAACAATTTATCTCCCTCCTCCTTGTAACAACCTTTTCTGTACAAGAAAACTCTTAGATTCATAGATATTAAGGTCAGAAGGAACCATTATGATCGTCTAGTCTGACCTGCTGCACAACACAGGCCAGAGAATCTCACCCACCCACTTCTGCAAAAAACCTCACCTATGTCTGAGCTACTGAAGTCCTCAAATCGTGGTTTAAAGACTTCAAAGAGCAGAGAATCCTCCAGCAAGTGACCCGTGCCCCACGCTGCAGAGGAAAGTGAAAAAACCCCAGGGCCTCTTCCAATCTGCCCTGGAGGAAAATTCCTTCCAGACTCCAAATATGGTGATCAGCTGAACCCTGAGCAAGACTCACCAGCCAGACACCAAGGAAAGAATTCTCTGTAGTAACTCAGATCCCACCCCATCTAACAGCCTATTACAGGCCATTGGGCCTATTTACCATGAATATTTAAAGATCAATTAATTGCCAAAATCATGTTATCCCATCATACCATCTTCTCTTATCATGTCCGCTCTCAGTCTTCTCTTCTCCAGACTAAACAAACCCAGTGTTTTCAATCATCCTTCATAGCTCATGTTTTCTAGACCTTTCATCATTTTTGTTGCTCTTCTCTGGATTTTCTTCAATTTGTCCACATCTTTCCTGAAACATGGCGCCCAGAACTGGACACAATCCTCCAGCTGAGGCTGTATCAGCGCAGAACAAAGCAGAAGAATTACATCACATGTGTTGCTTATAACTCACCACAATCTGGTGGTGACCAGATTTCAGGCTGGAGCTGAGGGCCAGGGGAATGACAGGTACAAAGGAGAATGAGAGGACATGGTCACAGGTCTCCAGGGGCCAGATCTGGGCGGGGGGGAGAGGGGGCAGCTGTGTCCTGACTGTGGGTGGCGACGAGATGCCTTGGGCGCTGAGGCTGGAGAAATGCTGCTGATGCCCAGTGAACATTGCATTCTTATCCAGAGCCAGTAGTGCCACCAGCCTGCTGCTGGGGGCTGGCAGAGAGGTGACAGTGGAGGGGGAAGCAGTCATGGGGTCTGGCCATCAGTCACCACCTGGGGGTCCCGCTTTGATTCTGCGTGATGCCTGGTCACCTGAAATGCCACCCCCACCAGGCTTGGCGCCTGCCTGCGTCACTTGGCCTGAGCGCACAGATCCCCCTAGACACTGCAGGCCGTCTCAGGCACCCCCAGGCCATACCAGGCACCCCCAGGCCGTATTACACAACCTCAGGCTGTACTATGCACCTGCAGACCGTAATACGTACCCCCAGGCTGTCCCAGACACCCCCAGGCTGTCCCAGTGTAACGAAGCAGCCTCTGGCAGGACACAACTGAGAGTATCAATTCAGGACAAATTGCTTAGAGCAGAGCAGTCACAGCCCAAAACTGCATGTCCTTTATTATGAAGGCACACCAAACGAGCCAAACAGAGAGGACTTCGGTTTTACCCCACAGGCTAACCACAAGTGACACAAGCAATTCCCTCAGACACTCTAGTTTCCCAGTATCACCACCAGCACCAGTCCTTATGGGGGCGAATAGTTATGAAAACCAATACCCCAGTAAAAGAAAAAAGTTTCTCCCGATCCCCAAGGACCAAGCCCCAGACCCAGGTCAATATACCAGTTAGATCTTACCCACAAATCGCGCTGTTGCCAATCCTTTAGAATCTAAAATCAAAGGTTTATTCATAAAAAAGAAAGAAAGATAAGAGTTAAAATTGGTTAAATGGAATCAATTACATACAGTAATGTCAAAGTTCTTGGCTCAGGCTTGTAGCAGTGATGGAATAAGCTGCAGGTTCAAATCAAGTCTCTGGAGTACATCCACCGCTTGGATGGGTCATTCAGTCCTTTGTTCAGAGCTTCAGTTTGTAGCAAGGTCCCTCCAGAGGTAAGAAGCAGGATTTAAGACAAAATGGAGGGGTTCCCAGGGCCTTTTATATTCTCTCTCTTGTGGACGGAAATCCCTTTGTTCTCCTGTGCAAAATCACAGCAACAAGATGGAATTTGTAGCCACCTGCGCAAGTCACATGTCCATGCATGACTCAGTTTGCAAGTGGCAGCCATTGCCCACATGCTGCCTTGAACATCCCAGGAAGACTTCTCATATGTGGATTGGAGTCTCCCACGGTCCATTGTCAGTTAAGTGTTTCTTGATTGGGCACTTAATCTGCAAAATCCTTTCTCAAGAAGCTGGCCAAATGCTTCACTAATGCTACTTAGGGCTTGGCTACATTTGTGAGTTAGAGCACATTAAAGCAGCCCCAGGTGCCCTAGCTCACTACCCATCCACACTGGCAAGGCACGTAGAGCGCTCTGACTCCACGGCTAGGGTGCTCCTGCCTCTCCACCTCAGCGAGAAGATTAACACTTGGTGCACCTGAGCTGAAACGCTGGGGCATCAGTGTGAACGAGGTGTTGCATTACTGCGCTCTGATCAGCCTCCAGAAACTTCCCATAATCCCCTCAACTCAAGTGGCCACTCTTTTCATTGTTTTTGAATCACTGTAGGAATGTGGATATGCCCTTTGAAAGCTCCGTTTTCTGACAGCTGGCTGCATATCTGCTCCGAGACAAAGCAACCCTTACTGTGGAATGCTGTGTGAGGGAGAGGGGTGGGGAGGGGCGAGGGGGGGGTCTGCTGCTGTCTGAACTTACAAGACAGCATGCTGACATGCTCTCAGCTCCCCCCAAAACCCACTCTCTCTCCCCCTACATACACACAACACACTCCCTGTTTCACCCCACCCCATCGTTTGAAAAGCACATTGCAGCCACTTGCATGCTGGGATAGCTGCCCATAATGCACCACTCCCAATGTGCTGGAAGTGCTGCAAATGCAACCCCGCCAGTACCCTTGAAGCTGCCAGTGTGGACAGACTGCAGCGCTTTCCCTACTTCGCTCTCCCAAGGCTGGTTTAACTCAAAGCACTCTACATCTGCAAGTGTAGCCCTGCCCAACAAATCAAAAACATTGAGACACAAGTACATAGCCAACATTCATAACTTCAACTACAAAAATGATACACACATAGAGACAGCATAATCATAACCTGCAAACCATAGTCTTTTCATAGACACCTCACACGACAACCTTTGTACAAATATATAACAGTGGCCCCCACAAACAGGCACCACCAGGCTGTACTACACACTCTCAGGCTGTACCAGACAACCACAGGCTGCGCCACCCCCACCCTCCTAGGCTGTACTAGACATCCTCAGACTGTACAAGGCACCCCAGCCTGTACCACACACTCCCAGCCTGTACCAGCACCTTCAGGCGGTACCAGCATCTCAGACTGTGCCAAACACCTCCTGGAGGTACCACACACTCACAGGCTGTATAACACCCCCCAGGAGGTACCAGACACACTCAGGCTGTACCATGCACCTACAGGCTGTACCACACACACACAGGCTGTACCAAGCACCCACAGGCTTTCCCAGGTACCCCCCAAGAGGTACCACACACCCACAGGCTGTGGAAAACACCCCCATGCTATGCCGCACACCCCAGGCTGCACCTGTAATGGTGACTCACCAGCTATGTGCTGCTTTGTGGGTGCAGCATTGTCATGTTTTCCCTCTCCATAACCTCACAGATAGGTGCACTGGGGGACCAAGGGATGGGTGTGTTGGAGTGACAGAGGGCTGGGTTTGTTGGGGGGGTCAGAGGGAGGGGTGCACTGGGGGGATGGATGGACGAGTGAGTTGGGGGGATGGAGGGATGAGTGAGTTGGGGGGATGGAGGGAGGGATGGAGGTGTTGGGGAGACACAGGGACAGATGTGTTGGGGGAATGGAGTGATGGGTGCACTGGGGGGACGGAGGGATTGGTGGGTTGGTGGGAGCCAGGGAGGGTCCCCTCTAGGGCACCTGGCACTGGCCACTGTCGGAAGTCAGGATACTGGGCTAGATGGATCTTTGGTCTGTCCTAGTAGGGCCGTTCTTTTGTTCTGATGTAAGCAGTCTGCCAGATATTAAACTCTGAATTGAACTGTTTTTACAGATTCTGTCTTATGTTCTCTCCCCACGGGAGAACTAAGTCCATTGCACTGTGCACCTGCCCCCTGCCCATGCTCCTCCCCATCCCGGCTTCCATATTGGATTCCGTGCCCATATGGCATCTGGCTGGCAGAGGGTGCTGGCCAACCTGGCACCGTGGCTAGTGGAAGCAGCCATGCAGGCCACATGGTATTTCCATCACAGCAGGGTTTGTTTCTTGGCCTGCCTGTGGAGGTGACATGGGTGCCCAAGGTCTGGCTGAACGGATCCATCCCACCCCAGGCACCAGCCAGGCCTGGCAGCCTGCCACTGTCCCCCCCACGGCCTGGTATTTTTACAGCCCTTATCTCAGGGCATTGTCCCTCGCAGCCACAACCTGTTTTCCTTGGCTGCGTCTCTGACAGGGCCTTGAAACATCTGAGTGCTCCATGACGCCAGGACCTGATTGATGCTGCCGGCCCCCATGGCGGCTCCCACAGCCAGCATCCCGCTGTGCTTGGACCCAGGACCCGTTCGCACCCTCTGCCCTCACCAGGGAGCTCTCTGTGGCCTTTGGGAGATACACGGCACAACGCGCATCTGCCCCAGCAGTGGGCTGTGTATTATATTGGCCTAGTATGGGGCTGAAGCCAGCCCAAGCCAGGGGCTATTTAAAGGCCTCTTTCCCCCCTAAGTCTAGGACTCAATGGCCCTGTCAAGGTTCCTTCCCCACTCTGAACTCTAGGGTACAGATGTGGGGACCTGCATGAAAACCCCCTAAGCTTATTTTTACCAGCTTAGGTTAAAACTTCCCCAAGGTACAAACTATTTTACCTTTCGCCCCTGGACTTTATTTCTGCCGCCACCAAGCGTCTAACAAATATATAACAGGGAAAGAGCCTGCTTGGAAACCTCTTTCCTCCCAAAATCCTCCCAAACCCTACACCCCCTTTCCTGGGGCGGGCTTGATAAAAATCCTCACCAATTAGCATAGGTGAACACAGACCCAAACCCTTGGATCTTAAGAACAATGAAAAATCAATCAGGTTCTTAAAAGAAGAATTTTAATTGAAGAAAAAGTAAAAGAATCACCTCTGTAAAATCAGGATGGTTAATACCTTACAGGGTGATCAGATTCAAAACATAGAGAATCCCTCTTGGCAAAACCTTAAGTTACAAAAAGACACAAAAACAGGAATATCCATTCCATTCAGCACAACTTATTTTATCAGCCATTTAAACAAAACAGAATCTAACGCATCTCTAGCTACATTACTTACTAAGTTCTAAGACTCCATTTCTGTTCTGTCCCCGGCAAAAGCGTCACCCAGACAGACCCAGACCCTTTGTTTCTCCCCCCTCCAGCTTTGAAAGTATCTTGTCTCCTCATTGGTCATTGTGGTCAGGTGCCAGCGAGGTTATCCTAGCTTCTTAACCCTTTACAGGTGAAAGGGTTTTTCCTCTGGCCAAGTGGGATGTAAAGGTGTTTACCCTTCCCTTTATATTTATGACAGGCCCATAAGCCAGGGAGCGGGGATCTCCAGCTTTCTGGGGGTTAAATATTTGTGTCCTGGTCTGGCAGATTGCAAGGTGCCCGTCAGTCCGATTACCCTCTGCCTCCCCTCCACCACGCTGAGCATCCCCGAGCTGGGGAAGGAGAGTACCCCGCCGCCTCCTGCTGTTGGGGAAGAGCCGCTGCTGAGGCCACAGCAGACAGGCAAGGGGGGACTGGAGGCACCCTGGCTGGGCCCTGCACGATGCAGAGGTCTGGCTCCTGGCCTCCCACCGCAATCTCCCCTAAAACACCTTTCTCATGCTGTCAGGAGTCCTCGACTCCCGCTCCGTGGCAGGGCCGGCTCCAGGCCCCAGCGTTCCAAGCGGGTGCGTGGGGTGGCAGTGAGAAAGGGGCGGCAGTTCCTCCGGCTGTGGCGGCAAATCGACGGCAGCTTCTTCCTGTCGCCGTCCATGGCAGCAGTTCTTTTCACTGCTTGGGACGGCAAAACTTGTAGAGCTGGCCCTGCTCAGAGGGACAGGCGAGGGTGAGACCCTGTGGCCAAAGCCACTGGGAAATCCCTGCTGAGAACCTGGCTCCCACCTCTGTCGCAGCAGGACCTTGGCAATACCAGGAGCACACAGCGCAGCTCAGGGCCAGGGAGCCCCCGGGCGGGCTTGTGCCAGGCTGGTCCCCTGGCTTCGTTCAAGCTGCCTGGAGGCCATTGTAATTGACACCAGCAGCCAACAGCCTCAAAGGCCAGGTGGGAGCTGGGGACTGGCGGGCACAGGACCGCCCCAGGCTCATCCCCCCATATGCCAGGGTGAAAAAGCCATGGTCCCATGCAATGCCAGGGGAGGATTGCTCCTGTACCGGGATGATCCAATTCATGGCTACGCACACCAGCTCTGTGACCTGCAGTGACACGCGCTCTTACCAGCTCATCGACTGAGTCTGGAGCAAGCACTTGGGGTACCACCCCCGCCCTTTACAGTCTCTGGGGGGACAGTGAAGCTGGGGAGTTCCCTTGGCCTGCGAGCAGCCGGGAGCAGGGCCATTCACCGGGACTTGCCTGCAAACGGCCAACAGTGGGGAAAATGCATCCGATGAAGTGAGCTGTAGCTCACGAAAGCTTATGCTCAAATAAATTTGTTAGTCTCTAAGGTGCCACAAGTACTCCTTTTCTTTTTGCGAATACAGACTAACACGGCTGCTACTCTGAGTCCTGGATAGAGAGACTGCTGCATTTTGGGGGATGGAGGGATGGGTGCCTTGGGGAGATGGAGGGATGGGGGCATTGGGGGACAGAGGGACGGGTGCATTGGGGAGACAGAGGGACGGGTGCATTGGGGGACAGAGGGAAGGGTGCATTGGGAGGACGGAGGGATGGGTGTGTGACGCAGCAGGGAGGGGGGAGTTTTGACCTGGGAATGTGGCAGGGGAGTTTCACTCCCTGCGAATGGGAGACCTGAGAGCCTGTAACCTGACCCGGGGGGGGGGGAGGTAACACCTCTGCCCTGGGAACGTGGACAAAAGGCTGCAGGAGGGAGCCTGCTGGGGGGGTTTTAGTTTCAGTTTAGTGCTGGATGGTGGAACGCAGGGAACCCCAGGGCTGGGGTCTAAGCTCCCTGCCCCCAAGAAGGACTTGACTGAGGGGTCCTGGTTGTACCCACAAGCTCTGTTTAGACTGTGTTCCTATTGTCCAATAAACCTTCCGTTTTACTGGCTGGCTGAGAGTCACAGTGAGTCCCAGGAAGAGGGGTGCAGGCCCTGGACTCCCCCATGCTCCATGACAGGGTGCCTTGGAAGGACGGAGGGATGGGTGTTTTGGGGGGACAGAGCTGCGCTCCCACTCTACACACACTGGATCCAGCGGAGCTGGAACCCAGGCTAGGGAGCCAGGCTGGGGGCAGCCCAGGCCAGGCCAGTGTTAACCTTGCCCCAGAGTCTCAGCACCCAGGATGCCTGTTGGGGGTGGGGCACGGCCCCATGCTGTGCATCGTAGTGCCCCCGGCACCGGAGCAGGCAGCTACTGGCTTTCCCTGGGGGGGCCAGTCCTGTAGGTGGGGCTGGCGGCGCTGCTGGAGTTCCTGGTTTGATCCCCCCCGCTGTGCCTCAGTGGATGCTCCCATCCAGGGGTGCAGCGTCCACATGCAATGAATTCGTCTCTCAGTCGGGAACCCCTGAAGGACAAGGGTTCTGCTGTGCTGGTGCCCGGGGCTGCTTCTTGCTCAGGCCAGGTCAGGCCCCACGGCTCCTGTACCAGCTTCTCCTGCTGTCAGAGGCTGCCAGGCCACGGCCGTGTTGGGGGGAGCAGGCAGATCCCTCTGTATGAGACAACAGAGAACCTGTGATACGATGGCTCCTGCAGACCCTGCCTGGGAGCACCCCCCAGGCCAAAGGGGGGACCCCTCCCACCAGGAGGCTAATGCGCAATGAACTGCTCCGCTCACATTCTCCCTGTGGCCTGATTCCCCACCAGGGCAGCACTGGGCCCTCTGGGCGTCACCAGCCTGGCTGGCAGGGAGACCACCTGGCAGCTGCCCTTTCTCCTGACCCTGCTGTGGAGAGGAACGGGGGGGGGGGGGGGTTGGTCTGCGCTATGAATAGATCAGAGGGAGCCGTTCCCAAGACCTTGCGCTTTCCCTGCTCTGCCCGGCCTGCAGGGTATTTTTAGCACTCAAGAAAATGAGGGATTAATAGCAGGGCTTAGAGCTAGGCAAAGCGCAGGAGGGGCTGTGCAAGCTTCACACACAGCTCTGCTGGGGCCCCTCAACCCCGACCCGCAGCCCCGGCTATCCCAGCCCCCCCTTCCCCCCCAGACACACACACACAGCTCTGCTGGGGCCCCTCAACCCCGACCCGCAGCCCCGGCTATCCCAGCCCCCCCCTCCCCCCCAGACACACACACAGAGCTCTGCTGGGGCCCCTCAATCCCGAACTGCAGCCCCGGCTATCCCAGCCCCCCCTTCCCCCCCAGACACACACACACAGCTCTGCTGGGGCCCCTCAACCCCGACCCGCAGCCCCGGCTATCCCAGCCCCCCCTTCCCCCCCAGACACACACACAGAGCTCTGCTGGGGCCCCTCAACCCCGACCCGCAGCCCCGGCTATCCCAGCCCCCCCTTCCCCCCCAGACACACACACAGAGCTCTGCTGGGGCCCCTCAACCCCGACCCGCAGCCCCGGCTATCCCAGCCCCCCCTTCCCCCCCAGACACACACACACAGCTCTGCTGGGGCCCCTCAACCCCGACCCGCAGCCCCGGCTATCCCAGCCCCCCCTCCCCCCCAGACACACACACAGAGCTCTGCTGGGGCCCCTCATCCCCGACCCGCAGCCCCGGCTATCCCAGCCCCCCCTTCCCCCCCAGACACACACACAGAGCTCTGCTGGGGCCCCTCAACCCCGACCTGCAGCCCCGGCTATCCCAGCCCCCCCTTCCCCCCCAGACACACACACAGAGCTCTGCTGGGGCCCCTCAATCCCGAACTGCAGCCCCGGCTATCCCAGCCCCCCCTTCCCTCCCCCAAGACACACACACAGAGCTCTGCTGGGGCCCCTCAACCCCGACCTGCAGCCCCGGCTATCCCAGCCCCCCCTTTCCCCCCAGACACACACACAGAGCTCTGCTGGGGCCCCTCAACCCCGACCCGCAGCCCCGGCTATCCCAGCCCCCCCTTCCCCCCCAGACACACACACAGAGCTCTGCTGGGGCCCCTCAACCCCGACCCGCAGCCCCGGCTATCCCAGCCCCCCCTTCCCCCCCAGACACACACACAGAGCTCTGCTGGGGCCCCTCAACCCCGACCTGCAGCCCCGGCTATCCCAGCCCCCCCTTCCCCCCCAGACACACACACAGAGCTCTGCTGGGGCCCCTCAACCCCGACCCGCAGCCCCGGCTATCCCAGCCCCCCCTTCCCCCCCAGACACACACACAGAGCTCTGCTGGGGCCCCTCAACCCCGACCCGCAGCCCCGGCTATCCCAGCCCCCCCTTCCCCCCCAGACACACACACAGAGCTCTGCTGGGGCCCCTCAACCCTGACCCGCAGCCCCGGCTATCCCAGCCCCCCCTTCCCCCCCAGACACACACACAGAGCTCTGCTGGGGCCCCTCAACCCCGACCCGCAGCCCCGGCTATCCCAGCCCCCCCTTCCCCCCCAGACACACACACAGAGCTCTGCTGGGGCCCCTCAACCCCGACTTGCAGCCCCGGCTATCCCAGGCCCCCCTTCCCCCCCAGACACACACACAGAGCTCTGCTGGGGCTCCTCAACCCTGACCTGCAGCCCTGGCTATCCCAGCCCCCCCTTTCCCCCCCAGACACACACACAGAGCTCTGCTGGGGCCCCTCAACCCCGACCCGCAGCCCCGGCTATCCCAGCCCCCCCTTCCCCCCCAGACACACACACAGAGCTCTGCTGGGGCCCCTCAACCCCGAACTGCAGCCCCGGCTATCCCAGCCCCCCCTTCCCCCCCAGACACACACACAGAGCTCTGCTGGGGCCCCTCAACCCCGAACTGCAGCCCCGGCTATCCCAGCCCCCTCTTCCCCCCCAGACACACACACAGAGCTCTGCTGGGGCCCCTCAACCCCGAACTGCAGCCCCGGCTATCCCAGCCCCCCCTTCCCCCCCAGACACACACACAGAGCTCTGCTGGGGCCCCTCAATCCCGAACTGCAGCCCCGGCTATCCCAGCCCCCCCCTTCCCTCCCCCAAGACACACACACAGAGCTCTGCTGGGGCTCCTCAACCCTGACCTGCAGCCCCGGCTATCCCAGCCCCCCCTTCCCCCCCAGACACACACACAGAGCTCTGCTGGGGCCCCTCAACCCCGACCCGCAGCCCCGGCTATCCCAGCCCCCCCTTCCCCCCCAGACACACACACAGAGCTCTGCTGGGGCCCCTCAACCCCGAACTGCAGCCCCGGCTATCCCAGCCCCCCCTTCCCTCCCCCAAGACACACACACAGAGCTCTGCTGGGGCCCCTGAACCCCGAACTGCAGCCCCGGCTATCCCAGCCCCCCCTTCCCCCCCAGACACACACACAGAGCTCTGCTGGGGCCCCTCAACCCCGAACTGCAGCCCCGGCTATCCCAGCCCCCCCTTCCCCCCCAGACACACACACAGAGCTCTGCTGGGGCCCCTCAACCCTGACCTGCAGCCCTGGCTATCCCAGCCCCCTCTTCCCCCCCCAGACACACACACAGAGCTCTGCTGGGGCCCCTCAACCCCGAACTGCAGCCCCGGCTATCCCAGCCCACCCTTCCCCCCCAGACACACACACAGAGCTCTGCTGGGGCCCCTCAATCCTGAACTGCAGCCCCGGCTATCCCAGCCCCCCCTTCCCTCCCCCAAGACACACACACAGAGCTCTGCTGGGGCCCCTCAACCCTGACCTGCAGCCCTGGCTATCCCAGCCCCCCCTTCCCCCGCAGACACACACACAGAGCTCTGCTGGGGCCCCTCAACCCCGAACTGCAGCCCCGGCTATCCCAGCCCCCCCCTTCCCCCCCAGACACACACACAGAGCTCTGCTGGGGCCCCTCAACCCTGACCTGCAGCCCCGGCTATCCCAGCCCCCCCTTCCCCCGCAGACACACACACAGAGCTCTGCTGGGGCCCCTCAACCCTGACCTGCAGCCCCGGCTATCCCAGCCCCCCCTTCCCCCCCAGACACACACACAGAGCTCTGCTGGGGCCCCTCAACCCCGAACTGCAGCCCCGGCTATCCCAGCCCCCCCTTCCCTCCCCCAAGACACACACACAGAGCTCTGCTGGGGCCCCTCAACCCTGACCTGCAGCCCTGGCTATCCCAGCCCCCCCTTCCCCCCCAGACACACACACAGAGCTCTGCTGGGGCCCCTCAACCCTGACCTGCAGCCCCGGCTATCCCAGCCCCCCCTTCCCCCCCAGACACACACACAGAGCTCTGCTGGGGCCCCTCAACCCTGACCTGCAGCCCTGGCTATCCCAGCCCTCAGCTCCCTCCTCCCCACACCCCTACCTCACCAAGCCCATCTAGCCCAGTATCCTGTCTTCCAACAGTAGCCAATACCAGGTGTCGTAGAGGGAATGAACAGAGCAGGGAATCATCAAGTGATCCATCCTGTTGCCCATTCCCAGCTTCTGACTGTCAGAGGTTTAGGGACACCCAGAGCATGAGGTTGCATCCCTGCCCATCCTGGCCACCAATGGACCTATCCTCCAGGAAGTTATCTAATTCTTTTTTGAACCCTGTTATATTTTTGGCCTCACAACATCCGCTGTTAATGAGTTCCACACACTGACTGTGTGTTGTGTGAAGAAATATTTCCTTTGGTTTAAAGAAAAGGAGGACTTGTGGCACCTTAGAGACTAACAAATTTATTTGAGCATAAGCTTTCGTGAGCTACAGCTCACTTCATATGGTAACACCCATTGTTTCATGTTCTGTGTGTATATAAATCTCCCCATGGTATTTTCCACTGAATGCATCCGATGAAGTGAGCTGTAGCTCACGAAAGCTTATGCTCAAATAAATTTGTTAGTCTCTAAGGTGCCACAAGTACTCCTTTTCTATTAACCAGTGTGAAGTGCTGGCTCCAGTGGAAGGTGTTACGTACGTCCTGCCGCACAGGAAAGGCCCATCGACACCTGCTGTGCCCCCCATGAAGCTGAGTCATGCACCTGGTTTCTTCCCATCAACTGAGTTTGTGGCTCAGAGCACATGGAGGCAGGGGGATAAACCCCCAGGCAGAAGGAAATAGTTCTCTCTACTCTGCTTGGACTTTGTGGAGCAAGGTTTTCTAGACAGAAGCAAGAGATCCCCAGTGCTCAGCCTGGGTCAGCCCTAAAGGACGTGAAGACCTCTTTCTTCTTATAGAAGCTTCTATTACATTTTGAAACTTAAGAATGTAACTCCTGTTTGTATCTGTGGTTCCCTGCTTTAACTTTGTCAATAACTCTCTTGTTTCCTTTTCCTGGTTAATAAAGCTTTAGACAGTTTATTATAGGACTGGCTACAAGCATGGGCTTTCCTGTGAGAGCTAAGATGCAATTGACCTGGGGTAAGTGACGGGTCTTTTGGGACAGGGAGTAACCTGACTATTGCTGTATCCTTGGGGTAAAGGCCCAGCTATCACACAGGCAGCTCCCTTGGGTGGCAGGTCAGATGGGGGCTCCCAAGGAGCCTGTCTGTGACTCCCGGTTAGGCTGTTGTAGGGCCTGAGGAGCTCACCCGATAGCTGGTTGGTGAAATCGAATGCAGAACTCACAGCCAATGGGGGGTTTGCTCCCTGGCTCCTAACAGCCTGCCCTGAGGCTGGTACCAATGCTTTTGAGTCACTGTAGGCAGCTTTTAGAGTAGCAGCCGTGTTAGTCTGTATTCTCAAAAAGAAAAGGAGGACTTGTGGCACCTTAGAGACTAACAAATTTATTTGAGCATAAGCTTTCATGAGCTACAGCTCACAAAAGCTTATGCTCTAATAAATGTTAGTCTCTAAGGTGCCACAAGTCCTCCTTTTCTTTTTGTAGGCAGCTTGACACCTCTGTCCCTCCCCCCACACACGCACTCTGCCGGTGCCACTTAACCTGACCTGCAGTCCCTGCTAACCCGCCCCTGGCCTCCTCACTCCCAGCAGAGTCCCCCTGCTACTCTAGTATTGCTCTTGGGAACACAGTGTGAATGCGGCCCCCACACATTGCAGCAGCAGGGAAAAGCCTGCAGCAGGGGCTGGGAGCAGAGGAGAGCAGATCAGGGCGAAGGAGGGAAGTCTCTGGCTCAAGTTTCTAATCTTCCCCTGATAACTGAACTCTAGGAAAGACCATTTCGTGGCCCACTATGAGCCAGGCCCTGAGGCCCACAGGGGGACACATCCCAGCCTGACCGGTCCCTGAGGCACTGAACCAAAAGCTGGACCCTGAGGAGATGGGTGGCCAAATCCATGGGGGGGGACAGCAGAGGAGGCTCCAGGGGGCCAGTCTGGGATTCTCCCTGTCACCCCCAGGCCCACACATAGAACAAGGGGCATGCCGGGCCAGAGAAGGGGGGGTGCTCCAGCTGGGGTGGAGTGTGAGCAGAAATAAGGCACAGCTGTTTTCACCCTGTGTAACCTAACCCTGGCTAGATGTCCCCTGGGGTCACAGAGGATGTGGTGTGGGGGAGAGGCAGGGCCGGGGGATGCTGGGCAAGGAGGGACGGGGGGGGACGGGCAGGGTCCGGGGGATGCCGGGCGAGGAGGGACCGGGGGGGACGGGCAGGGTCCGGGAGGTGCCGGGCAAGGAGGGACGGGGGATGCAGGGCGAGGAGGGACGGGGGGACGGGCAGGGTCCGGGGGATGCCGGGCGAGGAGGGACGGGGGGGATGGGCAGGGTCCGGGGGATGCCGGGTGAGGAGGGACGCGGGGGACGAGCAGGGTCAGGGGGATGCCGGGCGAGGAGGGATGGGGGGATGGGCAGGGTCTGGGGGATGCCGGGTGAGGAGGGATGGGGGGGACGGGCAGGGTCCGGGGGATGCCGGGCGAGGAGGGACGGGGGATGCCGGGCAAGGAGGGACGGGGGGGACGGGCAGGGTCCGGGGGATGGCGGGCGAGGAGGGATGGGGGGGACGGGCAGGGTCTGGGGGATGCCGGGTGAGGAGGGATGGGGGGGACGGGCAGGGTCTGGGGGATGCTGGGAGAGGAGGGACGGGGGATGCCGGGCGAGGAGGGACGGGGGGGACGGGCAGAGTCCGGGGGATGCCGTGCGAGGAGGGATGGGGGGGACGGGCAGGGTCCAGGGGATGCCGGGCGAGGAGGGACGGGGGGGACGGGCAGGGTCCGGGGGATGCCGTGCGAGGAGGGATGGGGGGGACGGGCAGGGTCCAGGGGATGCCGGGCGAGGAGGGACGGAGGGGACGGGCAGGGTCCGGGGGATGCCGTGCGAGGAGGGATGGGGGGGACGGGCAGGGTCCGGGGGATGCTGGGCGAGGAGGGACGGGGGATGCCGGGCGAGGAGGGACGGGGGGGGGACGGGCAGGGTCCGGGGGATGCCGGGCGAGGAGGGATGGGGGGGGCGGGCAGGGTCCGGGGGATGCCGGGCGAGGAGGGACCGGGGGATGCCGGGCGAGGAGGGACGGGGGGGGACGGGTAGGGTCCGGGGGATGCCGTGTGAGGAGGGATGGGGGGGACGGGCAGGGTCCGGGGGATGCCGGGTGAGGAGGGACGGGGGGGACGGGCAGGGTCCGGGGGATGCTGGGCGAGGAGGGACGGGGGATGCCGGGCGAGGAGGGACGGGGGGGGACGGGCAGGGTCCGGGGGATGCCGGGCGAGGAGGGACGGGGGGGGACGGGCAGGGTCCGGGGGATGCCGGGTGAGGAGGGACGGGGGGGACGGGCAGGGTCCGGGGGATGCTGGGCGAGGAGGGACGGGGGATGCCGGGCGAGGAGGGACGGGGGGGGGACGGGCAGGGTCCGGGGGATGCCGGGCGAGGAGGGACCGGGGGATGCCGGGCGAGGAGGGATGGGGGGGCGGGCAGGGTCCGGGGGATGCCGGGCGAGGAGGGACCGGGGGATGCCGGGCGAGGAGGGACGGGGGGGGGATGGGCAGGGTCCGGGGGATGCCGGGCGAGGAGGGATGGGGGGGGCGGGCAGGGTCCGGGGGATGCCGGGCGAGGAGGGACCGGGGATGCCGGCGAGGAGGACGGGGGGGACGGGCAGGGTCCGGGGGATGCCGAGGCGAGGAGTACGGGGATGCGGCGAGGAGGAGACGGGGGGGACGGGCAGGTCCGGGGGATGCCGGCGAGGAGGATGGGGGGAACCTTGCAGGGTCCGGGGGATGCTGGGCGAGGAGGGACGGGGGATGCCGGGCGAGGAGGGACGGGGGGGGACGGGCAGGGTCCGGGGGATGCCGGGCGAGGAGGGATGGGGGGGGCGGGGCAGGGTCCGGGGGATGCCGGGCGAGGAGGGACGGGGGATGCCGGGCGAGGAGGGACCGGGGGATGCCGGGCGAGGAGGGACGGGGGGGGGGATGGGCAGGGTCCGGGGGATGCCGGGCGAGGAGGGATGGGGGGGGCGGGCAGGGTCCGGGGGATGCCGGGCGAGGAGGGACGGGGGATGCCGGGCGAGGAGGGACGGGGGGGGACGGGCAGGGTCCGGGGGATGCCGGGCGAGGAGGGACGGGGGGGACGGGCAGGGTCTGGGGGATGCCGTGTGAGGAGGGATGGGGGGGACGGGCAGGGTCCGGGGGATGCCGGGTGAGGAGGGACGCGGGGGACGGGCAGGGTCCGGGGGATGCCGGGCGAGGAGGGACGGGGGGGGACGGGCAGGGTCCGGGGGATGCCGGGTGAGGAGGGACGCGGGGGACGGGCAGGGTCCGGGGGATGCCGGGCGAGGAGGGACGGGGGGGGACGGGCAGGGTCCGGGGGATGCCGGGCGAGGAGGGACGGGGGGGGACGGGCAGGGTCCGGGGGATGCCGGGCGAGGAGGGATGGGGGGGACGGGCAGGGTCCGGGGGATGCCGGGTGAGGAGGGACGCGGGGGACGGGCAGGGTCCGGGGGATGCCGGGTGAGGAGGGACGCGGGGGACGGGCAGGGTCCGGGGGATGCCGGGCGAGGAGGGACCGGGGGGGCCGGACCGGGCCGGGCCGGGCACAGCCTGTTCCTGGCGCTCGGCGTCGCCGTGTCCTTGCGGGGCGGGGCGGGCCCGTCGCAGGGCATTTAAGGGGCGAGCCCGGCGCCGGCTGCGCAGCGAGCCCCGCGGACCCCTCCGTGCGCTCGGCCATGGGCCCCCCGAGCCAGCTCTGGAAGCGGCCCGCCCAGCGCCCCCTCTCCCGCTGCCTCCCGTCGGGGGCCGCCCGCAGCTCCACGGCCCCGGTCCCGGCCCCGGCCGCCGCCCGGCCGCTGCCCTACGAAGCCATCCCCCGCAGCGGCCGGAACGCCTGGCTCAACCTGTTCCGCTTCTGGCGGAGTAACAGCTTCCAGCGCTTCCACCTGGTCATGCAGCGCAACTTCCAGCGCTACGGGCCCATCTACAGGTGCGGCCCGCCCGGCGGGCCGCCGGACTCCTGGGTTCTCCGGCTTCGCCGTGCCCCGGGGGCTGGGCTCACCCGGGCGGCTGTTCAGGGATCGCGGGTTTATCCCGCCCCAAGCAGCCGCCTCCCTTCTTGAAGGGGGAACTGGGCCCGCCCAGGCAGGGCCCCCAGGCTGGCTGGTCAGGCGAGTGTGGGGGTGAGCCCCCATCGTGGGGAGCTGCCGGCCCCGCTGGATCAGGCCATTGCTGGGGTTTCTAGGGTGCCCTGCCCGGGCCGAGCTGCTCCCAGAGCCAAAGGATCCGACCCGGCAGCTGCTGGACCGGTCCCGCTAGAGGGGACAGAGCCGCGCTGTGTGAGCCCGGCTCGCTCTGGGGTGGGAGGCGCCTGACTGCTCCGTGGCATTGGAGATGGCGAAGCTCCATCCGCCGACCTGTGCCCCAGGTTCGGGGCTGCATTTGCCTACAGCCGGCTTTCCTGGGTTCCCCACCCCCCTCGGGCTGAGGTGTCCCCAGGGATGGGGGCTCCCAGCACTTCCCTCCAGAGGGGCCAGCCCCTGTTCTGTTCGGAGCCACTGGCATGACATGCCCAGCAGGGCCAACGCCTGGAACTCCCTGCAGCAGGAGATCAGAGTCAGACACCCAGGCTGGATATTTTGTAAAGGACAAATCCACAACCATCTGTCTCTGGCGAGAGTGGGGACAACCAGCTCTCATGCTTCAGGGCCAGAACTGGTGGCCGTCAGGAGGCTGAGAGCACTGGCCCCAGCTTCCACACCAGAGCACCCAGCAGAGCCGAGAATCCTTTGCCCTGTGCGATATGCCCGTAGCTTGGGAAGAGGCAAGGAGTGGGTGGGTGATGGGATGGGAAGTGCTAGGGGCTGGCAGAGGATTGTCTCTATGGCACTTGCCCGCGGGCTCTGCATGTAGAGGCTACATTACCAGGAGAAGCAGCAGGACCAAGCCCAGCTCAGCAGCTGCTGGCACCAGGGAGCCTTGGGGAATAGTAACTTGCTCCGCTTGGTTACCCTTTGGGAGGCCCCCCACCCAGACCATATCCCAGCACAGCCTGGTGCCCACCCAGTGCCTGGCCATGGGGGAGCGTAATGGTCTCCTAGAGGGAGAGGGACTTGCTGGAGCAGGGCTGCGTCTGGAGCGATGGATCCGGAGCACAGGGGAACCCACACTGGGCCTCGGACTGCGACTGGTTCTGGGCCTGGCAACGGAGTTAGCTGCAGGTGCCAGCTCTTGGGGAGTGAACCCCCCCCGGTGCCCACGGGGGCGGGGACAGGACCAGCAGCTGGGAGAGGGGTGGGAATCCCCAATGGCTGGATTTTCAATCCTGAAGGCCTGCTGCCCTGAATTCTCCCTGGCTGGCTCTGGGGAGAGCTGCCCAGGACTCTGTGCCCAGCTCCACGCCCCTCGGTCCCCAGGAGAGGCTGCATGACCCTCTCTTCTCCCCAGGGCCCTGCTCACGGGGGTGGGGCAGCTGGGGCCCAGGCTGGTCCGACCTTGGAGCACCTGCTGCCAGGGCTGAGGCTGGGCTCTTTCGCACAGGGAGACCGTGGGCACCTACAACTGCGTCAACGTGCTGCTGCCCCGAGATGCGGCCCAGCTCTTCCAGTCGGAGGGCATCTTCCCACGGCGCATGGGCATCGAGTCCTGGATCGCCCACCGCCAGCTCCGCAACCACAAGTGCGGCATCTTCCTGCTGTAAGGGTTGCTGCTTGGCTGGGCGGGAGGTGGGGTGGGGTGGGGGGGGAATGGGAGGCAAGGCAGAGGGAAGGGAGATGGGGAGGGGGGGGTGGGCAGGGCATGAAATGCAGGACAGGGAGGAGGGCAGGGGCAAGGCCTGGGGCAGGGGGAGAGGAGAGGGAGTGAGAGGCCTGGGGGAGGCTGGGGACAGCGGGAGGGGAGGGGGAGGCTGGGCCCAGGGGAGCTTTCATCCCCCTGGGCATCGCCTGGTAGCTAGGATCTGCTAAGGTGAGAACTGAGCGAGTGACTGGCCACAGCCACACAGGGACGCTCTGCTCCCTGGAGCCAGGTGGCATGTCTAACTGTGCTCCCATGGGGGGTGCCCCTTTGCTGCAGATGGTGGGGGCCAGGCACTCAGCACTCACACCCAGCCCTTTCTGCCCCTGGAGCTGAAGGGGAATCTCCTGAGGCTGAGGGCAGTGCAGGGCTGATGACACACACCCCGGGCAGTTCTGATGCCCCCAGCAGAGGGCAGTGTCACTCACCAGCTCTCCTGCCCCCAGAAATGGGGAGGAGTGGCGCTCGGACCGCCTGATCCTGAACAAGGAGGTGATCAGCCCTGCGGGCACCCGGAAATTCCTGCCCTTCCTCAACGCTGTGGCCCAGGACTTTGTCACCCTCATGCACCGGCGCATCAGCAAGAACACGCGCCGCTCGCTCACCATCGACCTCTACAGTGACCTGTTCCGCTTCACCCTGGAGGGTAGGTGCGAGAGGGGCTCCAGGTCCTCGCACCATGGCCCTGGTCGTCATGGCATCAGAGGAAGGCCCTGTGGCCAATGTGGGAAATGCAAAGCCCTGCCCCTGTGGGGTTGCCACTGGTGCCCCCTGCCGGGCTCTGCCTGGCTTGTCCCGGGGTCCAGGCTCGCTGGTGAGGGTGAAGCTGCGTCCAGTGCACCACATCCAGGAGCTCTGCGTACCCACGTCCTACTCCATTTAGATAAGCCAGGCCCAGGGACCCCAAGCAAACTGCCCCCGCACCAGGCAAAGGTCGGCGTGAGCTCTCCTCTGCCCCAGCCATGGCCCTGCAGATCTGTGCAGGCTGGCCTCCTGCCTGCCTCCCATATCCCAGCCAGACGGACACAACTGTCCATGGCCCCCTTGTGAACCAGGGCAGATTAGCCCCCCCGGAGCCTTGTGGTCGCAGCTCTCAGACATGGTTTTGGTGTGGAGGTGTGACAAAGCAGGAGTGTTCTTAATGTTTCCTCTGAATATTGTGGGGGTGCCTCAGTTTCCCCTAGGGAGTTCTTAAGTATCCAGGTGGGGGGATAAGGGTGTATGATCATTGCAGAGCCCTAGAGGGCAGGTGTGTGCAGAGGTCTGGACACAGAGAATGGCCGACACCCTGTTTCCTGGCCACTGATGGCCTGGGCCCTTCCCCCCTGCAAGGTGAGAGCTAAAGGGTTGGAGAACAAAGGAATCAGGTGCCCTCCTGGCCCGGGAAAGGGACAAAGCCCAGAGGAGGGGGGGCTGGAGAGAGTTTCAGTTTGGGGCTGGCTGGGGACACGGAGTGAAGTGCAGATGGGGTTGTCTGGCTCACTGCCTCCCAAAATGGACCCAGCTGAGGGGTCCTGTTCTCTGCACCTACAAACTCTGGTTTAGACCATGTTCCTGTCATCTAATAAACCTTCTGTTTTACTGGCTGGCTGAGAGTCACGTCTGACTGCGGAGTTGGGGGGGCAGGACCCTCTGGCTTCCCCAGGACCCTGCCTGGATGGTCTGGCTGTGGGAAGCGCACGGAGGGGCAGAGGATGCTGGATGCTCCGAAGTCAGACCCAGGAAGGGGGAAGCCGGGTGAGCTGTGTGTCCTGCAGACAGGCTGCTCCCAGAGAGGAGACTTCCCCAGAGTCCTGCCTGGCTTCGTAGGGAGCAGTTCCAGAGCATCGCCCGGGGACTCCGTGACAGGAGGGGTGCCAAGGGACAATCAGGGGAAGGAGGGGATGGCCTAGTGCTTAACCACCAATCCAGGACACCTGGGTTCGATTCCTGGCTCTGCCGTGCTGTGTGCATGGGGGCAGGTTGCCCCCAGCTCCCGATCTGTACATGGAGATGCTGATCGAGGGGAGCTGCAATTAGATCCATTCATGGTTCCCCTCCCCTCTGGCCAGCAAGCAGCTACGCCCTGTACGGGGAGCGGCTGGGGCTCCTGGAGGAAAGCCCCAATGCGGAGTCGCAGAGGTTCATCAGCGCTGTGGAGACCATGCTGCGGACCACCTTGCCGCTGCTCTTCATCCCTCCGGGCCTCATGCGCTGGGTCAACACCAAGCTGTGGAGGGACCACATCGAGGCCTGGGACACCATCTTCAAGCATGGTGAGCTGGGGGGAGGGGGGCATCGCTGTACGAAGGAGTGGGGCATCCCTGCCCTGCGGGGTCTCCTGCAAGAGGCCTCAGGGCCCCGCAGCAGGGGCTGCTCTCCTAGGGACGCCCAGCCCCTCCCCGAGAGCCACACGCGGTACAGTGTCGCCTCTTAGCAATGAGCTCACACCCCAGGCCACAAAGCCCTGTCCCCCCACAGGGCCAGGCTGGGGCACTGTGCACAATGTTGGGGTGATGAAAGAATCCCCCGCAGCGCTCCCTGCAGCATGCAGGATCTTCCTTGCGGGTCTGCCTGGGGTCTGCCCACCTGAGACATAACCAGCTCCCAGCAGCAAAACAACTGCAAGACGGTCTCCAAGCAGGCCTCTGAGTCAGGCTGTCCCGCAGCTGCAGGAGCACCGTGGGGCTTGCATGTCACTGCCTCTAGCAAACTCCCTATGGCCCCTTGCTCCCCTCAGAGTTTGAGCCAGGGCTTCTGGGTTCCATTCCTGGCTCTGGGAGATGGTTGGGGGCGGGCGCTGGGAGCCAGGACTCCTGGGTTCCATTCCTGGCTCTGGGAGATGGTTGGAGGGGTGCTGGGAGCCAGGACTCCTGGGTTCTCTCTGGAGCTTTGCAGTTGTGGGATTCTGGACACTTGCCCTCTCAGTTTCTCTTCTCTAAAGTGGAGAAGGCCTCATTTTCCTCAGGGTTTCTGAGGCTCCAGAGGATGGTCCCTGCATGTTCTGCTCCCCTGGCACCTGGGGCTCTGGTTTGTTTCCTGCCCTGGGGCTGAGGGGGGATTGTGACCTTGGCTGCGCGTCCCCGGCTGGGGGGAGTCACTCACTGTCCCGTGCTCCTCCCCCAGCTGATAAGTGTATCCAGAACATCTACCAGGAGTTCTGCCTGGGGCAGCCCCGGAAGTACTCGGGGATCATGGCAGAGCTGCTCATGCAGGCGGAGCTGCCGCTGGACTCCATCAAGGCCAACATCACTGAGTTCACAGCAGGTGGCGTGGACACGGTGAGTACCTGGCACCCTCCCCTCTGGCAGGCTGGCTGCAGCCCCAGGCCAGCTCCCTGGCAGCGACGTGGCTCGGGATCGTGGGCAGCCCTGCCCATCCTCCCAGAGCGCTGGGCCTTTGCTGGCCTGGGCCGTGGCTCAGAGCTCCTGGGGTGTCTCTGCTCACAGCTGCAGCCAGCTGCCCCTGAGCTATGGGGCACCCGCTTGGGAAAGCCAGGGGCCAGCCTGGGATCCTGATGGGAAAGGTCCCTGTGGAACTGAATGGGGAATTCTCTCCCTGCCACAGGACTCTATGGGGTTCCTGACCTACCTGTGGACAGGAACTTGTTCCTTATTGATTCCTCTGGGTCTCTAGTGCTCCCTGTAGCTCCCAGTTCAATCCCCATGGGGCCCTGTTGGCTTCACCCCCACTCAGGTATGGGAGCTCTCCTCGTGGGAGAGAATGGCACTGATGTCCTTCCCAGTTAGCTTGGTGAGGGCGCTGCCAGGGCCGCATTGAGATGGGCATGGCAGGACTCAGCCCTGGGTTGGGCCTGCTCGAGACCTCCCGAGCAGCCTGCTAAGCAGCCCCGCAGTGACTAAATCCGCAGGACCGAGAAATGCTCCTGGGGGCCCTGGATAAACCAGAGACCGGCTTGGAGAACAATACTAGGCTCAGGCCAGAGACCCGCAGCTAATATTCATGGGTGGGGAGTGAACCAGACTCCCAGTGCGAGGGAGCAGGAACAGCTGAGGGACCAAGGGGGAAGCAAACAGACCCTGATTCAGCAAAGTGGCACAGTATGTTGGGGAGTTGTGTAGGCAGAGAGCTCCCCTTGGTGGGGCTCTGCGAGGTCCCCTCCAACTCAGGGCACCTGCATCCTCCAAGGAGGTAGCCAGGCTGGAGAATGCTCAGGGAAGAGCTGGAGGGGCCAGAGGGAAGCACCTACATGAATGGGTCTGTTGTGACCAAGGGGGTTGAAGCCCATGGAGGGAGCAGGCTGATTCGGGGGGAACAGGCCTGGAGTGCAGAGAATGGGGCAGGGGGACAGAGCCGAGGAAGGTTGAGGCTGCATCTCAGAGAACACTACTGAGACCAACAAGGCTGGGGATGTTTCAGTAGCTGATAACAGTGGGTTGGCCAAGGCAACTGGGCCCCTCCCGCATGGGCCCCTGGCACCGGCCAGTGAGACGCCCCTGTGGTTGTGCCCAGCTCGCTGCGCCTCCAGGTGAGGCACGGGGGTGGGCCGGCTCTGACTGTCCCCTCTGGCCCAGACCGCCATGCCGCTGCTCTTCACCCTCTTTGAGCTGGCCCGCAACCCCAGCGTCCAGACGGCCATTCGCCAGGAGATCATGGAGGCCGAGTCTAAGGGCCCAAGGGAGCTCTCCAAGGTGCTGAACTCCATGCCCCTGCTCAAAAGCGCCCTCAAGGAGACCCTGAGGTGAGGGCCAAGGGCGCAGCCTCCGGGGCCCATGGGGAGCTGCCCCTGGAGGGGCGGGGGAAAGGAGGGTGGCCTCTGCTGCCCAAGACTCCAAGGGCAACTTCTCCATCATGCCAGGCACTGGGGCTGGGGCTGAAACGCCCACCTGTGCCTCCGTCCAGGGAGTGCTGGGGACATGGCTCTCCGGGCGCAGGACTTGGGGGACCAGCCCGGCCAAGTGGTCCCTGCAGCAGTGGGGTCTGGCCAGGCATGAGGCGGTGAGAAGGCATGGGCAGGTCAGGGGCAGACACTGCGGGGCACAGATGGCTGGGGGATGATCCAGGCTGTGGAGGGCAGCTGGAAGCAGGGAACGCTGGGTCCGTGGGGTTCAAAGCTCAGCAGCAGCAGTAGTGGGTGAATGAAGGGCAGCGGAAGTGACACGGGGCTCCCCCGAGGGGTCATTTGCCCTGAGCAGTGTCAGGCCAGCTGTCTAGATGGCGACGAGGGGGGCGCAGGGGACAGGCAGCTGACGGTGCGGCTCTGTTGGCAGGCTCTACCCTGTGGGCATAACGGTGCAGCGCTACCCAACCAAAGACGTGGTGCTCCAGAACTACTGCGTGCCAGCTGGGGTGAGTCCCTGCTCCTCTGCCCCCACCCCCATTCTCTGCAGCCGGGAGGTGCCCTCTTCCCATCACTGCTGTCCCCCCTCTCAGGAAGTGGGGACGCTCACTGGCCCGGGGGTCAGGCTGGCTGCTCGGACGCCCATGCAGATCACAAAGCGGGAACTCCTACTCCTTGCTTAGAAGAGCGTTGGGGGCCTAGAAGGGAGCATCACACCCCATGCCCCATCCACAGCACTGCACAACTGCCCCAGCACATGATGGGCTTCTCACTCTGCCCCCTGATGCCGCAGGTACCAGCCGCTACAGGAAGCAGGGCACCAGAACTGCCGCGTGATGGGGTACGGCAGGGACGGAGCCCTTCAGCATCAGCATTTCCTGATTTGCCACAAAAAATCCTCGATTTTGATAAAACCACAATTCATGTTTTGCCAATTTTTTTAACCTAAATTTTGACTTTTTCGGGACTTGAGTAATATTTCACAGGGGAAGTGGACGGGGCCAAGCTGAAGGGGTGGCAGGGTCAGCGGGGGGCTCTCTCTGCCAGGGAAGCCAGTACTCTTGGGGTGCAGCTTTCTGTTCCCCTCCTGGTCCCCACCCATCAGTACAGCACCATCCACCTTCCCTGCCCAGTGGGGGAGTGACGGGCAGGGAGGGGAAGCACCCACAACAGCCACATGGCGAGTTACCCTCCCACTCTCCCCGCTGCCCTCATTTTTGGGTTTTACTGATACGTTGCAGGGAAATTAAAGAACTCCAACCCCAAAGGCCTCATGACCTCAAGGACCCATGGTCTGCGCCAGCGCGGGCTGCGGGGAGACGTCACCCCGTGACTGCTGTTTGACAAAGCAGCAGCTGTTGAAATGATGGAGGTATAAACCAATCAGCTCTCCTTATGCAAGTGAGCTTACATCTGATTGGTGGAGCCTAGTGGCCACCCAGGTCCGTACCTCTCCCCTCTGCTGCCCCGCAGACCCTGTGCCAGGTGGGGCTATATGCCATGGGCCGGAGCCCCGAGGTGTTCAGCAACCCAGAACGCTACGACCCCCTGCGCTGGCTGAGCAAGGAGGATAACAGCTTCAAGGCCCTGGCCTTTGGCTTCGGGGCCCGGCAATGCATCGGCCGCCGCTTGGCAGAGACCGAAATGATGCTGTTCCTCATGCACGTGAGTTGGGGAGCAGCTATGGGGAGAGGTGCCAGGGCTGAGAGCCACAGAGCCAGGCGGCCTGGGGCTGGCCCGAGGTCAGGGGCCTCTCACTGTACGTTGGCCAAACTTCACACAACTCAACTTGTTTGTTGGTACTTCAGGAAAACGAGAAAGTATTTGTAAGACCCTGTGACCTTCCCACACAGTTTGGCCACCGTCCCTCAACCCCAGCCTGCTGTCCCCTGGTTTCCCAGCCCCGGGCTCCCCTCAGCTCCGCGCTATGTACCTCAGTCCTGACTCGCAGCCCCCTTACCTATTCCAGGGCTCCCCACTGTGCTGCTCCTCATCCCTCAGAAGTCAGGTTATTTAGGAGCTTGGCTTCTTCTTGTTCCATCTGCCCTGGACTGAGCAGGCCATGTAGCCTTTTCAGACACCGTCAGGAGAAACAAGCCAGTAAATGCCCCTGCACGACCCCATCCCAGCCCCACGGCCTGCAGCGTCTGGGGCTCCCATCCCCACACATACCAGCCCAGCCTGCCCCTGCTGTGGCTCAGGCTCAGGATCCCAGCCCAAGCTGCTCCGGCGTGTCACCAGCTGCCCATCTCCTTTCAGGTCCTGAGGAACTTCCGGATCGACACCGTGTCCAAGGCAGATATTCAAACCGTCTTCGGCTTCATCCTCATGCCGGAGAAGCCGCCTCTGCTCACGTTTCGGCCCATCGACTGAGCCCCTCGCCCCGGCTCCCCGCCTGCTCCTTCCGCACCCTGGGCGTGGGGGAGGGAAGGAGGAATCCAGCAGTGGGGGAAAGCGGGACCCCTCTCCCAGGCAGGGCATCTAGCTGGCAGCCCCCCACCTCCCGAACGTGCCGGGGCAGCCTGGTACAGAGAACAGCCACCCCACCTTGTAACAGAGAAGTAGGTGCAGACCAGAGAGCCTGTAGGCCTGCCCCTGGATCCCGGCCACACGCTGGGATTTGTAGTCTCTATGGGCTACATAATGTGGGAGGAGGGTGGCCAGGGGCCACAGTTCAGCCATCTCTGTCCTAAGGGCATCTAGTCCTCCTTTGCCCATCTGCTGACAGGGGAAAGGGGTCTCCTTCCCTGGGAGAGACACAGCGCTGGCAGGAGACCCCACCAGCAGCATGGAACCATAAAGCCAGGTGACGGGGCAGGAGAAGGAGGCAGGCTGTGTTGGGAGAGGAGGGGGCAGAGGTGCCAGCTCCCAAATTTCTCTTATTCAAATAAGGGGCCATCTCCCACTTCATATCAATGGGTCTGAAGCCAGCGAGATGGCCACCATCTCCCTCTAGTCCAGCAGGATGTGGGAGGGAGGCTGCCCTTAATAAAGAGGGCTGCCATCTTCCATGCTTCTGTATGAGGTGAAGCTGTGCCATAGGCAATGTGGCAGGGACTGTGAGGAGCAGCAGAGACCCTGGGAAAGGGGGATGGGGAAAGTGAGGGGAGGAAGATGCAGATTTATGGGGTGCAAGGGATGTTGGATGCAAGTGGGAGGCTGGAGGATGCAGGGGAGGTGGGGGGCAGAGGAGGTGGGGTGGGGTGGGAGGGATGCTGGGGGCTGCAGGGGAGGTGGGGGCAGGGGGAGGTGCAGGGGAGGTGGGGTGGGGTGGGAGGACAGTGATGGGGTGGGAAATGGAGGGGATCAGATAGCAGCTCCCCCAGCCTGCATGTGGGGGGAAGGGGTGTCCCCTCCGAGCAGCCAGGGGAAGACCATGTTACAGCATCAGCGGCTCTCAATAACTGATCTTGAGTCCCAGGATTTTGCTGCCTGCAGGAGGTGCTGTCATGATGCCATGAAAAGCTCATTCGCACCCAGGACTTTCAGGGCTAGGCAAGTTGGCAGAGCTCCAGGCGAGAACAGCGGGGTTGAGGACACAGACCTGACCTGCCATGAGACCTGCTGTGGCGTGACCCTCTAGCAGAGAGAGGGGCCTGGCGGGGGTGGATGTGGGGTTGCTGAGACCCACCCACAGAAGAGCCCCAGGGCAGCAGGAGGCAGGGAAGAGAAGACAGTGCTAGGAAGGGGCTGGCTGCCCCCAGCTCAGGGGTGAGGAAGTCTCCAGCAGGGAGAGACGGTTGGAGCAGTGTGTGCAGTGAAGTTTGACATTTCAACCCAGAATTCTCACCTGCTGCCCAGCGGAGGGGCGTTAAAAAGGCAAAAGACAGACCCAAAACATCACGGGATTATTTTTTTTAAATCATGATTTTTTGGGCCAATCTCATGACTTTTGTGGGTCAGACTCATGGTTTTCGATCGCCGGGGGCTGGCGGTCCCCACGCAGGAGCACAGCAGCTGCCTCTGAGCAGGGCCCAGCCTCCGTTTCTGCTTCCCCATCTCAGTGCGAACACTCTGGGCTGTAGAGCAGGGGGCCCCTCACCCCGACTGCCCCTGCGTCACCGCTCCTGGGGGTGGGGGTATGGACAGGGGGGAGGGGACCGAGGCTGGGGCAGCAGCTGGGGCCAGGAATGGAGCCACAGCCAGGAGCCACGGCTGGGGTTGGCGCTGGAGCGGGGCTGGGTGGTGCTCTCTCCCCACCCCCCATGGGGGCTGGCCAGGCCCCGCTGCACCCCCCACCCCCAAACATTTCTCTGCAACCCCCGGGGGCTTGCCCACAGGTTAGGGACCTCTGCTGTAGAGCAGGTGGCAGCCCTCGCCCTGGTGGGCTGCAGCGTCTCTTCTCCTCTTCTGCCTGCCCCAGACTGTTGTCTGCTATCATGAGGCTGTAATATAAATAAGTATTTTCTCCCTTTGTTAAACTGTTCATCCATTTTGACGAAGGCCGAGGTGTGTGAATTTGGCAACCATGGCTTAACGGATGTATAGAAATAATTATTCTGGGTTTGGGTTTCTTTTCTAACTGCAAAGATCTATGGTGCTGGCTTTTCACTGAGCCACACATAGATGACCTCTAGTGACGTCAGGCCCCAGAGAACTGTTTTTTAAGAACTGGTGTTTGTTAAAATGAGATTCAGCCGTGCCATGTCAGTAAACTGAAATGGAGTGGGAGACGGAGTCATTAGACTAAAACAGGATCACTTGCAATACACGTCCTTCCTGGTTGGGGGTTAACACAAGTTCTAACTAGAAAATATTCTTCGTTCTTCCACCTAGTATTAATCGTAATGCACCAATGGCTGGCTGGCTGTAGGAGTTAACAGTTAAAAAAAAAAGTACAAATACATAAGGCATGGTAAAGGCAGATTTCAAGTTGCTTCTCTGAACAATCTTTTTCTAAAGTAGTTGACCACAAAGGGTTCTCTGGTAAAATGTAGGTGGTTAGCGTAGAGTAATGCTGGAGCTGCACCTCTGTAGGAATTCAGCGTAGACACTGCCTAGGCTCATGGAAGGATTCTCCCATCGGCGGAGTTAATCCACCTCCCTGATTGCTGGTAGCTAGGTTGATGGAAGAATTTTTCCATCCACCTAGCACTGTCTACACCAGGGGTTGGGTCAGTATAGCTACATCTCTCTGGAGTGTGGATTTTTCCTACCCAATAGGCATAGCAATACTGCTGTAAATTGCTAGTGTAGACCAGGCCTTACTCTGCCAAATGTATTTCCCCTTATCTGAATACTCTACCCTAGGGGTTAGATTTCATTGTACCTCTTACATGTGTTGATAGGTGATTTGATGTAGAAACTATACTGCCCTGGAATTCAGGAGGTTGCTGTTTCTTAGCGATTTTGCTTAAGACTGAATAATAACTTTATAATAACTGAATAAATAAGTGCTATAACAAAATAGGTACACTGGCCCTTGTCTATGCACCACTAGAACATGGAATGCTTCCAGTTCCCTATTCCCCGGGTAAGGAGGCCCTTAAGAATAGGAAGACTTAGTGAGGTGTGTGAGCTGTAGCTCACAGAAGCTTATGCTCAAATAAATTGGTTAGTCTCTAAGGTGCCACAAGTCCTCCTTTTCTTTTAGTGAGGTGTAGTGTATTACAGGGCCTGGGAAAGCTGCCTAAGAGTTGTCTACAGGGCATTGTTTGAGAAGAGCAGTTCCTGAATAACTCCCTGTGTAGACAACCCCCAAAGTCAAACCGAGAGCTCCTGGCCTGCACAAACAAGTGTGGTTTGGTGTTTTGAATAGCAGGGTTAGTAGGTATCACTGGTCCTTAGCAAATGCTACTTGGCAAAATAACTCAGGGCAGTATCTTTACATAAATCTATAAATAATTCATAATATGACCTGTTATCCAGGTTGTGCCACCAGTATTTTAGGTAAATATTTGAACTGCGTGAATGCAATGATGTTTACATAAGCAAGTGACTTAATGTACATGGATAACTGACTTGATATCTTGTCCTCCATTATCCCTTTATATCGGTTGAGTTGCAGCCTTAGGCAGGGTTGGTATTGACTCTGTCTGTGTGGGGCGGAATATGAACTAGTATGGCTGTTGTGATCACAGCTGATAGTGACCCCAATGCAATGCAAACTAGTTCAGTTAGCAATAGTGCAGGACTGTAGTGCATAGATCTTCTAACAGACAAGGGGAGACATGTCTGGACATGGCCAACTAATGAGTGAGCATCTGTCTACAAGTGCACAGGGAACATAATAGAGAACAGTTGAAGTTATCACCTGGAATGCAACTATTTTTATTATACAACCTGTTGGAACTGCAGAGTAAAACAATAAAGGCCCTTAAACTGCTATTTTGCATGCAAAGTAATAAAGTCTGAAGATAAGTGGCCAATATTCTGCTGATTAAAGATTAACATTTGGAGAAATGACCACAGTTGAGCCTCCAATATCCAAAAGACATGACGAAATTAGTACATTATGATAAGAGCTCATCATCTGAAAGTCTCTCTTGATTGGTTTGGTCTGTCTATGGTAGAGTTTGCACATGTGAAACAACAATAGGAAAACGTGAATTCAGTAGGATGTGCTCTGAGACTGTAGCTGATACATACAACTGCACAAATGGAGTTTCCTTTCATCGTTAGGCCATGCAACTCTAAGCAGCCTTTCTTGGACGCCATCGAAAATAAAGTGAATGTACCCAGGAGTTCTCTTTCCCCGCTTCCAACACTGAAGTCTTGTAATCAGATCCAAATAATACAATACTTTGTGCAGCTGGATGTGGTCAGATCTCTGCTTTCTGGAACCTCTTTCAGATTAGTGTGTATATTTCAGGGTTGCTCTGAATTTCCTTATCAGGGCTCCGCTTGTGACTCTCCAGACACTTGTGGTTCCCCTTCCCTGTGGCTTTTTCTTTTTTTTAACAATGATCACAGCCCTGGGCCTGGCTGGCTGAGCTGGTTTGCTGAATGGGACTCATGGTAGAGGGAGGTTCACCAGGCTGCAGGGCAGCCTAAATTCTTGGTCTTTTTCTCCTGCTGGGCGCTGAAGGACAGGATTGCAATGTACTGGTTTCCTTTACCATGTTATGAATAATGCTTCTTGAGCTGACAAAGCAGATACAGTATCGATATAACATTTATTCAAGCCTGAAATTAAAAATAAATTAAAACTAGCCTAGCGGAGGGACTATGTTAATAGGGCTCATGCTTAGGAATCTAGCAAAATCCTGCCCTTGCTTGAGGCGAGACTTAGAAAATAGTGCTTCCCAATGACCGTGTGGTGTTCACATGCTACTTTCCCCAGCTGGTTCAGTTTTCTGCTGGACAAGCAGGGCTCCCACTCTCTCCCGGCCCCACTTTATGACTAGCACTCTTGCTTTTTGCAGTGGTGTTGTAGCTTTGTCAGTCCCAGGATATTAGCATATTAATATCCTGGGCCCAACACAGCTACAAGTATAATGCTAGAACCAGGGGAGATCCTGGATTTTGCTGTCTGAATGGAAATTCCTCAAAGTGAAGAAAAAGGAAGCAAAACTTACCAGCTACGTTGACTTCCTGAGCAAATGCAAGAAACAGAACAAAACATCCTCCCGGAGGACTCACCATCACCAGCCCTCTGGCCCCTGCCTACAGCTCTTGCTTCTCTTTCAGCATAAGTGAATGGCTACCTCCCTGTGGCTACCAGTTACCACCTAGTGATAGGTGAGAGTGCATAGTTCTTCCCCTGCGTTTGGGCTGGGTCTACATTACAATGTTTTGTCAGCATGGCATGTCAGCGGCGGGGGTGGGAATAACCACGCTCCCTGGCTGCCATAGCCATGCTGGGAAAGCCCCCAGTATAGACACAACTATGCCAACAGAAGAGTGCATCTGTCTGCAGAGCTAACGTCGGGCGAGCAGGGGCTGCCTGCCGTGACCCCAGAGCGTGCGTGCCAGCTTCAGGGTAGAGTGCTGGGAACCCGGCACCAATCCCCCATTGGCTGTGAGCCCTCTATTCGATTTCACCAACCAGTTACCAGGTGTGAGCTCCTCAGACCCTACAACAGCCTAACTGGGAGTCACAGACAGGCCCCTTGGGTGCCCCCATCTGTTCTGCCACCCAGGGGAGCTGCCTGTGTGATAGCTGGGCCCTTACCCCAAGGATACGGCAATAGTCAGGTTACTCCCTGTCCCAAAGGACCCGTCACTCACCCCAGGTCACCTGCGCTTTAGTTCTCACACCAAAGCCAATGCTTGTAGCCAGTCCTATAATAAACTACACACAGATTTATGAAGGCAAGGGAAACATGAGAGTTATTGACAAGGTTAAGGCAGGCAAATATACATACACAAATGAGCTACAATTGTAGGTTTCGAAAGGGAATAGAAGCTTGCAAGCTTCACATGCAAGCTCCATATGTCCTTTAGGTCTAACCCAGGCTGAGCACTGGGGATCTCTTGCTTATGCCTAGAAACCTGCCCCCCACCCTGCCTGATTCCAAGCAGCAATGAGATCCTGTTTCTCCCTGTCAGGGGTATTTATTCCCCACCCACCATGTGCTCTGAGCTGTGAAGTCAGCTGATGGGAGGAATCCACTTGCATGACTCAGCTTCATGGGGGTGGAGGAAGAGCAGAGCAGCAAAGGCTTTTGTCCTCTCTAATGTTTCACACTAGTCCGTCTGGTGTCCATGGGCCAGCCCTGTGGGGCAGGACGTAATGACTTCCTCTGGAGCCAGCACTTCACACTGCTTAATGTCTCTCTCCTGCCTGGTGAGTTGCATGGTCACAGAGGCTCACACGCTCAATTATTCCCTTGCAATAGGGGATACAGAGGTTAGAAGTGAGATTAATGCCGGCAGCAACTCATAGACTTTAAAGTCAGAAGGGACCATTATGATCGTCTAGTCTGACCCCCTGCACAACTCAGGCCACAGAATCTCACCCACCCACGCCTGTAACAAACCCCTAACTTATGTCTGAACTACTGAAGTCCTCAAATCGTGTTTTATAGACTTCAAGGTTCAGAGACTCCTCCAGCAAGTGACCCATGCCCCACGCTGCAGAGGAAGGCGAAAAACCCCCAGGGCCTCTGCCAATCTGCCCTGGGGGAAAATTCCTTCCTGATCCCAAATATGGCGATCAGCTAAACCTTAAGCATGTGGGCAAGACTCACCAGCCAGACACCCAGGAAAGAATTCTCTGTAGTAACTCAGATCCCACCCCATCTAACAGCCCATCACAGGCCATTGGGCATATCTACCGCTAGTAGTCGAAGATCAATTAATTGCCAAAATTAGGCTCGCCCATCCTACCATCCCCTCCATAAACTTATCAAGCTTTGTCTTGAAGCCAGATATGTCTTTTGCCCCCACTGCTTCCCCTGGGAAGGCTGTTCCAGAACTTCACTGCTCTGATGGTTTGAAACCTTCATCTAATTTCAAATCTAAACTTCCTGATGGCCAGTTTATATCCATTTGTTCTTGTGTTCACATTGAACTGAGCTTAAATAATTCTTCTCCCTCCATGGTATTTATCCCTCTGATATATTTATAGAGAGCAGTCATATCTCCTCTCAGCCTCCTTTTGCTTAGGCTAAACAAGCCAAGCTCATTGAGTCTCCTTTCATAAAACAGATTTTCCATTCCTCGGATCATCCTAGAAGCCCTTCTCTGTACCTGTTCCAGTTTGAATTCATCCTTCTTAAACATGGGAAACTAGAACTGCACACAGTATTCCAGATGAGGTCTAACCAGTGCCTTGTATAAGGGTACTAACACCAGCTTATCTCTACTGGAAATACCCCGCCTAATGCATCCCATGACTGCATTAGCTTTTTTCACGGCCATATCAATCCATAAAGGCTAAACACAAAGCACATTTGTGGACTCCTGACACCTGCTTGAACAGTTCTAACAGGCAGGTGGGCCAGCCTGGTTCCAGAGATGTATTTGTCAGTGTTGAGTTGACACATGGGACCTTGGCATGAGCTGGCACCTGATCTTCAGCAGAGCAATCCCGGCACAGCATTTGTAATATAAACCAGGCCTTAGTGGGACAGACGTGCAGGATAGTGCTGGGAAATGCTGATTTTAAAAAAGGTATTTTAGTGGTAACTTGCTCTCTGCATATAATTGGCTAGTATGTATTTATTTTGAACAATGGAAAACTGTCCTTTAAAAATGTTAACTCTCCTCCATCACACATACACCTGTAAAGGTCTGTGGGGGTCTTTCTGGCAGTTGCAGAGACATTAATGGCTGTTCAGCTAATGTTTGGCACCTATTTCAAAGCAGGGTTACAGTTTTATTACTATATGGCCTACTCCCTATTGCACCTTCTAGTCAGCATGTCCCAGCTATCTTTTCCCCCCAAAGAAACTCTTCCCTTAGCTCTGTTCCGACAAGATGTTGACGTCAGTGAGGCTGTTTACCTCCGTGGGAATTGGGTTGGACCTTTACTAAACAGGGGTCTTGCTGCCGACTTACCCCCAGTGCGACTTACCCCCAGTGCGTTTAATGTGCTGTTAGGGTAAGCCCACACTGGTATGTTAATGAGTTGGTGCTCTGACTAATGACTGAGCCCTGGGCTACACACACAGTCAGGTTGATGCCAGGCAGCTGATATCACCCTAACTCTGTAAAGGACTACACTAAAATTTCACTCCTGCCAACGTAACGTGCCACTACAGCGACATAATAACCCCACTTCCATGAGAGGCGTAGAGTCAAAGGCAATATAGTTAGATCAATGCAGTGTCAGTAAAGATGCTGTCTTGCTTACATCGGCTGTTGCTGGCTTTCAGACACCGTCCTGCAATGCCCCACACTGACAGTTCATAGAATCATCATAGAATATCAGGGTTGGAAGAGACCTCAGGAGCAATCCCGTGCTCAAGGCAGGACCCACCCCAACTAAATCATCCCAGCCAGAGTTTTGTCAAACCTGACTTAAAAACTTCTAAGGATGGAGATTCCACCACCTCCCTAGGTAACCCATTCCAGTGCTTCACCACCCTCCTAGTGAAATAGTGTTTCCCAATATCCAACCTAGACCTCCCCCACTGCAACTTGAGACCTTTACTCCTTGTTCTGTCATCTGTCACCACTGAGAACAGCCGAACTCCATCCTCTCTGGAACCCCCCTTCAGGTAGTTGAAGGCTGCTATCAAATCCCTCCTCACTCTTCTATTCTGCGCACTAAATAAACCCAGTTCCCTCAGCCTCTCCCCGTAAATCGTGTGCTCCAGCCCCCTAATCATTTCCGTTGCCCTCCACTGGACTCGCTTCAATTTGTCCACATCCCTTCTGTAGTGGGGGGACCAAAACTGGACACAATACCCCAGATATGGCCTCACCAGTGCTGAATACAGGGGAATAATCACAGTTCAATCAGTGCAAGTGCTCCTAGTGAGTTCATGCACCATCGACACAAGGAGCAAACTATAGACACGCACACAAGCAATGTAATTAGTGCAGCAGCTGTACGCCAACCTAAGTGAGGACAACTTAATTTTGTAGTGTAGCCATGCCCTCGGGTGTCTAACGTGGAGATGGACTGATGCACAGAGCCGGATGAATAACTAAAATAATGAATTTACACCTAAGTGGTAGACAAAATACAAAAATATCCTCAATAAATGTCATTTACAATGAACTGCTTGACCAGTTTCACTCATTAATTAGTTCCAAGCATTTTGCTTAGGTTACTGGTACAACGAAGCAGCTCCTCTCTGGGATTGCTGGTTCCCTCTGCTCTCGCAAGCTGCTTATTCTCAACCATCACTTTTCTGGAGTGGGTTGAAGTTTTTGGCCAGAGGGAAGGTTTGGATTTTATATCTTTAAGAAAGATAAAACTTTCCAATAGTCTGACTATGATTGCAAGGTGCTCCTTGGAAGCCTTTTCAAGTTTCCAGAAATGCTGATAAATCTCAAGTCTCGGTTCCTGGGGAAACCACCTCTGCCTCCCTCCAGCTCTCACTGAGGGCTCCCCTGCTTAGGTTTCAGGCCTCAAGCCATCAGCACAGACTGAGGCAATTCTCCCATTCTTAAACCAGAGCCTGAGGGGGGGCAGCCCTATGTATCATGTGTGTTTTACCTCAGCAGGTCTGACTTAGGTGCAGACCACGCAGGTCTCTTCCCTCAGAGAGTAATGCCAGTGGGTGCTACAGTGACCAAATGGCCTCCTTTAAGGAAAAGGATCATTTATTGTGAACAAAAGTATTTCAGAGAAAATATACGTTACTGTAACAATGCTGGTTCTGGCGGGACCCAAATGAAAGTGCCAATTCAGGACAAATTGCTTCAAGCAGGGCAGTTACAGCCCAAGGCTGGGGTTTTTCAACCTCTAAGGCAAACCAAACCAGCCAAACAGAGCAGACTTTGGTCTCACCCCACTGGCTAACCACAAGTCACACAAGCAATTCCCTTAGACACTCCAGTTTCCCAATATCTCCACCAGTGCCACTCGTTATGGGGATGAACCATTATGAAAACCAATAACCCAGTAAAAGAAAAAAGGTTCTCTCGATCCCAAAGGACCAAGCCCCCGACCCAGGTCAATATACAAATCAGATCTTACCCACAAATCATGCTGTTGCCAATCCTTTAGAATCTAAAATCTAAAGGTTTATTCATAAAAGGAAAAAGATATAGATGAGAGCTAGAATTGGTTAAATGGAATCAATGACATACAGTAATGGCAAAGTTCTTGGTTCAGGCTTGCAGCAGTGATAGAATAAACTGCAGGTTCAAATCAAGTCTCTGGAGAGCATCCCCAGCTGGGATGGGTCTTTCAGTCCTTGGTTCAAAGCTTCCGTGTAGCCAAGTCCCTCCAGCGGTAAGAAGCAGGATTGAAGACAAGATGGAGGAGCTGCAGCAGCTTTTTATAGTCTCTTGCCATATGGTCTGTCTTTCTTTGTCCCAAAGACAAGCTGTCCATCACATGGCCTGGAAAAACCTCAGAGTTCTGTCCATAGGCAGGTCCCTGCATACCTTGCTGAGTCCCTAGGGGTGTCTGCCTTCTCTCAATGGGTCAGTTGTGTAGCTGATGGTCCTTAATGGGCCATCAAGCAGGCTAGGCAGAGCTGAAACAAACTTGTCTGGGGTGTCACCCAGAAGCATAGCACAAGTTTGAACTACAGACAGTATAGAGCCAATATTCATAACTTCAACTACAAAAATGATACACACATATAGACAGCATAATCATAACCAGCAAACCATAACCTTGTCTTAGACACCTCATTTGACCCCCTTTATATAAGATTTGCGTGCCACTACAGGACCTTGGTTGCAACCATGTTTTATACGGTCCCAGATTATGTCAATAACATCACAGTTACACACAATAATGCAAGGTATGCACAGAGCTGCTTCCTGGGTGTCTCCCTCTTTTCCATGTGCGGGGACCTTGGAAAGATGAACTCCCTCTCGACTTTTCATTAGAGACTTTCTCTGCTGGCTTTTCTCCTTCCCAGAGCTCCTCCCTGGGCAGCCCCTCATGACTTATGCCCTGCTAAGGACTACGGTCACCTTTTAACTCTTTTCAGAGTAGCAGCCGTGTTAGTCTGTATTCACAAAAAAGAAAAGGAGTACTTGTGGCAGCTTAGAGACTAACAAATTTGAGCATAAGCTTTCGTGCACATGCATCCGATGAAGTGAGCTGTAGCTCACGAAAGCTTATGCTCAAATAAATTTGTTGGTCTCTAAGGTGCCACAAGTACTCCTTTTCTTTCTTTTAACTCTTTATAACCCTTTTGGTCGCTAGCCTCCCAGCCTGGCAAAACAACTATGTCACTTCATACTGGCACCAGAAAGTCTTTCAAGTGTGTGTATGTGTTTTTATCTAGGAAGCCAGTCACCTGCCTGTCCAGACCCCCCTGAATTGGGGCATTATAGGCATATAAATAAATATTGTACTAGCCCAGTGTGCACTCACGTCCCCTCACTGACCAGGTTACATGCAGTGCTCAGAACATTATTACCTAGTTGCTAAGTGTCTAGCACAAGGCAAGAGATGGAAATTCTTTTAAAGGTTCTCAAAACGATCACATATCTTAGCCAACATCAGTAGAATTTTAATGGGAACCATAAGGGCAGCCAGTTCAAATCAATTACTTAAAACAAAACAAAACCTCTTGTTTTTATTTTCTCCATTCTTAATGCACTTGTTTCTTGTAAAGTGGATTCAGTGCAGTCAAAAAGGAGCAGAAATTCCTAAAAGCCTCACGCCACAGCAAAGGCACAAATTAACTAGCACTCTGTAAAGGCACATTGAGAGTATCCATAGCTCCAGAACTCTCCAACAACAATAAGAGGAGGTGGGGGGCGGGCTCGGTCCCCGTGTAGGCATTCAGTCCTTGGCCTCTTAGCTGAAACGTCAACAAGGGTCTCAAAGAAGAAGGCTATAGTGGTTAAAAAAAACTTGGTTGAGAGGGAAAGTAATAGCAGCTAGAAAACATGTGACAAAGCGCAGAAAGGGGAAATTGATAAAGAATATAAATTAGAAACTAGGAATTTTAGAAAATTTATAAGGGAAGCACAAGGACACAAGAAGAAATTTATGGCTAGCAGAATTAAGGACAATAAGAAGGAGTATATTAGGAACAAAAAGAATTGTCCATTCATTACTAGATGGAAATTGTAGACTTATCAAGAATAATGCAGAAAAGGCAGCAGTGTTCAATAAATATTTTTGTTCCGTCAAAAAAAGATGTAGTCATTCCATATAATGCTCTTTCCAGTCCACTAGTCTCTCAGGAGGATGTTGAACAGTAGCTACTAAAGTTAGGCATTTAAAAATCAGCAGGTAATGTGTATACAAGAGTTTTAAAAGAGCTGGCTGAGGTGCTCACTGCAGCATTAATGTTGATTTTCAATGTTTTAGAAAACCAGAAAAGTTCCAGAAGACTAGAAGAAATCTGACATATGCCAATATTTAAAAAGGGTAAACGGGATGACCAGGGTAATGAGAGGCCTGTCAGTCTGATATCTATCCCAGGGAAAAAGAAAAGGAGTACTTGTGGCACCTTAAAGACTAACAAATTTATTAGAGCATAAGCTTTCGTGAGCTACAGCTCACTTCATCGTGAGCTGTAGCTCACGAAAGCTTATGCTCTAATAAATTTGTTAGTCTCTAAGGTGCCACAAGTACTCCTTTTCTTTTTGCAAATACAGACTAACACGGCTGCTACTCTGAAACCTATCCCAGGGAAGATAGTGGAGCAGCTGATACAGTACTCGATTAATAAAGAATTAAAGGAGGGTGATTTAATTAATGCCAATCAACCTGGGTTTATGGAAAATAGATCCTGTCAAACTAACTTGATTTTTTTTAAATGAGATTATAAATTTGGTTAAAGAAGGTAATAGTGTTGATGCAACATAAGCAGACTTTTGGGCATTTGACTTGATACCTCCTGACATTTTGATTAAAAAAGTAGAAGGATATGAAATGTAACTTGGTACACAGTGAATGGATGAAAAGCTGGCTAACTGATAGGTCCCAACAGGTAATTGTAAATGGGGACTCATCCTTGAGCCGGTGGATTTCTAGTGGGGTCCCACAGGGATCGGTTCTTGGCCCCACAGTAACATTTTTATCAATAAGCTGGAAGAAAACATAAACTCATCACTAATAAAGTTTGCAGCTGACTCAATCTGGATGAGTGGAAAATAATGAAGAGGACACATCATTGACACAGTGTGATCTGGGTCACTTGGTAAGCGAAGCACAAGCAAACAATGTGTATTTTAATATGGTTAAATGTAAACGTATCCATCTGGGACCAAAGGCTGTCAGCCATACTTACAACGTGGGGGGGGGGACTCTTTCCTGGAAAGGAGCGACTCTGAAAAAGATTTAGGGGTCATGAGTTCCCAAAGTGATGCTGTGACCAAAAGGGCAAATACGATCCTGGGAGGTACACACAGGAATCTCCAGGAGGAGCAGAGAGGTTATTTCACCTCTGTATGTGGCCCTGGTGCGAGGGCTGCTGGGGTCCTGGGTTCAGTTCTGGCATTCGTGGTTCAAGAAGGATGCTGATAACTTGGGGAGGGGTCAGAGACGAGTCACAAGAACGATTACAGGGTTAGAAAACCTGCCGTACAGTGAGAGACTCCAGGAGCTCTGTCTGTTTAACGTAACAAGGAGCTGGTTAAGGGGTGACTTGGTCACAGTCTGTAAGTGCCTGTGTGGGGAACACACATTTGATCATGGGCTTGTCAGTCTAGCAGAGAGAGGTCTGACCCAAGCCAATGGCTGGACGTTGAAGCGAGACAGATTCACGCTGGAAATAGGTCGCAGGTTTTTGACAGTGAGTAATTCACCACTGGAACAATTTCCCAAGGGTCTCGGTGGATTCTCCGTCACTGACAATTGTCGAACTGGGATGGGCCGTGTTTCTAAGAGCTCTGCTCTAGGGATGATTTGGGGGCAGGGCTCTGGCCTATGTTCCACAGGAGGTCAGAGGAGATGATCCCCATGGGCCCTTCTGGCCTTGGCCTCTCGGTATCTATGGGAACCTCCCCTGCCGGGATGCTAACAGGTAAAGGCTGTGGCCATTCTCCGTGCCAGGTCCTGCAGGCAGGGGGCCGAGAGCCTGGGGGCTTTGGGTGTCAGGTGCAGGATAGAGGTTTTAAGCCATTGCCAGACACCACCCAGGCAAGGGAGGCAGCACCAGCGAGACCTCCAGCCTGGCTGGCACCCGCGGAGGAGAGCAGGGCTCGGGAGTGTGTGTGTGTGTGTGGGGGTTTACTGGGGGCTGGAAAGGCCAGGGCACCACAGCTCCCTTCAAGGCAGGATTGCAAGACAGCCACAGCCTTGTCCGCACCCCTCACCACCCATGCAAACACTGCCCCAGGGTGCATGCAATGCCCCTCCCCACCCCACCTTCCTCCTTCCAGCTGCACAAACGGTGACCCCTGCCAGGACCAGTGCAAATGCTCCCCTGGCACAGCTGTGCCCTACTGGGTGCTGAGACCCCCTGCACCTCCCACCCCCAGCTCACCCAGTGCCCCAGCCCTGCTTGGTAAGGTCATGAGCCGAGCTGGTTGTCCTGTAACATGTCTGGACCTCAGGCCTCTGGGCCCTTCCTCCACCTGGCCCCAGGCAGCTGCAGCCTCCATCTCCTGGCACAGCTCCCATGCTGCCCTGCAGCCCCACTGCACCCAGAGGCACCCTGCATCCGAGACTGCCACAGGGTCAGACTGGCACAGCCGGACCCTCAGCCTCTAAGCCATTGGTGCACGGCCCCCATAACATGCCAGCAGGACAGGGGCTACCTGGGGCACCCATTCACCAGCGCAGCTCTGGGCATCTGCTCCTGGCTCTGCTCAACCCAGCTCTGGGCTCACGCTGCTGTCCTCCTCCCAAGTTTAAATCCCACTCACCCCAGCCAGACACGGCCGCCCCAGCGTCAGGGGGACTTGCCTTTGATGGGGGCTGCCAGCTGGCTGGAGCCCATGTAGAAGCACCGCTGGGTCAGTGTCACCCAGTGGCGGGGCTGAGAGCCACCCCAGCACATAGCACTGAGCGTTCGGCCTCTTGCCCTGCCCAGCTGCAGAAGCTGTGAGGGGAGAGCAGAACCCAGCCCTCCTGCACCCGAACCGCTCTAACCTTTGGAACTGCTTCCTTCAAACCCACCCCCACCCCAGCCAATGAGACACAGGGGGCCAGGCTCTCACACTTTATTCACACACATACCCAGTGCTCCCCAGGCTGTGCCTTTCCCAGGCAGCACCCTGCCCGCCCTGCAGCGGGGGGAGCCCAGCCTACCCTGCTTGCTGCTGCCACCTCTGGGGACTGGCAGGGGGAGGCAGGCGCCCCTGGCTGCTTTCCCAGTGCTGGGGGAAGGGACGGCTGATGTGGTACATGGGCTTTATGTGGAAGAACTAAAGCCCTGAGAAAAGGGCCTGCCCCAGACTCTGGGCACACTGTCCCTCCATCCTGGGCGAGGCGAGAGCAGAGGTGGGTACAGAGGAGATGCCAGGAGAACCCTGGGTGCAACGCAGGCAGCAGGAGAGAAGCAGCAATCTAGGCGAGGCCTCTCTCCCCTGGCACAGCCTGCGTGGGGAGCACTTCCTCACGGCCTTCCAGACTCTGCTCAGGCCTGTGCCCCCTCCCTCCTCTAGTGATCCCTGCCTTCCGCCATTCCTCGCACCCAGCCCCGGCCCGCAGCACCCCCCCATCCGCTCTGCTGGGACAGCGCTTCCCACAGAGTCCCCAGCCGCTCGCACCATCCTGCTAGCGGAGGAGGGTCTCCCTGTGTCCTGTGCACAAACACGCAGGCAGCTGGTACTTAGCAGACTCCTACCCCACGTGCAGCAGGAGGTGGCAGTAACACAGCCCCACGGGGCAGAGGCTGGGAAAGGGACCTAGGAAAGCTCTTGGGGGCCATGGGGGGGGGCCTGGGGATTAGTGCTCTGTTCCCCTGCAAGCGCCCCAAGAACACTGTTCTACGCTTCCACAAAAGAGCCAGGGCTGGGCCCGCCACAGCCCTAGGAGAGACCCAGCGTTCGAGTCCCAGCTCTCACCCGGGGTGTAACCCCAACCCTCCCCCCTGCAGGCCACGAATGGCTCAGGCGGCAGCAGGAAAGGCCCGGTCCAGTTCTGTGCCGCTGTGGCTAGTGCTTTGGCTACTGGCCGCTCTGAGCTGGGTGCAGCCTGTCGGAGCTCAGCTGCCCAGGCGTTTGAGACAGTCCAATAAATTAAGACGGAGGCAGCCCAAGGGGGCTGCTCCCCCACCAAAGGGCTGTGGCTCCATGGCCCGTTGTACACGCCAGGTCCTGGCTGGCTTGCCGGGCACTAGAAGAGCTGCAGTAAGAACTCCGGTGCCCACTCCAGGGCAGTCTGTGTGACGGCCAGAGCTGCTGCCCCCAGCGTGGCCGAAATCCCCCACACGGCCGCTTTCACCAACGGGCTGTGCCCGGCCGTGGGCAGGAGAGCAGCAGCTTCAGCGTGGGCGCTGTCCTGCCGCTGGCTGCGCAGCACGGAGTCCGGGCGCTGGTGGGAGGTGGCCAGCTGGAAGGCGGTGAAGGTGCCTATGGAGATGCTGGGAACAGACGGGGAGGGAGCTGGTTAGCACAGGGATGAGTGGCATGCAGGGTTGGCCAGGGCCCGGCTGGGGCTCTGCCCCCTAATGCCGAGATGCGAGGGCAACTCTCTTCCCAGGCTGCATGGGGGGACCCGTCCTCCTCAGCTGCACTGCCATGTTAAGAGAAGGCAGGGGGGCATCTTGAGTGCAACCCCCAGTGCAGCCCTCGGCTCTGCCAAGCTGGACACCCTGGGTTACTGCCCTGGGTGGGAGGGAATCAGACCTGCTCCAATGTCCGCCATTACCTTGCTGCCTAGGGGCTGGAGACCCACAGAAAAGCCATTCGCGATCGTCCTCCCACAGCCAGGGCCCTTCCGCTCCGGCAGCACCAGCCCGTGCCGTAGTCTCGGAGCCACTCAGCCCCAGGGCTGCATGGGGGCGGGGTTGGCTTGAAGTGTGTGACAGAGGAGTGGGACGAGCTCACTGCCAGCCTGCCAAACACCATGAGCTTAAAGGGGTGCCCAGTCCCCCCACTGCAGCCGCCAGCATGCCCGAGAGCTCGGCCACACTGCCTGGTTTTCTCACTGCTCCAAGGGCAGAGGGAAAATCGACAAGGAGTTTGGGAACCCTGGCCCCTGGCAGCAGGGATGGTCGGGGAGTGGGGCAGCCAGCCAGCCCTGCAGCAGCTACATGGCAAGAAAAGAGAAGAGTTGCACCTTTAACCAGACACTCCTGCCAGGGCCCGGGGCAGCCCCACACCTGGGAGACCACTGGGGGCCGGGTGCAGATCCAGCCACAATTGGCCTCCCGCTGCCCCCGCAGCCCTGTCCTCCCTCACCTCTTGTGGTGCTGCAGAGCCGCCTGCTTGGCCAGCTCGGTGTGCGGGTGGCGCTGGAAGAGCTGGAGGGCCCGGGAGATGAGGCTCTCGTACGGAAGGTTCTGGGGGATTTGGGACAGAAGCTGGTGGACGCTGGGCATGTCGCAGTCACACGCCAGCACCTCCTCCTCCCGGTGCAGAACGATCTGCCGGGAGAGTGCACCATGGTCACATGGGAGACGTGCCTCTGCAATAACCCCCAGCCCCGACAGGGGCTCTCCTTGGGCTGCCCCTGCCACGGCCCCGTCACACGCTTCTAGTTCTACACCACGCCCAGCACCTTACCACGCCACTGACAAAACAGCCACCTCTGGGGTGGAGCACAGCAGCTGTTTCGCGTGAGCAGGGACAGCGCCCACCAGTTTGAGACGGGAAGTAAAAGAACCCTGTGACCAAGTGAAGTTGCAGGGGGAGCTGTGAGCCACAGAACAGTCACCCCCCAGGAGTTGGGCTGGGACTCCACGTTAAGCAACTCAACTGGCTAAAAGTGCCAGAGGATCATCAGTGGCCAGGAGTAAAGGCACAGGGGCTTCGCACCACACCGGGGCGCTGGGTTTGGTGCTGGCTCCCCCTCTGAGTCGCTCACCGCCCCCCCCAGCAACTCAGCCGTCTCCCATCCAGCTACGGACCCATCCGGCTGCCTTAGCTTGCGAGATGGGCCGGGGGACGAGCTGCGCTCGCTGGGCTGCGTTCGAGGGACGTTGGGCTGGGGGATCACAATGCCCCTTCTGGCTTTGGAAGCGGGGGAGCAGGCTGGCGGCCGGTCACCTTCCCCTGCTAAGCCCCCCCGGAAGCGGGGTGCCAGGGGCCAGGACTCCCTCCCAATTCCGCTCCCTGGGGGGCTGGGCACCTGCGCCGAGGACTGCAGGCGGACGTACCGCGGCAGCGAAGTAGACAGGCAGGAGCGGGTGCGAGGCCAGGAAGAAGTCGTAAAGGCGCAGGACGCGGGGGAAGCTGGTGAGGACGTGGCCGTACCACGTGATGAGCCAGCTCAGGGCAAAGATCGTCCCCACCTCCGCTCTGCAGACACGGGGGAGAGGGTCCTGCTCAGACGCTGACCGTCGCCATCCTGCCAGAACCCACCCCCAGCGCCGCCCCTGCACCCCAACCCCGACCCGCAGCCCCCGCCCCCAACCCCGACCCGTCACCCCCCCAACCCCGACCCGCAGCCCCCGCCCCCGACCAGTCACCCCCCAACCCCGACCCGTCACCCCCAACCCTGACCCGCAGCCCCCACCCTCGACCTTGACCTGTCACCCCCAACCCGCAGCCCCCCGCCCCAACCCCAACCTTGACCTGTCACCCCCCAACCCTGACCCGCAGCCCCCTGCCCCCAACTTCGACCTGTCACCCCCAACCCGCAGCCTCCCACCCCATCCCCCAACCCTGACCTGCTGCCCCCCCACCTCCAACCCGCAGCCTCCTGCCCCACCGCCCCCCACCCCTGACCTGCAGCCCCCCATCCCCAACATCAACCCCTACCCACAGCGCCCCGCCCCCAACCCGCAGCCCCCATCCCCAACCTCAACCCCTACCCGCAGTGCCCCGCCCCCAACCCGCAGCCTCCTGCCCCACCACCCTCACCCCTGACCCACAGCCCCCCATCCCCAACCTCAACCCCTACCAGCAGCGCCCCTCCCCCAACGCGCAGCCTCCTGCCCCACCGCCCCCACCCCTGACCAACCACCCCCCACCCCCAACCTCAACCCCTACCCGCAGCCCTCCCGCCCCAAACCCGCAGCCTCCTGCCCCATCCCCCAACCTCGATCAGCCGCCCCCCAACCTCAACCCTACCCACCGCCCCCTGCCTCCAACCCGTAGCCTCCTGCCCCATCCCCCAACCCTGACCCACCGCCCCCCGCCTCCAATCCGCAGCCTCCTGTCCCATCCCCCAATCCTGACCCACTGCCCCCCAACCCCGACCCGCAGGCCCTACCCGCAGCCCCCTGCCTCCAACGCGCAGCCTCCTGCCCCATCCCCCAAGCCTGATCCACTGCCCCCCAACCCTGACCCGCAGCCCCCGTTCCCCAAACTTTACCCGCAGCCCCCTGCTCCCAACCCACAGCCTCCCATCCCCCAACCCACGCCACCAACCTCAACCCCTACCCGCAGCCCCTCACCCCCATCCTCCAACCCCTACCTACAGCCCCCCCAACCCACCACACAGTTCCCCGTCTCCCAATTCTGACCCACAGCTCCTCAACCCATCTCCCAACCCCACCACACAGTTCGCAGTCCGGCCCCACAGTCCCCTGCCTTCCAACCCCGCCCCAGAGCCCCCCAACCCTGCCCCACAGCCTCCTGCCCCCAACCCGCAGTCCCCTACCCCCAACCCTACCCACAGCCTCCAATTCCACCCCACAGCTCCCTGCCCCACAGTCCCCTACCCCCAGACCCCAATCCCAACCCTCTGCCACCCATCCCAACCCCTACCCACAGTCCCCTGCCCCACCCTCCAATCCCGACCCACAGACCCTGCAGCCCCAGGCTCCTCCCCCACACCCAACCAGCTCTGTTGATACCTCCCAACCTGCAGGACCCGACCCAATTATTTCCATCCTGGGCCCATCTTGGGGGGTGGGGATGGAGAGGGGTGGGCTCTGGGCAGGTCAGTCACGTTGCTGCTGGGGCTGGGAAGGAGGCAGAGTCGCCTGACGCACATCCCCCTGCCCACCCCTCTCCCAGCCCCACGACTGCACGACTCACGGTACCTCAGCATGAAGGCATGGAGGCAGAGGCTCTCCCGCTGGAGGATGGGCATGAGATAGTTCAGGATGTGCTTGGTGCTGTCCATGGTGGGGTCCATGAAGTCCCTGCGGACGGGGAGAGGTTAGAGGAGGGCGTCCCCCAGCGAATCACCAGGAGCGCGGATGGGTGTGATCACCACGCTCTCACTCAGTGCATGCTGGGACCGGGAGCCCCCCCTCCCGCCCCCATGCTGTATTATAAGCAGGGTGAATAAAAATCAGATTTTTTTGATAAAATGTTTTTTGAGGAAAAAAACCTACCTAAAGATAAAGATATCTTAGAGCTATAATGTATCTCATCATCAAATAGGGATTATAAATTCTAATTGTATCATATGAGACAATATATTCACAATATATTCACGTACCCAATCTGATGGGGTTCCACAGGCTTCTGTACAGATTATTTAGGGTAAATCTTTCTATCTACCCAATAGGACTCAGTGCTCAGCCTGGAAGATACCATCAGAGATGCTTAGTTTAGCAGTTCTCAAACTGTGGATGTGTGTCTCCAGAGGTAACATGCTTGTTAACAGCAAAAATGTTTTTAAATAAATAAAATATAGAGGTGAGAAATAACAGAGCTCAACCCTATTGTCCCTCGGCAAATTTGTGTACACAGAGTCAATCCCTTACCTCTCTTTAAAAGGGCAAAGTTTCAAAAAGTTCAATAAATAGAAGATTGTTGGGGGCAGAATAGATCTGGACCAGGAGAAAAAGTCTGGAGATAAATATGAGAAGGGAGGGACAGGCAGTAGAAACAAAAGTAAAACTGTTTGAGCAGCATATTCCAGAAGTCTTGAGGTCTTTCTGAGTGTAGCCTTCATTGACTTGAGATCTACCATACCATTCTCTCGCTAGAAGGCAAAACCTATAATGGCAGCAGGCTGCAAAAGACCCAGTTTGGGAATATTTGAATGAAGTTCCTCTACCTCTGGGTAAGACAGGCATGCATGCAAAATGCAAACAATGTGTAGATGGAAGGGGATTAGGCTTGCCTGAATGAAACAACATAAGGAGAAGTGTTCCTTCTCAGGAGGAAGCTGCATTGAAGATGATGAAAGGAACGTGTCTGAACGTGCAGGATCTTCAGTTGGTAAACTTTTTTATTTCATACTTCTTTCTTAAGGTCTGCCTGTCTTCCTTCTGGACTATTATTGAATTCTCATATTTGAGCAAAAAATATAGTTGTTACTCTATGGTACTATCATTTTAGATGCAGTTGTGATAAAAAATAAAGAGCTAAAATAAGACAGATCTTCCTTTTACAATTTCACCTTTAAAGTAGTACTAAGTGTCAGTGAATGCAATGAGTAATACTAAGTGAGCAGTATGGTAATAATTAAATAACTGCATTGACTTATTTTGTTTAGGAGAATCCATCTTCAACATACAAGATTCTGAAGACTATCCACCTTCAAGATCACCATCATTTTCTATAGTTTCAGAGTTATCTGCCAACGATAGCGTTTCAGTCACATCATGCATGTCACATAGCTACAGTATATCACCTGTAGCAAAAAGAAAAAAAAAATCTCCATCGTCCAGAAACAACCATAAATAAGTTAGTGATAAGAACCAGCAGATTACAAAAAGAGGTAATTGATGAAAAAATTGCCCGATTTATTTATGCAACAAACTCTCCTTTCCGTATGATTGAGAACCCATACTTCATTAACATGGTTCAGTCATTAAGACCGGGATACAGATGCTCCCCGGGTTACGTAAGACCCAACTTACACAAATTCAACCTTACGCAAAAAGTCCAATAAGGCATAAATAAAATTTTCAAGTTGCGGAAAATATTGCATAGCTTATGGAAATGCAAAGTACTGTAGTGCGGAGGAATACAGCAGTAGCATCTCCTACAAGGGAAGGCTTTGCTCTCTTACAGCCTCATATTATTTCAGTTATACTGTATTTCTGTTATTTCACCCTATTATTTCATTCAGATCATGCCTGGAAAGCGACCAAATGATAGCAAGAGTGCAGGACCAATTCGTAAGCGAAAGAAGATTGATTTAGAGCAGAAAATGAAAATAGCGAAAAGTATGAAGACAAAGCCTGCCGTCAATTGCTTGTGAACTCGATTTAACTACCTCAACAGTGAAAAGTATTTTGAATGATAGTGCACGCATAAAAGAGCATGTGAAAGGCTCTGCTCCTTTAAAATCAACAGTCATAACGAAGCAGCGTTCTGGTGCTATCTATGAAATGGAAAAGTTATTAACAATGTGGATGGAAGATCAGATTCAAAAACGTGTGTCGCTTATCTCATGAGTATTCAAGCGAAGGCTAAGAGTATTTTCGAAGACATAAAGAGAAAATACAGTGATCCGAAAGCCAAGTTTGTGGCTAGTCATGGGTGGTTTAATAGATTTAAACAACGTGCAAATTTTGACAATGTAAAAGAGAGTGGTAAGGCTGATAGTGCTGATACAAAAGCAGCTTAAAAGTATCCTGAAGTGTTACGAAAACTTATAGAAGAATGTGGTTATACAGCCCAGCAAATCTTTAACGTTGACGAAACTGGATTGTTTCGGAAAAAAATGCCAGACAGAGCAAACATTTCAAAAGAGGAAAAGACAATGCCAGGGTTTAAGGCTTTGAAAGATAGGCTAACACTTTTGCTTGTGGGTAATGCTGTAGGAGATAGCAAATTGAAACCATTGCTTGTTTATCATTCAGAAAATCCCCGTGCATTTAAAGGCATAAGCAAGGCTACCCTTCCAGTTCATTTCCATTCAAATAGAAAGGCTTGGATCACAATGGCACTTTTTGAAGACTGGTTTATACATTTATTTATCCCCAAAGTGGAAAAATGCTGCAGAGAAAACAACATCCCATTCAAGATTATGCTTATCGTCAATAATGCTCCTGGACATCCCGCACATTTAGACAACTTTCACCCTAATGTAAAAGTCATGTTTCTGCCTCCTAACACGACTTTGATCCTACAGCCCATGGATCAAGGGGTCCTTGCTAATTTTAAAGCCTATTATTATCTACAAAGAACATTTGCACCAGCAGTAGAAGCAAATGACAGAGAGACTGGCAAGACTTTACGCGATTTTTGGAAATTGTATAACATTTACCAAGCCATCCTAAACCTTGCTAAGGCCTGGGCAGGGGTTACCCAAGTTTGTTTGAATGCCGCATGGAAGAAAGCATGCCCACAGTTCGTACACAGCTTTAAAGGTTTCGAAAAAGACAAAATCTCTGAGGAGGTGGCAGATGACATTGTGAAGCTTGCCAAGCCGCTTAAGTTGGAGGTTGATGTTGGGGATGTGGATGAGCTTATCGAGTCCCATGGAGCTGAATCATCAAATGAGGATCTCATGGAATTAGAAGCAGCAAAAGTAAAAGAGCAGACTGAAGCTGAAGAAGTAGAAGAGCCACGACATTTCAACACCCAGGAGATGGCACTTGCATTTTGTGAGATTGACTCTGCAATGGCAAGGTTTGAGAAGACAGACCCCAATTCCTCACGATTCTTGAAAGCGAACAGAGGCATTGATGAAACGCTGGCCTGTTACAGACAGATATATGAAGAGAAGAAAAAGGCCACTATCCAGTCATCTCTCAATAAGTTTGTAAGGAAGGTTGAAAGGTCTGCAATGTCCACATCTCCACAGCCTTCCACCTCCAAAGCCCCCTCTGAGGACCCAGATGATGTAATGCCTGTCTCCTCCTCTCCTTCCTCATCTACAAATTAAGCCCATTGTCATTCACCACCAAAATGCAGCCTTCAGTGTGCCAGGATAACAATAGGATTAAAGTAAATGCAATATTTTTGTTGTAATTGTTTTTTATGCGTGCACAATATACGTTTCCAACTTGCATAACCCATATTTTATGTAAGACTTTCCAGAACGGAACGATTGTGTAAGTAGGGGAGCATCTGTACACTCCACCCAACAGAGCAGCAGTTGCAAGAAAATTGCAGGATAAAGTGTCTGAAAGAGAAACTGAGCAGTGTGCAAAAGACCTAGACAGTGAAATTGTTAACGTGAGTCTTGATGCGTGGAGCAATGTCCACAATGATCCTGTTGTATGTGCTTGTGTGACAACTGAAGAAGGGAATGTCTTCCTTACAGAAACAATTGATCCATCAGGAAATGCTCACACAGCAGAATACTTACAAGAAGTAGCAGTAAAAGCTATAACAAACTGAAAAAAAATTCAAATGTCTAATATGCAGCTTGGTCACAGACAATGCTGCAAATGTATCCAAGATGAGAAGAAATTATTTAGAAGAGAGACCCAAGCTAATAGCATACGGCGCAGTGCTCATTTGATGCACCTCCTAGCCAAAGACGTCAGTGTTCCAGAAATAAAGGCTAATGTTGTTGAAATTGCAAAATACTTCCGTAACAACCACTTTGCAGCAGCTGCTCTGAAAAAAGTGGGAGGAACCAAGCTCACTCTCCCACAAGATGTGCGATTGAATTCAGTAGTGGACTGTTCTGAGCACCAGATCAAGAACTGGCCTAATCCAATGACAGTTTGTGAACAAAATCGTGAAAAATAGATGGCCCTGTCACAGCCAAAGTTCTCAACATTGGGCTTAAGAGAAATGTTGAATACGTGCTGAGCACCCTGAAGCCTGTTTCTGTAGCCTTGAACAAAATGCAGGGAAATCGCTGTTTTATTGCTGACGCTGTTCAAATCTGGAAGAAACCGAGCGAGATCATAAAATAGAGAAATATGCAATGACAGAGTTAAATTACAAGCATTAAAAAAACAAATGGGACAAGCACCATCTCCATAGAATCATAGAATCATAGAATATCAGGGTTGGAAGGGACCCCAGAAGGTCATCTAGTCCAACCCCCTGCTCAAAGCAGGACCAAGTCCCAGTTAAATCATCCCAGCTAGGGCTTTGTCAAGCCTGACCTTAAAAACCTCTAAGGAAGGAGATTCTACCACCTCCCTAGGTAACGCATTCCAGTGTTTCACCACCCTCTTAGTGAAAAAGTTTTTCCTAATATCCAATCTAAACCTCCCCCATTGCAACTTGAGACCATTACTCCTCGTTCTGTCATCTGCTACCATTGAGAACAGTCTAGAGCCATCCTCTTTGAAACCCCCTTTCAGGTAGTTGAAAGCAGCTATCAAATCCCCCCTCATTCTTCTCTTCTGCAGACTAAACAATCCCAGCTCCCTCAGCCTCTCCTCATAAGTCATAACTCCAGCTCATTTTCTTGCAAATAGTCTCAATACTCAGTACCAGGGTCAAATCTTAACTGCTGAAGAAGAAGAGTTGGCTACGACATGGACATCCAGCAATCATCCCTCCATAATGCCAACTATAATAAACTTCAGAGCTAAGGGTGAACCATTCAAGAAATATATGTTTGCTGATGATGTTTTAAAGAAAGTCACAGCAGTGAACTGGTGGACGTCATTTAAGCACTTGGATTCAGAGACTATTGAAGTGATCATCTCCCTTTTACCAGCAGCAGCTTCTTCTGCCAGTGTAGAAAGAATATTTTCTTCCTTTGGACTAACTCATTCCAAATTGAGAAGTCGTTTGGGACCTGAAGAAGCAGGAAAGCTTGGTTTTCTTTTCCAGATTATGACCAAACAGGGAAATGAAGGTGAAGACGACTGAGTCAGCTGCCGAAGCCAATATATTAAGTTTCTCATGTTGACCTGGCTGACAGTCGAGTTAATTTTGGGGTTGGTTTCTTTTTTTTAAACATTTCATTGAAATATTTTAGTTAAAAACAATTTTAACAAAAACAAACCTGATTTTTAAACAAAAAGTGAATGTTTAACTAAATTAAAAAATTCACAAGCTTGTTTTGTTAAAATATTTTATCTTTGCTGTTGAAGGAAAAAAATCCAGAATCATAACACTGTTGTTTTAGTGAAATAAAACAATTTAAAATGTTTGTCTGGTGATGTTCTCCTCCTAATACTGCATGGCGAGAAAATCGTCCAAATATTAATGATTAACCTGTTGAATTGGAGATAGTTCACCTCCCAATGACTTCATAAATATCTGCCTCAGTTACCTTTGGTAAATGATATAACCAAACAATCATTCATTTTCTGATATAGCTGTAAAACTAATCTGAAAAGTTTTCAAAATAAATCACTTTAAAAGTGTGTACCTTCTAAAAATGAAACCTACATCTATCTCTGAGTTGTGAAGAATATGTATTAAGGCTATAACAACCAACAAGAATGCACATTTATGTAGAAATCTACAGAAATCGAGTCTTCCTGACTAGTGATATAAATCAATTTGATTTAAATGAAATTCACTCTGCTTATAATGAAACAAACAAAGGTTTATTGAGGAAAGAACAGAGATTCAACTAAGAACATGAGAAAGCAATGGAAACAAATGATGACTGTACAAAACCAAACCACAAAATGTGCAGGTGGGTCTGCACTTAGTAACAGTTACCTTTCCTGCCTAACACAATAGGCTGCTCCCATGTTCCCAAGTTCAGTCTCCTCGCAGAGTCAGCTGGCTTCCTGGGAACCAGCATCCAAACATTCACAAAAACACCCCACCTCCACAAGATGTTTCCTCAGTGAATTAATCCAGAGGCCCTCCCCGCACTCTGTGTTACAGTGACAGTCTATTGTCTTTACTCACACAAGGCGATCCTGTTCCTTTTTTACTTCCAAGTGGTTTCGATTGTTTGCAGTTGTCTCTGATGGTTTCCATCGATTAGCCTTGCTCCATCCCAAGGCTGACAACTGAGCCTTGCAGTATATCACCAGCTAACCAGGGAGCGGTGACAACTCCCTCCTGCTTGAGTGGGCCGTCACCAAGACACATTATCCCCTGGTGACTAACTTCTTCTCCAAGCCCATAAAGCATACAGTCAATAGAGCTACATTAGTCTCTAAGTATTACTCATACATACACCTCACAAGGATTCTGAGGCGTGGTAAGTTACAAGCTTGCCATATACCCCTCACGGATAAATACCCTGCAAGACATGCGTTTGGTATAGCAAGTTTGTCAGGTCTGAGAAGAGACTTGTTTGGAAAGAAGAGGGGACCCTTTGCTACGGGTCACAGAGGTCTCATAAAAGCCACTGCTGCACCAGTCATCAATATCATAGCAAAATGCATGCACAGATGCTGTGTGTGGGGTTATGTTCTTAAGGGCTGTGTCTAGAGACTCGCCACTGGCAAGGTGAAAAGCAGGTTTTTGGTCAGACAAGAAATGTTTCTCTAGCAGGCTGTTTTCATGTACATTAAGCAGTGTCTGGTTCACAACAGGTATCACCTCATCGATCCGAGCCGAATGCTAATGCAGGATTGTGAAAACTTCAGAGAGAGAAAAGGAACAGGAGGAAGCAAGTGGCACCTATTTTCCATTCCCTCTGGGGCACTTGGCATTGGCCACTGTCGGAAGACAGGCTACAGGGCTAGATGGACCTTTGGTCTGACCCAGTATGGCCATTCTTTTGTTCTTATCTTAAAATGCACCTGGAAGCTTTGCTCTCTAGGACATTTGGGAGACAAAGACGACACCCTGGCAGACTTCACCTGGGAAGTAAACAGGCAGCGATTTGCTTCATGACAGCGGGGTCTCAACCAGGCCTGGCTGAAAACGCTGGCAAGAACCTTAGGCGAGATAAGCTGCTGTAGACAGGAGGGTAACCTGGTCGCTAAGGGCAGTCTCTAGGAACTGTGCTGTGATTTTGTTTTTCATGCAACCATTTGTTTCCAAAATTCTTACTTGCTGTCCCCTGAATCTCTGTCTTTGATGATAAACTTATTCTTGTTTTCACTCTAAATGTACCCAGGTGCTGCGAGCTGAGCACAGCGCTGGCCCTCAGCTAAGCCGTACCAGCTGGTGAGTTCTGTGCGCGCAGGAGGGCTGGTCATTCTGAGAGTGCCCAGTGGCTCGGGGCTAGGCCCTCCAGAGGGACGCTCTGAGGACTCAGGGGTGGGCGTGTGCCTATCACTCCCTGCAGAGGGAGCGGGGCCTGCGCCAGTGCTTGTGCTGCCAGAGGCTGGTGGTTTTGGGGAGCTGATCCCCAGCAGGCCCAGACAAGTTTTCCTCACAGCCCTTAGAAAGACACAGCTACAAGGGCCAGAGGACCCAGCGCCGAGGCAGCAGCTCCCCTCTCTGCAATGAGCTATCCCCAGGGCATGCCCCTTCCGAGCTGGAGCAGCCTGTCTCTGGGAATCCAGCCTGGCGGGTGTGGGGGAAAGGGCACTGCTAGTCCCAGGGAGACCCTGTGAGATTCCAGTCCAGATCTCTCAAGTGCCAGACTGATGCCCCAGTGGTTAATGCTCTGCACTGCAGTGCAGGAGACTCAGGCTTGAAGCCCCCCAGGGCCGCAGGGAACACCGCAGGGGACAGGGCTGGTGCCCCAGGGGTCCCCGGCTGGCACAGTGCCAGCATTGATTCCCAGACCAAGGCACAGGCTAGCCGAGGGGACGTCCCACCCCCCTCCAAGGCAGCTCTGTGGGCCTGATACCTGAGATGGTGGGTGGAGAGTCTCTCCAGCAGCGCGCTGCCCATGCGCTCGCCGGCCACCAGCAGTAGCGTGACGGCGATGTCGTGGTAGCCCTGGTAGTAGTGCAGCTCGGGGTGAACCCTCAGGATGTGCAGGATGAGGTCGATGAGTTGCTCCTGTAGGACCTGGCGCTGCTCGGCCCGCATGCCTGTGCAGAGATGGAGGGTCAGAGCCCCAGGGCACCGTGCAGTGCAAAAACCTTGCTCCAGCACCTCCCACTCAGCCAGCTCCACAGAACCAGCCCCCACTGGAGTCTCCAACTCCCCCACCCTGGCTCTGCTTGAGCAGGGGGTATGGTGAGAAGACTGTCAGGCAGAAGGCCCCTGCAGCGGTCCCTTGGGCTGAATGCAGACCCCTCTAATCCCCTCTGGCAGTTGGTCCTAGCCAGGTCCTCCAGCGCTCTGTGCCTCGGGCCCAGGTACCCATGCTCCATGAGCTGCCCTGTCCCAGCTGTCTCAGTGGGTCCCAAGCGGAGACGTGGTCTCTGCTGCAGCTGTACCTGCTTCCTTTGAGGATTAGCACCAAGGCCATGAGTCAGCAGCCCCCCAGAGTGCCAGGAGCACAGCAGACTGGAACCAGCAATTAGGAGCTGGGGGGCCCCATATCATCCCTCCCCATCCTGCTGAGCCAGCCAGTCCCTCATCCAAGCCCTGGCTTATGGAGAAGAAGAAGAGAGGCCTGGAGTGGCCAGCGAGCCCCAGTGCGGCGTGCACGTGGGGAGGGAGCGTGATCGCCGCGTTTGGTGTTATGAGTTGGTCAGGTCTGAGAAGAGAACTGTTAGCAAAGAACATGGACCCTTTGCTCTTCCAGCCTGACTCGCACACGGAGCTTCTTCACCACACCTTCTTCAGCTGAGTGGCCCCCGCTGGCCCCATGAAGTCAGGTGAGACTGGTGCCCCACCGACCCTCCCCAGATATCCCAGCACCTGGCTGGCCAGATTCACCCTCAGAGACAGCAGGGGAGCGACAGGGAGGGGAGGGAATGAATCTCTAGGCAAGAGGTGTGGGCAGGGGGCTACTACAGCCAGACGCTCGGGTGCGGGGCAGGGTTGGCAGACATTCTAAGGCAGGACCATGGAGGGGGAGCACAGGATCCAGCGAGGGGCACAGGTACCTTCCGAGGCAGGCGGCTCCCCTCCGGCACCAGCTCTGCATGGCAGAGCCAGGAACAGGCAGGACAGAAAGAAAACACAGTTACCAGGGAGACCCCCCCTGCAGCATGTTCCCCGCTGCGCTGGACCCAGCCTGGGCTCTGCCTGGTGAGGAGGGGCACGTGCTGTGGAGCCTAGCCATGTGTGCGGATGCACAGGACGAGCCTCAGGAGCCTGCGGGGTCATCGGGAGCCCTGGGCCCTCGCTGACTCTTGCAATAGGGAAGCGGGGAAGCACTTAACCCTTCCCTGGCCACTCTGAGCTGAGAGCAACAGCCCAACGCAGGAATGAGGGCACGGTCTCTGGGAACGCCCCACCCCGCCCTTACAAAGCTACCCGGCCCCACCTCACACACCCCTGGGCAGGAGGTGGCCTTGGGTCTCCATCCCAGCAGTGCAGCCTTTGGGGAAAGGGGAAACAAACAAACACCCCTTCTCCCCTCAAATCCTCCTGCCCCCCAGCAACTCCAGTCCCTTCCCCACAGCTCTCGCGGGAGGGAGGTGGGGCCATCAGGCCTCTGCCCCCTGGGACTAACCAATGCCCAATCCCAGCACACAGAAAAGCTCTCCCCAGCTGCTACCACTTCAAACCAGGAAGAGCCAGCGGGAACCTCGCTGCCCACAGGCACGCCCGGCACCAGGGCACGTCTCACCTTCGGGGAAGCGGCGTGTGGAGCGGTTCACATCCAGCTGCACTTGGGTGTAGTCCTTGTGGTTCCGGCGGACAGCCCTGCCTGGGGGGAGAGGCCAATGGGGTCAGGGGCATGCTCAGAGCTAGCAGCAATCCTGGCAGTCCCACACAACTCACTCCTCAAGGAGCTGCCCAGCTGACATGGGGGTCTGCAGCATGGACCCCAACTCAGACTCAAGCGCTGCACAGAACAGGACGATAGCAGAGGCAGCCCCTCCTCCCCAATGTCCTGTATCCCTCCTTGGCTGGAAGGACTGGGTCAGCCTGGCATCGGGGAAGTGAGAGCTAGGGGACCCCGTCTGAGCCTTTGCCCTCTAGGTCAGGATCACTGGGTTAGGCACATCCAGCCAGTCACATGGCCCCAGCTCAATGCCCCCCAGACAGCTCTGATTGCCAGCTCAATGGAAGGCCGGTACACATACAGCGCTGGGCTGGCAAGCAAGGGGCTGGCAACAGTTCCAGTGTCACAGTGGCAGGGAGTGCTCTGTGCCCATCAACCTGGCCCCAGGACATGCCAAGGAGATGAGGAGCAATGTCAGCTAGTGGGCAGAGCACACTAACAAGGCAGACATTAACCCCAGCTCTAACATGAGCTTGGGCAAGTCTCTGGCCCAGTCCCCATGTTCCCCAGGCATTAGTCCATCTCCTGGCTCAGGGTGTGCAGAATGGGAGTCACAGCTCCACTCCCTGGGCGGCGAGAATTAGTCAGCACCCCAGTCAGGCTCAGTGTCTGAATTAAGCTGCTTGTCGTCCACTATCCCCACCACGACTACGACGATGAACCACAGAGGGTGCTGCACACAGGGCCAGGCGCCCAGGCCCCTCTGAGCCCCTGGCAGCAGCTCCTTGCCAACACCTCTCATCCTTGCTTTGAGCTGCTGTAAACATCAGGGAGCTCCCACAGGGCCAGATATTAGCAGCACTTGCAATATGCAAAGCAGCTACCGCAGTGACCCAAGCAGGCTACACCAGGGAGCCTTGACAGCCACACATATTTACACACCTTCTGGACACACCAGCCCACAACCTCCCATGTCTATCATGAGGTGCCACCCACAGGGGCTACAAGCCCCAGCATGCACTACTCTCCCAGCGTCCAAGCAGGATGAAATGTAAGGTAAGCACTCTATGAATATGAATTAACTCCATGGAGATCTATATGATCCCCATTACACAGGGGGTGCTGAAGAACAGAGGGGCAAAGCGGTGTGACAGCAGCAGAGGTGGAGAGAGAACCCAGGAGTCCTGGCTCCTAGGTCTCCTGCTCTAACCACTAGCCTATAGCATCTCTGCGTAGAACCATCCATGCAAGTGAGACCCAAGCACTTCCCACTCATGGGACAGTCAATCAGAACTCCCTCCCGGTGCCCGGAAGCCCGTTAAGGCGCTGGCCAGCCCAGCAGCGAGGCCCTGGGGCACAGACGCGACCCTGCACGCCAGGGAGCTGAGCCCCCCTACCTGGCTTGGGAGGCAGGTTGTACACGTTGACGCTGAGCAGCTTCGGCCAGACTTTCCTGCGGATCTCATCTGTGAGCAGCCCCCCCTCGCTCACTGCTGCCCCCCGGAGGGTCTCCACAGCCACAGGGTCACTCGTTAGGGCCTGGTGGATTAACAGCAGCTTCTGCTTCCTCTTCGACCCGAGCAGCTCTGCCAACAGGAGAGAGATGGTCACCGTCTATGCCCTGCCCAGCTGCCCACGCTTGGTCATCGCCACCTGTATCCTTCTCCTGGCTTAGCCTTCACTCGAATCCCTCTCTATGGTGCCCAGCGTGATCCTTCCCCCTTCCCAGGGCTCGGGGCACTGGGCACACACTCAGCTCTGCCCCCTACCTAATCCTGCAGACTCCTCGGGGAAGGGCCTAGGACTCCACCTGTGGGATGCACACAGGGAGGGGAGAGACAGGAAGCAGAGCAGCCAGTTTCTCCAGATTCAACGAGGATAAAGGCAAACGAATAAGCCTGGCGAACTAGCCAAACTCCCAGCGGCTCAAGGGGAGACAGACCAAGGGAGCAGGAAGCAGAGCTCCTGAAGAGGCAGTGATTAGGTACTAGTTTGGTTTTGTCTCCCATCACAAGAGCAAACAGCCCAGCGTAGCTGTGGGCGCTGCACACACAGGCACCAAGTTGCAGAGCAGGGAGGGGAAGCTCCCACCTGGGGCACTGAAAGAAAGAAATGGAGCACATGACTTACAAGGAGAGGCTGAGGGAACTGGTCTTATTTAGTTTGCAGAAGAGAAGAGTGAAGGGGGATTTGATAGCAGCCTTCAACTACCTGAAGGGGGGTTCCAAAGAGGATGGAGTTCGGCTGTTCTCAGTGGTGGCAGATGACAGAACGAGGAGTAATGATCTCAAGTTGCAGTAGGGGAGGTCTAGGTTGGATATTAGGAAACACTATTTCACTAGGAGGGTGATGAAGCACCAGAATGCGTTACCTAGGGAAGTGATGGAATCTCCATCCTTAGAAGTTTTTAAGGCCCAGCTTGACAACGCCCTGGCTGGGATGAATTAGTTGGGGATTGGTCCTGCTTTGAGGAGGGGTTTGGACTAGATGACCTCCTGAGTTCCCTTCCAACCCTAATCTTCTATGACCTGTGCAGCCCCATGCCAATGGGGCTTTGGTCTTGAATGGTGATTCTGGGTTCTGTACTGGGACTAGTATTTAATTATTCATTACACAGGGAAAAAAACATTAAAAACATTATTAAGGCTGCCAAATCAAGCACTCAAAAATTACAAAAAGCCTTAATTCAGCCCCCTTTGTGCCTCTGCATTACAATGCAGTCCTTAATTATGTGATCAGATACTATTTGTTCCCCAGGATTCCTGCCTCATTCAGTTTACAGGATGGATGATGCTCATTTATCCTCATTCGCCACTGTGCAGCCCCAGACCTTATTCATCCACAGCATCTGAACCCTGCTCTTCAGCGCTACTATTAATTTCCTCGTGGGCTTTTCTAAGGCCCTCAGTGCTATAGCATCCAAGTGCTTCACAAACAATTTATCTTTGCAACACCCCTGGGAAACCAGCGGCTATCACCCCATTTTTCAGATGGAGCCCTGAGGCACAAAGGGATTCATTTTGGGGTGGCCAATATGAGGCACCTAGGACCTGATTCTTCAGAGTACTTAAAAGCACTTTGTATGTTGAAAGCACAGCTCCCGTTGAGTGCTTAGCGCTTCTGCAAACCAGCCCCCAGGGTCTCAAGTCGGGCACCCAGGAAATGAGGCACACACAGTTAGCAGCCACCTGTAAACAGCCTGATTTAAGTGACTTGCCCAGCAGCACACAGGAACTCTGTGGCAGAGGGAGGGATAGAATCCAGTTCTCCAAGGCAGCATTCAACTGCCTTAACCAGAAGACCAGCCTCTCTGCCTGCAATCCCCTGCCTCCTTCACTACACACCTTCCAACTTCTGCAACAGATAAGGTAGCTGCCTTCACCACACAGTCCTGACTGCACCCCCAAAGCAGGTCCCTCCTGTTCACTGAATTGGGGGGTAGGGGCATTGAGAGCACAGGGGAGACAGTCCCGCTGCTCTCAGTTGTGGTCTCTCCAGCCTCAGGGCTGGAGTATGCTCAGAGCTGATGGAATCTATGGAGCATGTGTGAACGGCAATTTCTCAAAGGCTTGTTACTTGGCCAAATGTGGACGGATTGACACAGGGATGGCAAAAGGCAACACCCTGACACAAAGTACAGGCCCATGCCAAATTTCAAGTCCCTGCTCCAAAGCATGGAGGTGCCAGAGCTTCTCAAAGGCACGGTTGCCAGGATTTTACTATGGGCTGACCCATCTTAGCTGAAATTTTCAAAATAAAATAATAATAATAATAATAATAATAATTAGCCTGAGGCAGACACCTGGCTTGAAAAGCTTTATCCCAATTAAAGACTGGGAAAGTTATAAGCAATTGAAAACAGGGTGTTATCATGGGAAATGTTGGGCATCCATAATAATGGCGGATGCTCCAAGCCCTGCCCAGAACAATCCGGGAAAGGGAGCGGGGAAGTCACAGAAGACACAATTATTTTAGTTTGTCAAGAGTGGAGATGGCTGAGGAGCTTCTGAGACCGACCCAAGCAGTGCCATGGCCAGCAGATTCACTTGTAACAAAAGTGCAGTAATGCCCCTTTGGAGGCATTAACCGAACCAGAGCAGCTCAGGCAAAGGGCCTGGGCAGCACGCAGGACAGGAAACAAAGGTCCGGCTCAATGGGCAGCAGCAGTCCAGAGACAGACAAAATGTCAGGGTGAAGAATCGTACTGAGGCTACCCCCCTGCGACTGTGTGAATCAATGGGGCAACCTGCGCTGGGATACTAGGGCAGCTCCAGCCATGTTAGAGATGTAGCAGAAAGAGGGGTGGGGGAGGGCGAAGGGGCGTGCCGAGTACAAACGAGGGGAAGGTTGGCTCCCTTCAGTGTCCCAGGGCTGGTGTGAAGCCAGCTCTCTCACCCGCATGCAGCCAGCTTGGCGGGTTTCACAAGCACGCTGACTTCCCGGCAGGCTCCAGCAGCGTCAGCAGCTCACAGGACTGGCTGGCAGGGGGATGTGGAGAAGCAGATGTTGGGACATCCACCCGCCGCAGCTGTCACCCTCCCCTCTGTGCACCTGGCCCTGCAACTAAGCCCACCACAGGACCCAGGAGTAGCCCTTCTGCGCAGCACTCGCTCGGGCAGCGGCCACAAGCCGGGACGGGGGTGAACACAAGCAGGAAGGCTCCAGCAGGGCAGCTGGACGCCATCCCCTGCTCAGGGATCGCTCCCTACAGGATGCCTTCCAGACTCTTAGCCCCTCTAGCCTGAGGCACCCCAAGTGATGGGACTCCCAGCCCTTCCCCGGCGTGGGGGGGGCTCCACAGCCTGAGCCAGCTCATTGCAGGGCAGCAATGGGGCTCCCAGCCCTTCCCACAGGGAAAGGACTTCCCATCTCAATGCATCTCACCTACCTACATTCCATCCCCTTCCTCCTGACTCCACCCTGCTCCTCCCCACACTCCCTCCCTCCCCCCTTGTTGGCTGCCTTCGTGGGGATAGACACATGGGGCGCTTTTAATCTGGTCATCCAGCTCTGGCTCTCCAGGCCCAGAGCATTTCTGTAACTCTTCTCCGAATTCCCCGCAGCTGGCTTTCTAGGGGCCAGCGCAGAATGCACTATTCCAGGAGCAGCAGCCCCAGAAGCCACGTCAGGGACTCTCTCCTCCTTGCAGCAGGCTGGAGACCTCTCCCCGCGATGGCCTCACCACCGATATCGTTGCAAACATCACCCCACACCTCACCCCTCACGCCTCCAACTGAGTGCTCCAGGGACAAGAGGCGGGAGCGGACTCGGACACAGACGTGGCGGAAAGGCGCAGCGGGTTTGGAAGCCACTCCCCACCGTTTTCCCCATCACCGGCCTTCCATAAATCACCACTAGAAACCAGAACGTTCAGGGCTGGCGCGTCAAGGCTATGACACCAGCCGCACGTCACCAGCACCTGCATGGGTCAGGCCCTGAGCGTCACAGCGCATCAGACACTTCCCAGGGAGCCCCAAGAGGTCAAGGGCTCAGGGACCAGTTTATGCAGCAGCATGTTTGCCCAGCTAAGTGCAGGTCTGGAGCACCCTCTGGCGCGATGGGATGCAGAGGTAGGAAGTAGAAATGCTCTATAAAGAGAAGCCATCAATTCAGCACACTCCACCTGTTCTATTGGGTGCACCCTGGCTCTCCTTCCCTCCCATCGCGGGTTCTCCCAGCTGTTCCACAAAGCACCTCCATTAGTTTCTTTTCCAGCAGTGAAATTACAACCCTGTCCCGTATTCCAGGCACCTCCCCCCGCCACTCTGGCGCCAAGGGGTTAAAGCGCCCAACTGCAATCCTGAAGTTCGGAGGTTCAGCTCCATCCCGCACTGAAAGGTCACCTCCAGTTCACCCAGCTGCACAGTGGGTACCCGATCCATTGGGCTAGGGCAGTCAAAGGCAGCGGACGTGACGCTGGCACAACCGCCTCTGTGTGCCGCTGGCTGTGAAGCAGACAGGCCTTAGGCACGTCGGCCCAACAAGCCCCAGCCACCCACCTTTCCTCCTGCAGCTCCTGCCTGTGCCCCCAGGAGACAGGCGGGGTCCTGCCACCACTCTGTAGCCACAGCCTTTCCACTTCCATCACAGAGAAGCCACGTAGGGAACGAGGCTGCTCCCTCAGGAGACACAGCAACGAGGCCTAAACTCCCAAGCACCCGAACCCTCCTCCCCCCCACGCAGGGAGCGCGGACCCAAGAGCATGGCTGGAACGTCCCAGGGAGCTGCATCGTGAACTGCCAACCAGGCTGGGAGTAGGGCACATGCGACTCCACAACCCCCTTTGCTGCTCTGCACAGTTGCCCTGAAGAGGCCTCATGGCCAGAAGGGTGAAGCGAAACTGGGGGCAGCACATTTCCCAAGCCAAGGGCAGGGGGATCAGACAACACGCTAGCTCTGCGGCAGCTTTGGGAAGCCATAGATAACATAATGCCAATTCCTAGAGCTATCATCCACAGTTCTCACAGCGCTTCACCGGGTCCAGGTCACTATCCCCATTATACAGATGGGGAAACTGAGGCACGGAGCAAGGAAGTGACTTGCCCAGGGTCACCCAACAAGCCAGTGGCAGAGTCGGGAACTGAACCAAAGTCTCCTGAGTCCCCACCCAGTGGCCTACTCACTAGGCCACCTTGCTTCCCGTCGGCACAGGGCAGCCAGTCACCAGTGCTGCCTCTCCGCAGACAGCCCAGCACTGGGCTGTGCTCTAAACACAGCACTCAGTCACCAGAGCTAGAAACCCCAGCCTGGGCCTGCCCAAGGGCTGTCCCCTGTCCCCAAGCAAGGCCAGTAGTGGCTCCCAAGGAGGACACAGGGGCTAAGATTCGTGATGTGACGGAGAGACTGCCGAGACTCATCAAGCCCTCGGATCGCTACCCCTTCCTGCTTCTCCACGTGGGCACCAATGATACTGCCAAGAATGACCTTGAGCGGATCACTGCGGACTATGTGGCTCTGGGAAGAAGGATAAAGGAGTTGGAGGCGCAAGTGGTGTTCTCGTCCATCCTCCCCGTGGAAGGAAAAGGCCTGGGTAGGGACCGTCGAATCGTGGAGGTCAACGAATGGCTACGCAGGTGGTGTCGGAGAGAAGGCTTTGGATTCTTTGACCATGGGATGGTGTTCCATGAAGGAGGAGTGCTGGGCAGAGACGGGCTCCATCTTACGAAGAGAGGGAAGAACATCTTTGCCAGCAGGCTGGCTAACCTAGTGAGGAGGGCTTTAAACTAGGTTCACCGGGGGAAGGAGACCAAAGCCCTGAGGTAAGTGGGAAAGCGGGATACCGGGAGGAAGCACAGGCAGGAAGGTCTGTGAGGGGAGGGCTCCTGCCTCATACTGGGAATGAGGGGCGATCAACAGCTTATCTCAAGTGCTTATATACAAATGCACAAAGCCTTGGAAACAAGCAGGGAGAACTGGAGGTCCTGGTGATGTCAAGGAATTATGACGTGATTGGAATAACGGAGACTTGGTGGGATAACTCACATGACTGGAGTACAGTCATGGATGGTTATAAACTGTTCAGGAAGGACAGGCAGGGCAGAAAAGGTGGGGGAGTAGCACTGTATGTAAGGGAGCAGTATGACTGCTCAGAGCTCCGGTACGAAACTGTGGAAAAACCTGAGTGTCTCTGGATTAAGTTTAGAAGTGTGTGCAACAAGAGTGATGTCATGGTGGGAGTCTGCTATAGACCACCGGACCAGGGGGATGAGGTGGATGAGGCTTTCTTCCGGCAACTCACGGAAGCTACTAGATCGCATGCCCTGATTCTCATGGGTGACTTTAATTTTCCTGATATCTGCTGGGAGAGCAATACAGCGGTGCATAGACAATCCAGGAAGTTTTTGGAAAGCGTAGGGGACAATTTCCTGGTGCAAGTGCTAGGGGAGCCAACTAGGGGGAGCGCTTTTCTTGACCTGCTGCTCACAAACCGGGTAGAATTAGTGGGGGAAGCAAAAGTGGATGGGAATCTGGGAGGCAGTGACCATGAGTTGGTTGAGTTCAGGATCCTGACGCAGGGAAGAAAGGTAAGCAGCAGGATACGGACCCTGGACTTCAGGAAAGCAGACTTTGACTCCCTCAGGGAACAGATGGCCAGGATCCCCTGGGGGACTAACATGAAAGGGAAGGGAGTCCAGGAGAGCTGGCTGTATTTCAAGGAATCCCTGTTGAGGTTACAGGGACAAACCATCCCGATGAGTCGAAAGAATAGTAAATATGGCAGGCGACCAGCTTGGCTTAATGGTGAAATCCTAGCGGATCTTAAACATAAAAAAGAAGCTTACAAGAAGTGGAAGCTTGGACATATGACCAGGGAAGAGTATAAAAATATTGCTCGGGCATGTAGGAAAGATATCAGGAGGGCCAAATCGCACCTGGAGCTGCAGCTAGCAAGAGATGTCAAGAGTAACAAGAAGGGTTTCTTCAGGTATGTTGGCAACAAGAAGAAAGCCAAGGAAAGTGTGGGCCCCTTACTGAATGAGGGAGGCAAGCTAGTGACAGAGGATGTGGAAAAAGCTAATGTACTCAATGCTTTTTTTGCCTCTGTTTTCACTAACAAGGTCAGCTCCCAGACTGCTGTGCTGGGCAACACAAAATGGGGAAGAGATGGCCAGCCCTCTGTAGAGATAGAGGTGGTTAGGGACTATTTAGAAAAGCTGGACGTGCACAAGTCCATGGGGCCGGACGAATTGCATCCGAGAGTGCTGAAGGAATTGGCGGCTGTGATTGCAGAGCCCTTGGCCATTATCTTTGAAAACTCGTGGCGAACGGGGGAAGTCCCGGATGACTGGAAAAAGGCTAATGTAGTGCCCATCTTTAAAAAAGGGAAGAAGGAGGATCCTGGGAACTACAGGCCGGTCAGCCTAACCTCAGTCCCTGGAAAAATCATGGAGCAGGTCCTCAAAGAATCAATCCTGAAGCACTTAGAGGAGAGGAAAGTGATCAGGAACAGTCAGCATGGATTCACCAAGGGAAGGTCATGCCTGACTAATCTAATCGCCTTTTATGATGAGATTACTGGTTCTGTGGATGAAGGGAAAGCAGTGGATGTATTGTTTCTTGACTTTAGCAAAGCTTTTGACACGGTCTCCCACAGCATTCTTGTCAGCAAGTTAAGGAAGTATGGGCTGGATGAATGCACTATAAGGTGGGTAGAAAGCTGGCTAGATTGTCGGGCTCAACGGGTAGTGATCAATGGCTCCATGTCTAGTTGGCAGCCGGTGTCAAGTGGAGTGCCCCAGGGGTCGGTCCTGGGGCCCGTTTTGTTCAATATCTTCATAAATGATCTGGAGGATGGTGTGGATTGCACTCTCAGCAAATTTGCGGATGATACTAAACTGGGAGGAGTGGTAGATACGCTGGAGGGGAGGGATAGGATACAGAAGGACCTAGACAAATTGGAGGATTGGGCCAAAAGAAATCTAATGAGGTTCAATAAGGATAAATGCAGGGTCCTGCACTTAGGATGGAAGAATCCAATGCACCGCTACAGACTAGGGACCGAATGGCTCGGCAGCAGTTCTGCGGAAAAGGACCTAGGGGTGACAGTGGACGAGAAGCTGGATATGAGTCAGCAGTGTGCCCTTGTTGCCAAGAAGGCCAATGGCATTTTGGGTTGTATAAGTAGGGGCATAGCGAGCAGATCGAGGGACGTGATCGTTCCCCTCTATTCGACACTGGTGAGGCCTCATCTGGAGTACTGTGTCCAGTTTTGGGCCCCACACTACAGGAAGGATGTGGATAAATTGGAAAGAGTACAACGAAGGGCAACAAAAATGATTAGGGGTCTAGAGCACATGACTTATGAGGAGAGGCTGAGGGAGCTGGGATTGTTTAGTCTGCAGAAGAGAAGAATGAGGGGGGATTTGATAGCTGCTTTCAACTACCTGAAAGGGGGTTTCAAAGAGGATGGCTCTAGACTGTTCTCAATGGTAGCAGATGACAGAACGAGGAGTAATGGTCTCAAGTTGCAATGGGGGAGGTTTAGATTGGATATTAGGAAAAACTTTTTCACTAAGAGGGTGGTGAAACACTGGAATGCGTTACCTAGGGAGGTGGTAGAATCTCCTTCCTTAGAGGTTTTTAAGGTCAGGCTTGACAAAGCCCTAGCTGGGATGATTTAACTGGGACTTGGTCCTGCTTTGAGCAGGGGGTTGGACTAGATGACCTTCTGGGGTCCCTTCCAACCCTGATATTCTATGATTCTATGATTCTATGACACAAGAAGCCAGTGGCGGGCGCTCATGGGACCGCCTGTCCCAGGGGAAGCGCCTCCCTACCCCCCACCAATTAGCACTGAATCATGCCCTGTCATGGGAGGAAGGGTCTATAGCTCCCTACAGCCCTGAACAGCCCCACTGGAGAGGGACAGGAGGGGCATTCAGCCAGGACCAGCCCAGCCTCACCGCCGGGGCTGCACCTGCGACACCCACTCATAGGCTTTAAGGTCAGAAGGGACCATTATGATCGTCTAGTCTGACCCCCTGCACAACACAGGCCACAGAATCTCACCCACCCACGCCTGTAACAAACCCCTAACTTATGTCTGAACTACTGAAGTCCTCAAATCATGGTTTATAGACTTCAAGGTTCAGAAATTCCTCAGCAAGTGACCCATGCCCCACGCTACAGAGGAAGGCGAAAAACCCCCAGGGCCTCTGCCAATCTGCCCTGGGGGGAAATTCCTTCCTGACCCCAAATATGGCGATCAGCTGAACCCTGAGCATGTGGGCAAGACACACAGGAAAGAATTCTCTGTAGTAACTCAGATCCCACCCCATCTAACAGCCCATCACAGGCCATTGGGCATATCTACCGCTAGTAGCTGAAGATCAATTAATTGCCAAAATTAGGCTCGCCCATCCTACCATCCCCTCCATAAACTTATCAAGCTTTGTCTTGAAGCCAGATGTGTCTTTTGCCCCCACTGCTCCGCTTGGAAGGCTGTTCCAGAACGTCACTGCTCTGATGGTTAGAAACCTTCGTCTGATTTCAAGTCTAAACTTCCTGATGGCCAGTTTATATCCACTGCAGCATGTCAAAGAGCAGCACCCCCCTTCTGCCCTCCCCCCACCCTAGAGCATGGGGGTCCCCAAGGGTCAGCACCCCCCAGCACCTCCCTCCCACCCCAGAGGGCCCTGAAGGATCAGCGCCCCCCAGCACCTCCCCTCAACCCACAGCACAAGGGGCCCTCAGGGGTCTGTGTCCCCCCAGCACCTCCTCCCATCCCAGGGGTGCCCCGGGGTCAGCGCCCCCCAGCACCTCCCCCCAACCCAGAGCACGGGGCCTCCCCAGGGGTCAGCGCCCCCCACCCCAGAGCACGGGGCCCCCCCAGGGGTCAGCGCCCCCCAGCACCTCCCCCCAACCCAGAGCACGGGGCCTCCCCAGGGGTCAGCGCCCCCCACTCCAGAGCACGAGGCCTCCCCAGGGGTCAGCGCCCCCCAGCACCTCCCCCCACTCCAGAGCACGGGGCCCCCCCCAGGGGTCAGCGCCCCCCACCCCAGAGCACGGGGCCCCCCCAGGGGTCAGCGCCCCCCGCTCACCTCCCCGCCGCCTGCCCGGGGGGGGCCGCTCGGCCGAGCCGCCCCCCCGCTGCCTCGGGCCGCCGCCGCCGCTCATCGCCGCGGAGCCAACTCACAGCCCCCCCCCGCCGGGCGACAGAGCCCGCCCCCCGCCGCTTCCGCCTCCCCATTGGAGCTGCCTCCGCGCTCATTGGACAGCACCGCCGTCGCTCAACTTCCAGGCGCGGGAGTGGGAGGGGAGAGGAGGCGGGGCGCAAGGAGCGCTGGGAAATGTAGTTCACGGGGAGCTGAGGGCCTTGGATGTGTCAAAGACGGGCGGGGGCATGGACATGGACATGGGGAGTCTGCATGGGTGAGGGTGGGGATGCAAGAGTGAGGGAGCATGGAGGAGGGTGTGTGGGGTTGGGAGGATGCAGGGGTGGGAGGTGCATGTGTAAGGTGGTCTGGAAGGGTGGGGTGTCTGGGGCTGAGGGTAGGGGGTGCATGAGTGAGGGGGTCTGAGAGGGTAAGGGCGGGAGCCTGCGTGGGTGATGGTGCAGATGATGGGGTCTGTGGGGGTGAGGGGAATGGGGTGAGGGGTCATGTATGGGGATGGGGGGGATGCATGGGTGGGGGGATCTGCAGGGGTGGGGGGTACATAGGTGAGGTGGTTTGCAGGCATGAGGGGGTCTGCAGGGGTGAAGCTGTGTGGAGTGGTGAAAAGGTCTGGAGTGAAGGGGGTGCACAGATGGGATAGGGGCATGGATGTGTGAGCAGAAGGAGGGGGCAGGTTCATGGGTGAGGGGGTCTGTTCAGGGTGCTCCCTATGGTTGACATTTGGGTTTAATGATTTAGGGCCCCTATAATTATAGAAATCCATAACATGCAGTTCTTCAATCTTCTGCTTCAAGGTTTAAACCAGTCTCTGGGTAGCAGAGACCAGGATGAGATTGATGTAGAGGGCAGATTAGGCCACATCTGCTCCTGCAGGCTTCTTACACCTTCTGCTGCAGCGTTGGGCGCTGGCCCCTGCCCTGTCAGAGACAGCAGACTGGGCTAGCTGGACCTCAGGTGTGCTCTAGTCTGGCCATTGCTACATTCCTCTGTGGTGTCTGCCCATCTGAACAATTCTGGCCCAGTGCCTGCAGTACTCCCCACTCTCATCCTGTTAGCACAAGGCTCAAACGATTAAGTGTGTTTTCCAGCAACACCAGCTCCCAGAGTCATGTGATTACGAGAGACTCCCAGCTTTCATTTTTAAAAAAGAACAGTTTCTAGCCCTGCTAGTTGTGGAGAAAAGCTTGGAACCATGACCCCTAAGGGCTCACACCCGGCAGCCAGAGAAAAAAATGTTTATATTTAAGATCTCATGGTTTTTAAGCTAATCCCCTGATTTGGGAGGCATGATTCTGTAATGTCTGGCATTGGCCATACTGAGCCTCTCTGGGCCACAAATGCATCTGCAGGTTTTGTGCACTTGCCCTGCTGGGGGTCAGGTGTGTTATTTATATGGTACCACATGTGTGTCACCCCACCAGCGCCCTAGCACCGCATAGGCAGCAGCAGGGGAACTACTATTCAGCCAATCACGACCCTCAGCTTTGGTCTAGAGGCTTCCTGCAAACAAACTGAGACAACATTATAATACATTTACAAAGTCACTTGCAGGCAGCCTGCCCCTATCCAACTCCACCCCATTGTTGTTATAGTCTAGCAGTGCCTCCACACAGCCTAGAGCAGGGCCCCAGCGTACAGACCGATGGAGGCCCTGGAGAGCTGCCAGTTTTGATATAGGCAGATCAAGGAAGGAATGTTATTTCCATTTTACAGGTGGGAAACGGAGGGCCTTAAGATTAAGCCAGTGGCCCAAGGAGTCTGGGGTACAGCAGGAATTTGAACCAAGGTCTCTATAAACCCTAGTCTAATGGCTTAGCCACCAGGCCATCCATTCCATCCTCTCTTACTTAATCTCATCCTCATTTGCTGAATCCTGGCTGCACTCCAGCCTGGACAATCTTCAGGGCAGGGATTTTATCTCTGTTCCAGGGAAGAGCTGTTTCAGTCCTCAGATGAATCAACAAGGGAATCTCAAGATGGAGCAGAGAGTTTAGTTTACCTCTGCATTTGGCTCTGGTGGGACCGCTACTGGGATCCTGGGTCCAGTTCTGGTACCCACAGTTCAAGAAGGATGGTGATAAATTGAAGAGGGTCCCACAAAGAGCCACAGGAATGATTACAGGATTAGAAAACCTGCCTTAGAGTGAGAGACTCCAGGAGCTCCATCTCTTTAGCTGAACAAAGAGCAAGGGAAGGGGTGACTTGATCACAGTCTAGGAGTATCTACCCAAGGAACAAACATTTAATAACGGGCTCTTCCATCTAGCAGAGGAAGGTCTAACGCGATCCAACGACTGGAAGTTGAAGCTAGAGAAATTCAAACTGGAAATAAAGTGTAAATTTTTAACCATGAAGGTAATTAACCGCTGGAACACCTTACACAGGATCATGGTGGATTCGCCATCACTGTCCATTTTTAAATTGAGATTGGATGTTTTTCTAACAGCTCTGCTCTAGGAATTATTGTGGGCAGGTCTCTGGCCTGTGTTGTACAAGCGGTGAGACTGGACGATCACAGTAGTCCATTCTGGCCTTGGAATCTATGACTCTGCCCAACTTTGGGCATCACACAGAGAGTAAATGAGAGGGGAATTTGCTCTCTGCAGCCCATTCAAGCCTTGTCCTCTCCCAAAGCCACTAACCAGGGCCAATTAGTGACACCTGCCATGGTGGCTTTAGTTCTGTGACCTCCTGTCCCAGCAGAAGCTGGACTAAGACATTTATCTCACAAAAGCCATCAGATGATCATGACTTTAGATCACTGGCTCCAATAGAAGTGGAGGTGAAAAACTATAGCCCATTATCACTCTCCTGAGTCATCCAACCCCCCCACATCTAAGAACTTAAACCATCATCATCATGATGGCAAATCCCAGGGGACACAGCCTCCTGGGAAACAGAGGACCTCCTGGATAGATCTCTAGCAAGGTGCTGAAGGCAGGTCTGGTTCCATTTTCAGTTTTTAGCTGTCATTGGCAATCTTGTTGCTCCCCAAAGCTTTTGATGCCCTTGTGGTTGCCACCATGTAGCAGCATTCCTTGGTAGCCATGCTTTGGAACTCATTGGTCTTCCATTCTAATAATACCAAGAAACCCATCAAACCCAAACCAGCGCTGATCACAGCAGGAGCTGGGTTTGGCTTGGAATATCCTCAATTCTGATCTTGTCCTGCCACTTGATATGGAGCAGCTGATGAAGACAAGACTCAAAAACATCAATCCAGGAGTGTTCTTCAGCCTTGCTTGGCACCCAGGCCTCACTTCCGTACAGAAGAGTCGGTATAATCGTGGTTCTGTAGATCCATATCTCTGTGGCAGGCTTGATGTGACAACATCCCCATGGAGGCCACGGACGGTCCCGACACACAGCATCAGCTGCTACTTCACACACATCCTCATCTTTCGGCATCCTCCAGGTTTGTCTGTGACACTGCTCAAGGATTTGACAGTGGCCATCTGCTCAGTGTCCCAGCGGACAGGTGAATACTGATCTGGTTGTAATCTGGAGCTGGAGGCTGCTGGATGGGATGGCCAGGGACATAGTTTTATCTGGATTATAGCCAAATCCATGCACATGGCCTCTTGCCTAACCAGATCGCCCATCAGCTGCTGTGGCTCCCCAAACTGAGCCAACAAGACAACGTCATCACCATATCTGAGATCTGGAAGCAGAACAGCTCAAGGCCACTGACAACTGCCTCCTCAAGTGCATCGATCAACCAGCCCATGCCAGTGTTGAACAATGAGGGTGACGGAACACAGCCTCGCCAAACTCTGGGGCAGACAGGAAACCAGGCTGTGCATCTGTCATGGGCTGGAACGCAGCTTTCTGTTCCATTACAGAGCTCTTCTGTCAGTGGCATGACCTTGCAAGAGCTTAGGGAAGGAGACTGAAATGCAGCAATGTTGGGAGTCTGTCGTGCACTGAGTGATCCCTGGACACCCCACGGTCCCAGGAGTAAAAAAATGGTTCCAGGTAAATAATGTATTAGGGAGAGAAGTGAACACAGCTAGGCTGAGGCCATCACCACCAGGCCAGCCCCCACAGGCAGGGGTGGGTACAGAGATGCCTTGGAATGCTGACTATGTAGGGAAATATCGTGGTCCTTTTACAACACTCGGCTCAAAACCAAAGCAGCGGTTTGTGCACCACGAGCACTAACAAAACCAGCGTCAATACACTCAATGGGAGAAGGAGGCTTTGGCCTGAGACCATGGGCATAAAAAGTTTCATGTCTTTATTTCTGGGAGGCTGAGTTATCTGAGACTGACCCTACACCAGTTATTGCCATTGCCAAAAGGGACCAGCCCCGCCTGCTGCCCCCAGGAACACAGAGATAGTTTTTTCCAGCTACAAATATACCATTTGTAATTTGGATACAGCCCTGGGGGAGACGCTGTAGAGCCTTTGATAAAAGTGCCGTGGAGTGGAGCAAAGTCCCGAGCTAGATTTTGTACACAGCAATCGAATGGAAAACCTGTCCGGGGTCAGATGAAATAGGGACTGTGCTTGCCAGAGCTATTGCTCAGGAGGAGACCCTAAAAAACGTGATCCAGGCTATTCACACAGGGTGGCCAGCACAGCATATTCCTAAACTCCATCATCACTCACTCTCAGTACTAGATGGGATTTGTTTAAAGGCACCAGGACGGGGAATCCTAAGGTGCTGCAGAAAAACCTGTTACAAAGGATTGTGATCAGGTCACCGCCCTGTGCACACATCTTCCACGGTTCCAGCCCAGGCCACCCGAAGAGTTCAGTCCCCTCCCAACCCAGTAGAGACCAAGGTCACAGTCCAAACCAAGCACCAAATAAAGGAGTCTTTGCACCCGCAGGGCTTCGTTCTCAACCCCTCTGGCCTTAGCTCACCCCCCCCCACCAGAGAACCCTTTGCTGTGGCGAGGAGAAGGCCATTGGTAGCACCCAGCGATGAACAAATGGGCCCCTGTGAGGGCCTACCTTCCCGCCAGGGAGGCTTAAGCAGGCAGCAGCCCGGCTCAGCTGTAGCCACCCTTCCAGCCTGCCTGCAAACTGCAACTCTGTAGTGCTTCCCAGCCAGCCCCCTGCAGAGCTGGGGGTCCCTTTTAGCCCCTCCCTTCCAGCCTGGCACCCACTGCAAGCGCCATGGGCAGAGCTGACTGGGCTCCCGGCAGCAGCCATGGCCGGGTAGGGTTTTCAAACCTTCCCAAAGGTCCATGGTCATTCAGGGATGGACAAATCGAAGAGAAGTTTTCCACTGGCCTCCCCTGAACAGCAATGGTGAGGGTGGGTTAGGGTTTGTTGCATATGCTGGAAATAGAGACCCAGCCAAGTGCAAGTGCCCAAGTTGGTAGCCCAGGGAAAATTTGGAACAATGTGGACATGGATTTGTTCACATTGTCTAGGGAGAAAAGATCCATGTATCCATTCTAGACTATTGGTCTCACTTCCCTGGGCTAGCCTGTCTAGGAGAGACTACAGCTAACCAGGTGATTGTGCATACATCAGCTATGTTTGCAAGACATGGCATCCCTGCTATGGTGATATTGGACAAAGGGCCACGGATTAGTGGCCAGGAGTTTGCAGTGACATCTGGGTTCAGACATGTAACCGCCAGACCCTGTTAGCCCCAATCCAATAGGTTGATGGAAAATGCCCAGTGGGACATAGGGACCTAAATGCCTTTAAGGCTCTGTGCCTTTAAGGGTTGAGCTTCCCAGACAGAGAGTCCGGGCAGGGGTCTGTGGAGCTCTGTGGTTATGTCCAGCCGGCTGGAATCAGACACCGAATAAAGAGACCATTTGCAAGTTCCTTAAGCAGGACGTGTGAAAACCACAAAGGAAGTGAATAAGATCAGAGGCTGAATCCTGGGCTGGTTACCTCACAGAAACCCTGTTGTCATGGGGACTGGAGTTCCTAGAACAAAGTACTTCCCCCAAGTGCCCCTCCCTGTTCTGGGGCAGAAGACCCAGTGACGATTCTTCCTTTACAGGGTGAATCTAGCCTGTAGGAAAGCTCACCCGTTTGGGGCAGAGGGAAGCAGCATCTCTTCACTTGCTGGGTCTGAGCTTCTCCCAATAACTCCCCACTCCTCTCCTCCTCCTCGTATGCATGTCAGCTAGGACCTGTAGTCCAATCAGCTGCTCAGTGTTTCCCCACCTGACTTCACGCCCTCTGCAGCCCCGACAGTGATCATGGCATCCCAGCATACTGGCATGCACTGCCACCCCCATCTCTCTGTTTGCCCCCTCCTGAGCTCTGAGCAAGTGCTTGCCTAGTAGAGACTGGGATGTACCAGAAGCAGTTAAGCTGTAAGCAATTTGCACTGTATGTTTGTACAGCCCCTAGCACAATGGGGACCAACGGGATAGAGGTCTTTAGGCACTACTGCACTAGACGTGTTAAAGAAGAAGAAGAAGAAGATAGGTAGGTAGGTAGCAGCTGGGCTGTGGTGACCAGCCCTGTATACATAATAACTGTTCCCAGGAAATAAGGTAACATGCTTGCAAAGTGCACGTTGCCCCTGTCCCAGCAGATCGGCTCACAAAGAAGAGAACCTGCCACTGCTGGAGAGTGGCTCATGCAGTTACTTCCTGAGCGCCAGGAGTACAGGTCTGTGTTTTGGTGGGGAAGGTCTCAGGTTTAAACCCTGTGGATGAATCAGGCAGTCAAGGTAATCACAGCTTAGGTGTTTAATTAAATGTTTCCAGAGGGCTGTGTCCATTTCTCCTGGTTGAAGTTAGAGGCCTTGAGATCCCAGATGTGCCAGACCCTTTTTTATTTCTAATTTCCATTGTTTGTGAAACTCCCCTAGCAGCTGCAAAATTGTGCTGGACCCCCGCTAACGATTCTCGCTGTTCTTATGTCAACACCAATATTTCTTCATCTTTCCCAGGTTCTTAGCCAAGCTAGAAATCAGCACAGCTGGGTCGTTCTTCTCCTTGCTTCTGCCTCACCGAGCCTGATCCCAGAGGGCTGGCTGCAGGGTGGGAAATGCTTTCCACTGACACCTTATTCACATGGTCATGGCAGATCCATCCTTGTGTGAAGCGAGACCCAGCTTCGTAGGGAAACCTTTGCCTAGCCCAGCTTAATCTGCAGTTACCAGCCATCTGCCACTTGAGGCCACTGCAGGGCTCTTGTTACTGGAGGAGAAATGTGAAGGTCAGAACAGTCTGAGGGTGTTCATCAAACTCTACACACACAGACTCACTTGCATGCAGCTACCTGGGGGGATGGGGGGGGCATGCAGGTAGGCGGCATGGTGCATGAGGGAGATATTGTGGTCTGGGTTTCGGGGGAAACTCTGGGTTTTGCAAAAATGCACCAAAGCAACATTTACATCCGAGCAGCGCAGACATGGAGGATCAGTGTCTGAAACACAGAGCAAACTACACAGGGTCGAGTTGCTCCCAGTGTGGGATTTGAACCTGTGCACCTAGTATTTCTAGGCAAGCCCGGCCTGATACTTTAACAGGGAGGTGCAGTATCCCAGCTGGAGCCTGAAAGCTGCTCTTTGCAACCACCCTCATCTTTAAGGGCAGCCCAGGGAGACTGCCGGCCCAGCGAATGCCAGTCCATCGTAGGAGCAGCCTGTCAGTGCTGGCAGCACATCTCCTTGTGTGTCCAGTGCTCTCAGGCCACGTGTTAAATAGCAAACAGCGTGAACAGGCCTTCGGCCACAGATGCTCTGGGCTGCCCCATGCTGCCATCTCCTTCCAGCACAGCTCTCACGCCTCCTTTCAGAGAAAAGGGTGCACTGGGACACCTGTGCTCCACCGGACAAAGCAATATGCCTGAAAGTCACCTTAGTTTTATGGTTGCTCAGAGCCTCAAATAGCTTGTAGCAGGGGAGCTTTGTAACTGGGCAAATATCAATTATGGTCAATGATCAGGACCTATTATTTATTATCAAGTTAGAGAATGGGACTGAAGCCAACAAAATGAAATCCAATCAACTCAAGTGCAAAGTACTTCACTTAGGAAGGAAAAATCAAATGCACAACTACAAAATGGGGACTAACTAGCAAGGTGGCTGTGCTGCAGAAAAGGATCTGGGGGTTTTAGTAAAAATGAAAAGGAGTACTTGTGGCACCTTAGAGACTAACAAATTTATTTGAGCATAAGCTTTCGTGAACTACAGCTCACTTCATCGGATGAATCCGATGAAGTGAGCTGTAGCTCACGAAAGCTTATGCTCAAATAAATTTGTTAGTCTCTAAGGTGCCACAAGTACTCCTTTTCTTTTTTGCGAATACAAACTAACACGGCTGCTACTCTGAAACCTGGGGGTTTTATTGGATCCCAAATTGAATATGAGTCAGCAATGTGATACCGTTACAAAAAAAGCTAATACCATCGGGGTTGTATTAACCGGGGTGTTGTAGGTAAGAATCAAGAGGTCATTGTGTCACTCTGCTTGGCACTGGGGAGGCCTCAGCTGAAGTAGTGCATCCAGTTCTGGGCAACGCACTTTAGGAAAGTTGTGGACAAATGGGAGAGAGTCCTCAGGAGGAAGGACAGGACAGGTCGTGCTGGTGGGGGAGGAGCACTATATGTGAAAGAAAGCGTAGAATCAAATGAAGTAAAAAGCTTAAATGAACCAAACTGTACCATAGAATCTCTATGGATAGTAATTCCATGCTCGTATAATCAGAATATAGCAGTAGGGAAATATTACTGACCAACTAACCAGGATGGTGATAGTGACTGTGAAATGCTCAGGGAGATTAGAGAGGCTATAAAAATTAAAAACTCGATAATAATGGGAGATTTCAACTATCCCCATATTGACTGGGTACATGTCACCTCAGGACAGGATGCAGAGATAAAGTTTCTTGACACTTTAAATGACTGCTTCTTGGAGCAGCTGGTCCTGGAACCCACAAGAGGAGAGGCAATTCTTGATTTAGTCCTAAGTGGAGCACAGGATCAGGTCCAAGAGGTGACTATAGCTGGACTGCTTGGTAATGACCATAATATAATTAAATGTAACATCCCTGTGGTGGGGAAAACACCACAGCGGCCCAACACTGTAGCATTTAATTTCGGAAAGGGGAACTACACAAAAATGAGGAGCTTAGTTAAACAGACATTAAAAAGTACAGCGCCCTAAGTGAAATCCCTGCAAGCTGCATGGACACTTTTTTAATACACCATAACAGAGGCTCAACTTAAATGAAAAAACACAGTAAGAGAACCAAAAAAGTGCCACTGTGGCTAAACAACAAAGTAAAAGAAGCAGTGAGAGGTAAAAAGGCTTTCTTTAAAAAGTTGGAAGTCAAATCCTAGTGAGGAAAATAGAAAGGAACATAAATTCTGGCAAGTCAAGTGTAAAAATAGAATTAGGCAGGCCAAAAAAGAATTTGAAGAGCAACTAGCAAAAGACAAAAAACTAACAGTATTTTTTTTAACTACATCAGAAGCAGGAAGCCTGCCAAACGAGTGGGGCCACTGGACAATCGAGATGCTAAAGGAGCACTCAAGAACGATAAGGCCATTGCAGAGAAACTAAATTCTTTGCATTGGTCTTCACAGTTGAGAATGTGAGGAAGATTCCCACACCTGAGCCATTCTTTCTAGGTAACAAATCTGAGGAACTCGTGGCAGATTGAGGTGTCATTAGAGGAGGTTTTGGAACAAGTTGATAAACTAAACAATAATAAGACACCAGGACCAGATGGTATCACCTAAGAGTTCCAAAGTTTAATTTCAAATGTGAAATTGCAGAACTACTAACTGGAATGCAACCTCTCATTTAAATCTGCTTCTGTACCAAATGACTGGAGATAGCTAATGTGACACCAATTTTTTTAAAAGGCTCCGGAGGCGATCCCAGCAATTCCAGGCTGGTAAGCCTGACTTCAGTACAAGGCAAACAGGTTAAAACTATCATAGAATCATAGAATATCAGGGTTGGAAGGGAACTCAGGAGGTCATCTAATTCAACCCCCTGCTCAAAGCAGGACCAACCCCCAACTAAATCATCCCAGCCAGGGCTTTGTCAAGCCTGACCTTAAAAACTTCTAAGGAAGGAGATTCCACCACCTCCCTAGGTAACGCAATCCAGTGTTTCACCACTCTCCTAGTGAAATAGTGTTTCCTAATATCAAACCTAAACCTCCCCCACTGCAACATGAGACCATTACTCCTCATTCTGTCATCTGCTACCACTGAGAACAGTTTAGATCCATCCTCTTTGGAACCTCCTTTCAGGTAGTTGAAAGCCGCTATCAAATCCCCCCTCATTCTTCTCTTCCGCAGACTAAACAATCCCAGTTCCCTCAGCCTCTCCTCATAAGTCATGTGTTCCAGTCCCCTAATCATTTTTGTTGCCCTCCGCTGGACGCTTTCCAATTTTTCCACATCTTTCTTGTAGTGTGGGGCCCAAAACTGGACACAGTACTCCAGATGAGGCCTCACCAATATCAAATAGAGGGGAACAATCACGTCCCTCGATCCGCTGGCAATGCCCCTACTTATACAGCCCAAAATGCCATTAGCCTTCTTGGCAACAAGGGCACACTGTTGACTCATATCCAGCTTCTCGTCCACTGTAACCCCTAGGTCCTTTTCTGCAGAATTGCTGCCGAGCCATTCGGTCCCTAGTCTGTAGCGGTGCATGGGATTCTTCCGTCCTAAGTGCAGGACTCTGCACTTGTCCTTGTTGAACCTCATCAGATTTCTTTTGGCCCAATCCTCTCATTTGTCTAGGGCCCTCTGTATCCTATCCCTACCTTCCAGCATATCTACCTCTCCTCCCAATTTAGTGGCATCTGCAAACTTGCTGAGGGTACTGTCCACGCCATCCTCCAGATCATTTATGAAGATATTGAACAAAACCAGCCCGAGGACCGACCCTTGGGGCACTCCACTTGATACCAGCTGCCAACTAAACATGGAGCCATTCATCACTACCCATTATGCTTTCTATCCACCTTATAGTCCATTCACCAGCCCATACTTCTTTAACTTGCTGGCAAGAATACTGTGGGAGACCATGTCAAAAGCTTTGCTAAAGTCAAGGAACAACATGTCCACTGCTTTCCTCTCATCCACAGAGCCAGTTATCTCATCATAGAAGGCAATTAGATTAGTCAGGCATGACTTGCCGTTGGTGAATCCATGCTGACTGTTCCTGATCACTTTCCTCTCTAAGTGCTTCAGAATTGATTCCTTGAGGACCTGCTTCATGATTTTTCCAGGGATTGAGGTGAGGCTGACTGGCCTGTACTTCCCCGGATCCTCCTTCTTCCCTTTTTTAAAGATGGGCACTACATTAGCCTTTTTCCAGTCGTCCAGGACTTCCCCCGATCGCCATGAGTTTTCAAAGATAACGGCCAATGGCTCTGCAATCACATCCGCCAACTCCTTTAGCACTCTCGGATGCAGCGCATCCAGCCCCATGGACTTGTGCTCGTCCAGCTTTTCTAAATAGTCCCGAACCACTTCTTTCTCCACAGAGGGCTGGGCACCTCCTCCCCATGCTGTGCTGCCCAGTGCAGCAGTCTGGGAGCTGACCTTGTTTGTGAAGACAGAAGTAAAAAAAGTATTGAGTACCTTAGCTTTTTCCACATCCTCTGTCACTAGGTTGCCTCCCCCATTCAGTAAGGGGCCCACACTTTTCTTGACTTTCTTCTTGTTGCTAACATACCTGAAGAAACCCTTTTTGTTACTTTTAACATCTCTTGCTAGCTGCAACTCCAGGTGTGATTTGGCCTTCCTGATTTCACTCCTACATGCCCGAGCAATATCTTTATACTCTTCCCTGGTCATTTGTCCAATCTTCCACTTCTTGTAAGCTGCTTTTTTGTGTTTAAGATCAGCAAGGATTTCACTGTTAAGCCAAGCTGGTCACCTGCCATATTTACTATTCTTTCTACACATCAGGATGGTTTGTCCCTGTAACCTCAATAAGGATTCTTTAAAATACAGCCAACTCTCCTGGACTCTTTTCCCCCTCATGTTATTCTCCCAGGGGATCCTGCCCATCAGTTCCCAGAGGTTGTCAAAATCTGCTTTTCTGAAGTCCAGGGTCCGTATTCTGCTGCTCTCCTTTCTTCCCTGTGTCAGGATCCTGAATTCGACCATCTCATGGTCACTGCCTCCCAGGTTCCCATCCACTTTTGCTTCCGCTACTAATTCTTCCCAGTTTGTGAGCAGCAGGTCAAGAAGAGCTCTGCCCCTAGTTGTTTCCTCCAGCACTTGCACCAGGAAATTGTCCCCTACACTTTCCAAAAACTTCCTGGATTGTCTGAGCATAGCTGTATTGCTCTCCCAGCAGATATCAGGGTGATTGAAGTCTCCCATGAGAATCAGGGCCTGCGATCTAGTAACTTCCGTGAGTTGCCGGAAGAAAGCCTCATCCACCTTATCCCCCTGGTCCGGTGGTCTATAGCAGACTCCCATCACGACATCACCCTTGTTGCTCACGCGTCTAAACTTAATCCAGAGACTCTCAGGTTTTTCTGCAGTTTCATACTTGAGCTCTGAGCAGTCATACAGCTCCCTTACATACAATGCAACTCTCCCACCTTTTCTGCCCGGCCTGTCCTTCCTGAACAGTTTATATCCATCCATGACAGTACTCCAGTCAACTATAGTCAAGAACAGAATTGTCAGACACGTAGATAAACATAATTGTTGGGGAAGAGTCAACATGGATTTTGTAAAGGGAAATCATGCCTCACCAATCTATTAGAATTCTTTGTGGGGGTATGTGGTGAAGCGGGACTGTTCTTAATGTTTCCTCTGAATATTGTGGGGATGCCTCAGTTTCCCCTATGCAGTCCTTAAGTATCTAGGTGGTGGGATAAGGGTGTGTGATTGTAGCAGAGCCCTAGAGGGCAGGTGTGTGCAGGGGTCTGGACACAGAGAATGGCCGACACCCTGTTTCCTGGCAACTGATGGCCTGGGCCCTTCCCCCCTGCAAGGTGAGAGCTAAAGGGTTGGAGAACAAAGGAATCAGGTGCCCTCCTGGCCCGGGAAAGGGACAAAGCCCAGAGGAGGGGGGGCTGGAGAGAGTTTCAGTTTGGGGCTGGCTGGGGACATGGAGTGAAGTGCAGATGTGGTTGTCTAGCTCACTGCCCCCCAAAATGAACCCAGCTGAGGGGTCCTGTTCTCTATACCTACAAGCTCTGGTTTAGACCATGATCCTGTCATCTAATAAACCTTCTGTTTTACTGGCTGGCTGAGAGTCACGTCTGACTGCGGAGTTGGGGGGCAGGACCCTCTGGCTTCCCCAGGCCCCGCCTGGGCAGACTCGCTGTGGGAAGTGCACGGAGGGGCAGAGGATGCTGAATGCTCTGAGGTCAGACCCAGGAAGGGGGAAGCCGGGTGAGCTGTGTGTCCTGGGGACAGGCTGCTCCCAGAGAGGAGACTTCCCCAGAGTCCTGCCTGGCTTCGTAGGGAGCAGTTCCAGAGCATCGCCTGGGGACTCCATGACAGGGTCAACAAGCATGTGGACAAGGGTGATCCAGTGGATATAGTGTATTTGGACTTTCAGACAGCCTTTGAAAAGGTCCCTCACCAAATACTCTTAAGCAAAGTAAGCTGTCATGGCATAAGAGGGGAAGTCCTCTAATGCAGTGGTTCTCAACCAGGGGTTTGGGGCCCCTTGGGGGGGCCGTGAACAGGTTTCAGGAGCTCCGCCAAGCAGGAGCAGTGTTAGACTTGTTGTAGCCCAGGGCAGAAAGCCCAATTCCCATTACATGGGGCTGAAGCCTGGGGCCCTGAGCCCCGCCACCCTGTGGCTGAAGCAGAAGCCGGAACAACTTAGCTTCGCGGTGTCCTCTGTGGTGTGGGGCCCTGGGCAATTGCCCTTTTGTTACCACTTAACACTGGCCCTGGGTTTTATATGCAGAAAACCAATTGTTGTGGCACAGGTAGGCTGTGGAGTTTTGAAAGCATGTTTTGCGGGCCTCAGAAAGAAAAAGGTTGAGAACCCCTGCTCTAATGGACTGGTTAAAAGACCGGAAACAAAGGAAGGGAATAAATGGTCAGTTTTCAGAATGGAGAGAGATAAATAGTGGTGTCCCCCAGGGATCTGTACTGGGATCAGTCCTATTCAACATATTCATAAATGATCTGGAAAAAGGGGTAAACAGTGAGGTGGCAAAATTTGCCGATGATACAAAACTATTCAAGATAGTTAAGTCCCAGGCAGACTGTGAAGAGCTACAAAAGGATCCCACAAAACTGGGTGACTGGGCAACATAATGGCAGATGAAATTCAATGTTGATAAATGCAAAGTAATGCACATTGAAAAGCATCATCCCAAATATACATATACAATGATGGGGTCTAAATTAGCTGTTACCCCTCAAGAAAGAGATCTTGGCATCACTGTGGCTAGTTCTCTGAAATCATCCACTCAGTGGGCAGCTGCCATCAAAAAAGCAAACAGAATGTTGGGAACCGTTAGGAAAGGGATAGATAATAGGACAGAGAATATCTTATTGCCTCTATATAAATCCATGGTACACCCACATCTTGAATACTGCATGCAGATGTGGTCTCCCCATCTCAAAAAAGATACATTGGAATTGGAAAAGATTCAGAAAAGGGCAACAAAAATGATGAGGGATCTGGAACGCCTTCTGTATGAGGAGAGATTAATAAAACGGGGACTTTTCAGCGTGGAAAAGAGGCGACGAAGGGGGGATATGATAGAGGTCTATAAAATCATGACCGGTGGGGAGAAAGGGAATAAGGAAGTGTTATTTGCCCCTTCACATAACACACGAATCAAGGGTCACACAGTGAAATTAATATGTAGCGGGTTGAAAATAAAGATAAGGAACAGCGGCAAAGAGTCCTGTGGCACCTTACAGACTAACAGACGTATTGGAGCGTAAGCTTTCGTGGGTGAATACCCGCTTCGTCGGATGCATGTAGTGGAAATTTCCAGAGGCAGGTATAAATATGCAAGCAAGAATCAGGCTAAGGATAACAAGGTTAGTTCAATCAGGGAGGATGAGGCCCTTCCTCCCTGACTGAACTAACCTCGTTATCCCTAGCCTGATTCTTGCTTGCATTGAACTAACCTCGTTATCCCTAGCCTGATTCTTGCTTGCATATTTATACCTGCCTCTGGAAATTTCCACTACATTCATCCAACGAAGTGGGTATTCACCCACAAAAGCTTACGCTCCAATACATCTGTTAGTCTATAAGGTACCATAGGACTCTTTGCCACTTTTGCAGATCCAGACTAACACGGCTACCCCTCTGATACTGGAAAGATAAGGAAGTATTTCTTCACACAATACACAGTCAACCTGTGGAACTGTCTGTTAGGGGATGTTGTGAAGGCCAAGACTATAACAGGGTTCAAAAAAGAACTAGATAAGTTCATGGAGGACAGGTCCATCAATGGCTATTGGCCAAGATGGTCAAGGACGCAACCCTATGCTCTGGGTGTCTCTAAATCTTTGACTGTCAGAAGCTGGGACTTGACAACAGGGGATGGATCACTTGATAAATTGTCCTGTTCTCTTCACTCCCTCAAAGGCATCTGGCACTGGCCACTGTCAGAAGACAGGATACCAGGCTAGGTGGACAATTGGTCTGACCCAGTATGGCCATTCTTATGTTCTTAATTTATAGTTCCGTGATCAGTTCCTCCTTATCTGTTAGTACAAGCTCTAATGTAGAATTCCCCCGTGTTGGTTATAACACTTTTTAAGTTAGAAAATTATCACCTGTAATACTTAGAAATTCCAAGGATGTTTTAGTACTGGCAGCGTGAGACCTCCAGCATATGTCACTCAAATTGAAGTTCCCCATGAGCATACAGATCAGCTCGTAAGGAAGTGGTCATCCTGTTCTCTAATGTGATTGGGTGGTCTGTAGGAGACACCAATTAGTACCCCCTCTTATGCTTTTTCTGTTAGGACATTGATCCATACGCATTCAAGTTCATTTTCTTTCAAGTTATCAGTGATTCAGAAACAGGTAATGCTATTTTTAACATTGAGTGCCATCCCCCTCCCCTTTGGCTCACTCAATCCTTCCTAAATAGGTCATAACCATCAACTTTAACATTCCAGTCATGGGACTCAGCCCAGCAGGTGTCAGGAATACCAACTCGGTCACATTTGCACTCATCCATGAGCAATTCCAATTCCTCTTGCTCATTACCCGGGCTCCTAGCATTGGTGTAGAGCCAATTCAAGAATTTCTTCTCTTTGTGTCCTTTGGCTCCTTGGTTCATTCTGTTCTCCACATCGTGATTTTGTGCTGAGTGCTCCGATCTTCCCTATTTTTACTGTCCCCTTTTGCTATTAGTTTAACCCCTTCCTGATCATTCCAGCCAGCCTGTTCCTGAGGCGATTGCTCCCCATTCTGCTGAGGTGAAGGCCATCCATCTATAATGCCTCCTCTCCCCATAGAAGGTGGATCAATGTGCCACAAAATCAAAGCCCTCCACCCTATAGCACTTATCTAGCCAGCGATTCACGGCCAGAATCTTCTGCCTTCAGCCTTCCTTTGCTCAAGGGACTGGAAGGGTCTCAGAGAAGACGGCTTGGACATTCTTCTTCTTCTCCATGCCTCTGCGTGTCTTGAGGTCATCTACTCTCTGCGAGATATCCTGTGACACAGTGTTCATGCTGATATGAATGACCACCCATGGAGCCTTGCCTGTCAACTTCAGAAGCTTATCTAATCTTAGTGACATCTTGTATCCTGGCCCTGGGAAACCAGCACACCATCCTATTGTCCACCTGTCCCTTGCATTATGTTCTTTCGATTTTTTGGAACATTGAATCTCCAATGAGGATCATCTGCCTTCCTAGGACATTTGCAGAACTTTTTGTGGATAAACTCTATTTTCTTATAGGTTGGGATGAGCTGCCATCTGCAGTTGTCCCGTACACCTCTCCGTTTCCTTGGCCCTGCTGGATTCTGAGAAGTATCTTCCATAGTGCCCATACTGAGGACCTGGTATTGATTGGGAACGTGTAGTGTGAAATTCCTCCTGCTTCTTTTCTTTCTGGGGGCCACAGTCTATCTAGCCTCGTCTGTCTCCACCTGTGTTGAATGCTGCCGTGACCTCCTGCCTCTGGTGGTTACAAACTGCCAGGCCTCCTCTCTGATTCTCTCTCTTATCAATTTATTTGTGGCCAGCCTCCATTCTTCCTCGAACCTGGTGTACTGGTGTTTCCCGAACCTGCGGATCTAGGAACTCCTCAGCTTCTCTGGTTCTTAGTACAGTATCAGCTTGCCTCTTCAGTCCAAGAATCTTTTCCTCCAGCACAGCCACCAACATGCACTTCATGCACAGAAAATCCCTTCTGGTCTGAGGTAGGAAAGAGAACATGGCACATGCGTTGCAGGTCACCACCACTGTTCCATTGCTGGCCATCTTGATATCACACATAGTATTGGGCCTCTCACACTTTCTCCAAAGCTCCCCTGTTTGCAGCTGTCAAGTTCACCTAGCAAGTACTCTATACCAACTCTCCCTTGCTTAGTTCAGCTCAGCTCCGTCCCTCACCACCATGAAGTGATTAACTACTCAAACAGTGGTGCTGATCAAAGCTCCCAGGCTCACTCAGGGGCCTATGGCCCAATCACGCAGCCCATACACAGAGAACAACAAACAGTCAAACACACAACCCACAGACATGCACCAGCCCATGAAATCCCGCTACCTCCAAGCACAGAGGCTGGAGCTACTCCCTCCAAAACTCTCCTGTTAGGTTTAGAAAACCTGACCTACAAGGAAAGGTTAAAAAACCTGGGTATGTTTAGTTTTGAAAAAAGGGAGGGTGAGGGGGGACCTGATAACAGTCTTCAGATCTGTTAAGGGCTGGTGTGAGGACCGGCTGTTCTCCGGGGCCACTGGGGGCCAGACAGGAAGCAACGGGCTGAACCAGCAGCAAGGGAGCTTTAGATCAGAGATTAGGAACAGGCTGTGGAGTTAAGCTCTCGAACAGGTGGCCCAGGGAGGCTGTGGGGTTCCTGTCACTGGAGGGCTGGAAGAACAGGCTGGACAAACCCTGGCCCTGCCAGGGCTGGTCTAGGGTTCCTCGGCCCTGCCCCAGCATGGGGCAATGAAGTCTGTGGCCTCTCCAGGCCCCTCCAGCCCTGGATTTCTATCACTGTGGCCATCGAGTATCCACTGTTTCTCTCGCTGCCCCTTTGCAGCAGAGCCGCCTGGCTATCCCAGGGACTGCCCGGCGACCCACCGCCATGACCCCTTGGTAGAGTGACCAGGTGTCTGGTTTTGGACATCGCTGACCAGGCCGTTGCGTGTCCGGTTCCCGGGGCTGGCAGGCTCTCTGCTAGCTGCTGCGGTGCAGACCGTGCAGGTCCCGGGTCACAAAGCAGCCAGCATGTCCGGCTCCTAGACTTAGGGGCTGCCGGGGGTGCGTGTGTGTGTGTGTCCATGCACTGCCCCGCCCCCAGGGGCAGCTTCCATCGGCTGGGGCAGGGCAGGGGAGGAACGAGCGCCACTCAAGCGCTCAGCAGGCAGCTGTTGAGGGTTGCATGGAGCCCCCCCCTGTTGTTCCCTGGCCCTTTTCTCCTCGCGCGCCTCATGTGGCCAGGCTCCAGCTGCGGCATGTGCCCTTCGGTGATCAGTGGTCTGTCTGTCGTCCCATCGCCGGCACCCAGGAGTTGTAGGTGTGTGTATCCCCAGGAGTTGTAGGTGTGTGTATCCCCGTCTCCAAGTGCTGGGAATGGGGCTGCACCCCCATTCACCACCACTGCATCCCTCCCCGTTCCCACCCCCCCCACACTCCCATCCCCCTCACTACATCCCTCCCCATCTCAACGCCCCCACACTCCCATCCACTGTCACTGCATCCCTCCCCGTTCCCACCCCCCCTACACTCCCACTCCCTGTCACTGCATCCCTCCCCGTTCCCACCCCCCCGCACTCCCATCCTCCTCACTGCATCCGTCTCCAGCTCAGTGCCCCCACACTCCCATCCCTCTCACTACATCCCTCCCCATCTCAACGCCCCCACACTCCCATCCACTGTCACTGCATCCCTCCTTACAGCACTCTCCCACCCATCCTTTCCACCTCCCAGAGCCACTACCCCCATGTCCCTCACTCCCCACATCCCTGCACCCCATTCACCTCCATACACTGCTGCTCTCCCATTATGTCCCTATACAACCCTGTGCCCCCCACATCCTCAGGCGCCTGTAGCCTTCTGCACTGAGGGGGATGGGATGCAGGGGGTTTGGGATGTGGAGGGATGCAGTGAGGGGGATGCGGATGCGGGGGGGTTGGGATGTGGAGGGATGAAGTGCCCGGGAGATGGAGGTGCAGGGAGGAGGGATGCAGTGAGGGGGATAGGGGTGTGAGGGGGTTGGGACGGGGAGGAAAGCAGTGGGGGGATGGGGGGGTGGGGGGGTTGGGACGGGGAGGGATACAATGTCCGGGGGGATGGAGGTGCGGGGGGTTGGGATGTGGAGGGCTGCAGTGAGGAGATGCAGGTGTGGGGGGGTGGGGAAGGGAAGGATGCACTGAGGGGGATGGGGTGCAGGGGGTTGGGATGTGGAGGGATGCAGTGAGGGGGATGGGAGTGCGGGGGGGTTGGGACGTGGAGGGATGCAGTGACGGGGGCATGGAGGTGCGGAGGGGAGGGATGCAGTGAGGGGGATGGGGTGCGGGGGGGTTGGGACATGGAGGGATGCAGTGATGGGGGATGGAGGTGCAGAGGGCAGGGATGCAGTGAGGGGGATGGGGTGCGGGGGGGTTGGGACATGGAGGGATGCAGTGATGGGGGATGGAGGTGCGGAGGGCAGGGATGCAGTGAGGGGGATGGGGTGCAGGGGGGAGGGATGCAGTGCCCGGGGGATGGAGGTGCGGGGGAGAGGGATGCAGTGAGGGGGATGCGGGTGAGGGGGTTGGGACGTGGAGGGATGCAGTGCCCGGGGGATAGGGTGCGGGAGGTGTTGGGACATGGAGGGATGCAGTGCCCGGGGGACGGAGGTGCGGGGGGGAGGGATGCAGTGAGGGGGATGCGGGTGAGGGGGTTGGGACACGGAGGGATGCAGTGACGGGGGATGGAGGTGCGGGGGGAGGGATGCAGTGAGGGGGATGCGGGTGAGGGGGTTGGGACACGGAGGGATGCAGTGACGGGGGATGGAGGTGCGAGGGGGAGGGATGCAATGAGGGGGATGCGGGTGAGGGGGTTGGCACGTGGAGGGATGCAGTGCCCAGGGGATAGGGTGCGGGGGGGTTGGGACATGGAGGGATGCAGTGAAGGGGGATGGAGATGCGGCGGGGGAGGGATGCAGTGAGGGGGATGCGGGTGAGGGGGTTGGGACGTGGAGGGATGCAGTGCCCGGGGGATGGAGATAAGGGGGGGAGGGATGCAGTGAGGGGGATGCGGGTGAGGGGGTTGGGACACGGAGGGATGCAGTGACGCGGGATGGAGGTGCGGGGGGGAGGAATGCAGTGAGGGGGATGCGGGTGAGGGGGTTGGGACACGGAGGGATGCAGTGATGGGGGATGGAGGTGTGGAGGGGAGGGATGCAGTGAGGGGGATGGGGTGCAGGGGGTTGGGACATGGAGGGATGCAGTGACGGGGGATGGAGGTGCGGGGGGGAGGGATGCAGCAACTGGGGATGGAGGTGCGGGGGGAGGGATGCAGTGAGGGGGATGCGGGTGAGGGGGTTAGGACACGGAGGGATGCAGTGACGGGGGATGGAGGTGCGGGGGGGAGGGATGCAGTGAGGGGGATGCGGGAGAGGGGGTTGGGACACGTAGGGATGCAGTGACGGGGGATGGAGATGCGGGGGGGAGGGATGCAGTGAGGGGGATGCGGGTGAGGGAGTTGGGACGTGGAGGGATGCAGTGCCCGGGGGATGGGGTGCGGGGGGGGGTTGGGACATGGAGGGATGCAGTGCCCGGGGGATGGGGTGCGGGGGGGGTTGGGACGTGGAGGGATGCAGTGCCCGGGGGATGGAGGTGCGGGGGGGAGGGATGCAGTGAGGGGGATGCGGGTGAGGGGGATGGGACGTGGAGGGATGCAGTGCCCGGGGGATGGGGTGTGGGGGGGGTTGGGACATGGAGGGATGCAGTGACGGGGGAAGGAGATGCGGGGGGGATGCAGTGAGGGGGATGCGGGTGAGGGGTTTGGGACATGGAGGGATGCAGTGACGGGGGATGGAGATGCGGGGGGAGGGATGCAGTGAGGGGGATGCGGGTGAGGGGGTTGGGACATGGAGGGATGCAGTGACGGGGGATGGAGATGCGGAGGAGAGGGATGCAGTGAGGGGGATGCGGGTGAGGGGGTTGGGACATGGAGGGATGCAGTAATGGGGGATGGAGGTGCGGGGGGGGAGGGATGAACTGAGGGGGATGCGGGTGAGGGGGTTGGGACGTGGAGGGATGCAGTGCCCGGGGGATGGGGTGCGGAGGGGTTGGGACATGGAGGGATGCAGTGCCCGGGGGATGGAGATGCGGGGGGGAGGGATGCAGTGAGGGGGCTGCGGGTGAGGGGGTTGGGACACGGAGGGATGCAGTGACGGGGGATGGAGATGCAGGGGGGAAGGATGCAGTGAGGGGGATGCGGGTGAGGGGGTTGGGACACGGAGGGATGCAGTGACGGGGGTGGAGGTGCGGGGGGGAGGGATGCAGTGAGGGGGATGCGGGTGAGGGGGTTGGGACACGGAGGGATGCAGTGACGGGGGATGGAGGTGCGGGGGGGAGGGATGCAGTGAGGGGGATGCGGGTGAGGGGGTTGGGACACGGAGGGATGCAGTGGCGGGGGATGGAGATGCGGGGGGAGGGATGCAGTGAGGGGGATGCGGGTGAGGGGGTTGGGACACGGAGGGATGCAGTGCCCGGGAGATAGGGTGCAGGGGGGTTGGGACATGGAGGGATGCAGTGACGGGGGTTGGAGATGCGGGGGGGGAGGGATGCAGTGAGGGGGATGGAGGTGCGGGGGGGAGGGATGCAGTGAGGGGTATGCGGGTGAGGGGGTTGGGATGTGAGGGATGCAGTGCCCGGGGGATGGGGTGCAGGGGGGGTTGGGACACGGAGGGATGCAGTGACGGGGGATGGAGATGCGGGGGGGAGGGATGCAGTGAGGGGATGCGGGTGAGGGGGTTGGCACGTGGAGGGATGCAGTGTCCGGGGATGGGGTGCGGGGGGGTTGGGACATGGAGGGATGCAGTGCCTGGAGGATGGAGGTGCGGGGGGGAGGTATGCAGTGAGGGGGATGCGGGTGAGGGGGTTGGCACGTGGAGGGATGCAGTGCCCGGGGGATAGGGTGCGGGGGGGTTGGGACATGGAGGGATGCAGTGAAGGGGGATGGAGATGCGGCGGGGGAGGGATGCAGTGAGGGGGATGCGGGTGAGGGGGTTGGCACGTGGAGGGATGCAGTGCCCAGGGGATAGGGTGCGGGGGGGTTGGGATATGGAGGGATGCAGTGAAGGGGGATGGAAATGCGGCGGGGGAGGGATGCAGTGAGGGGGATGCGGGTGAGGGGGTTGGGACGTGGAGGGATGCAGTGCCCGGGGGATGGAGATAAGGGGGGGAGGGATGCAGTGAGGGGGATGCGGGTGAGGGGGTTGGGACACGGAGGGATGCAGTGACGGGGGATGGAGGTGCGGGGGGAGGGATGCAGTGAGGGGGATGCGGGTGAGGGGGTTGGGACGTGGAGGGATGCAGTGCCCGGGGGATGGAGATGCGGGGGGGAGGGATGCAGTGAGGGGGATGCGGGTGAGGGGGTTGGGACACGGAGGGATGCAGTGACGGGGGATGGAGGTGCGGGGGGAGGGATGCAGTGAGGGGGATGCGGGTGAGGGGGTTGGGACACGGAGGGATGCAGTGACGGGGGATGGAGGTGCGGGGTGGAGGGATGCAGTGAGGAGGATGCGGGTGAGGGGGTTGGGACACGGAGGGATGCAGTGACGGGGGATGGAGGTGTGGAGGGGAGGGATGCAGTGAGGGGGATGGGGTGCAGGGGGTTGGGACATGGAGGGATGCAGTGACGGGGGATCGGGTGCGGGGGGGGTTGGGACACAGAGGGATGCAGTGATGGGGGATGGAGATGCGGGGGGGAGGGATGCAGTGAGGGGATGCGGGTGAGGGGGTTGGCACGTGGAGGGATGCAGTGAACGGGGATGGGGTGCGGGGGGGGTTGGGACAGGGAGGGATGCAGTGCCCGGGGGATGGAGGTGCGGGGGGGAGGGATGCAGTGAGGGGGATGCGGGTGAGGGGGTTGGCACATGGAGGGATGCAGTGCCCGCGGGATAGGGTGCGGGGGGTTGGGACATGGAGGGATGCAGTGACGGGGGATGGAGATGCGGCGGTGGAGGGATGCAGTGAGGGGGATGCTGGTGAGGGGGTTGGGACGTGGAGGGATGCAGTGCCCGGGGGATGGAGATAAGGGGGGGAGGGATGCAGTGAGGGGGATGCGGGTGAGGGGGTTGGGACATGGAGGGATGCAGTGACGGGGATGGAGGTGTGGAGGGGAGGGATGCAGTGAGGGGGATGGGCTGCAGGGGTTGGGACTTGGAGGGATGCAGTGACTGGGGATGGAGGTGCGGGGGGGAGGGATGCAGCAACTGGGGTTGGAGGTGCGGGGGGAGGGATGCAGTGAGGGGGATGCGGGTGAGGGGGTTGGGACACGGAGGGATGCAGTGACGGGGGATGGAGGTGCGGGGGGGAGGGATGCAGTGAGGGGGATGCGGGTGAGGGGGTTGGGACACGGAGGGATGCAGTGACGGGGGATGGAGGTGCGGGGGGAGGGATGCAGTGAGGGGGATGCGGGAGAGGGGGTTGGGACACGTAGGGATGCAGTGACGGGGGATGGACATGCGGGGGGAGGGATGCAGTGAGGGGGATGCGGGTGAGGGAGTTGGGACGTGGAGGGATGCAGTGCCCGGGGGATGGGGTGCGGGGGGGGTTGGGACATGGAGGGATGCAGTGCCCGGGGGATGGAGGTGCGGGGGGGAGGGATGCAGTGAGGGGGATGCGGGTGAGGGGGTTGGGACGTGGAGGGATGCAGTGCCCGGGGGATGGGGTGTGGGGGGGGGTTGGGACATGGAGGGATGCACTGACGGGGGAAGGAGATGCGGGGGGGGATGCAGAGAGGGGGATGCGGGTGAGGGGGTTGGGACACGGAGGGATGCAGTGTCGGGGGATGGAGATGCGGGGGGCGGGATGCAGTGAGGGAGATGCGGGTGAGGGGGTTGGGACATGGAGGGATGCAGTGACGGGGGATGGAGATGCGGGGAAGAGGGATGCAGTGAGGGGGATGCGGGTGAGGGGGTTGGGACATGGAGGGATGCAGTAATGGGGGATGGAGGTGCGGGGGGGGAGGGATGCAGTGAGGGGGATGCGGGGGGGGTTGGGACGTGGAGGGATGCAGTGACGGGGGATGGGGTGCGGGGGGGTTGGGACATGGAGGGATGCAGTGCCCGGGGGATGGAGATGCGGGGGGGAGGGATGCAGTGAGGGGGATGCGGGTGAGGGGGTTGGGACACGGAGGGATGCAGTGACGGGGGATGGAGATGCAGGGGGGAAGGATGCAGTGAGGGGGATGCGGGTGAGGGGGTTGGGACACGGAGGGATGCAGTGACGGGGGATGGAGGTGCGGGGGGGAGGGATGCAGTGAGGGGGATGCGGGTGAGGGGGTTGGGACACGGAGGGATGCAGTGACGGGGGATGGGGTGCGGGGGGGGGTTGGGACACGGAGGGATGCAGTGACGGGGGATGGAGATGCGGGGGGGAGGGATGCAGTGAGGGGATGCGGGTGAGGGGGTTGGCACGTGGAGGGATGCAGTGTCCGGGGATGGGGTGCAGGGGGGTTGGGACATGGAGGGATGCAGTGCCCGGGGGATGGAGGTGCGGGGGGAGGGATGCAGTGAGGGGGATGCGGGTGAGGGGGTTGGCACGTGGAGGGATGCAGTGCCCGGGGGATAGGGTGCGGGGGGGTTGGGACATGGAGGGATGCAGTGATGGGGGATGGAGGTGTGGGGGGGGAGGGATGCAGTGAGTGGGATGCGGGTGAGGGGGTTGGGACATGGAGGGATGCATTGACGGGGGATGGAGGTGCGGGGGGAAGGATGGAGTGAGGGGGATGCGGGTGAGGGGGTTGGGACATGGAGGGATGCAGTGACGGGGGATGGAGATGCGGGGGGGAGGGATGCAGTGAGGGGGATCCGGGTGAGGGGGTTGGGACACGGAGGGATGCAGTGATGGGGGATGGAGATGCAGGGGGGAAGGTTGCAGTGAGGGGGATGCGGGTGGGGGGGTTGGGACATGGAGGGATGCAGTGACGGGGGATGGAGATGCGGGGGGGAGGGATGCAGTGAGGGGGATGTGGGTGAGGGGGTTGGGACACGGAGGGATGCAGTGCCCGGGAGATAGGGTGCAGGGGGGTTGGGACATGGAGGGATGCAGTGACGGGGGATGGAGATGCGGGGGGGGGAGGGATGCAGTGAGGGGGATGCGGGTGAGGGGGTTGGGACGTGGAGGGATGCAGTGCCCGGGGGATGGAGATGCGGGGGGGAGGGATGCAGTGAGGGGAATGCGGGTGAGGGGGTTGGGACACGGAGGGATGCAGTGACGGGGGATGGAGGTGCGGGGGGAGGGATGCAGTGAGGGGGATGCGGGAGAGGGGGTTGGGACACGTAGGGATGCAGTGACGGGGATGGAGATGCGGGGAGGAGGGATGCAGTGAGCGGATGCGGGTGAGGGGGTTGGGACGTGGAGGGATGCAGTGCCCGGGGGATGGGGTGTGGGGGGGGGTTGGGACATGGAGGGATGCAGTGCCCGGGGGATGGAGGTGCGGGGGGGAGGGATGCAGTGAGGGGGATGCGGGTGAGGGGGTTGGGACGTGGAGGGATGCAGTGCCCGGGGGATGGGGTGTGGGGGGGGTTGGGACATGGAGGGATGCAGTGACAGGGGAAGGAGATGCGGGGGGGGAGGGATGCAGTGAGGGGGATGCGGGTGAGGGGGTTGGGACACGGAGGGATGCAGTGACGGGGGATGGAGATGCGGGGGGGAGGGATGCAGTGAGGGGGATGCGGGTGAGGGGGTTGGGACACGGAGGGATGCAGTGACGGGGGATGGAGATGCAGGGGGGAAGGATGCAGTGAGGGGGATGCGGGGTGAGGGGGTTGGGACACGGAGGGATGCAGTGACGGGGGATGGAGGTGCGGGGGGAGGGATGCAGTGAGGGGGATGCGGGTGAGGGGGTTGGGACACGGAGGGATGCAGTGACGGGGGATGGAGGTGCGGGGGGGAGGGATGCAGCAACTGGGGATGGAGGTGCTGGGGGGAGGGATGCAGTGAGGGGTATGCAGGTGAGGGGGTTGGGATGTGCGGGATGCAGTGCCCGGGGGATGGGGTGCGGGGGGGGGTTGGGACACGGAGCGATGCAGTGACGGGGGATGGAGATGCGGGGGGGAGGGATGCAGTGAGGGGATGCGGGTGAGGGGGTTGGCACGTGGAGGGATGCAGTGCCCGGGGGATAGGGTGCGGGGGGGTTGGGACATGGAGGGATGCAGTGAAGGGGGATGGAGATGCGGTGGGGGAGGGATGCAGTGAGGGGGATGCGGGTGAGGGGGTTGGGACGTGGAGGGATGCAGTGCCCGGGGGATGGAGATAAGGGGGGAGGGATGCAGTGAGGGGGATGCGGGTGAGGGGGTTGGGACACGGAGGGATGCAGTGACGGGGGATGGAGATGCAGGGGGGAAGGATGCAGTGAGGGGGATGCGGGTGAGGGGGTTGGGACACGGAGGGATGCAGTGATGGGGGATGGAGGTGCGGGGGGGAGGGATGCAGTGAGGGGGATGCGGGTGAGGGGGTTGGGACACGGAGGGATGCAGTGACGGGGGATGGAGGTGCGGGGGGAGGGATGCAGTGAGGGGATGCGGGTGAGGGGGTTGGCACGTGGAGGGATGCAGTGTCCGGGGATGGGGTGCGGGGGGGTTGGGACATGGAGGGATGCAGTGCCCGGGGGATGGAGGTGCGGGGGGGAGGGATGCAGTGAGGGGGATGCGGGTGAGGGGGTTGGGACACGGAGGGATGCAGTGACGGGGGATGGAGATGCGGGGGGGGAGGGATGCAGTGAGGGGAATGCGGGTGAGGGGGTTGGGAAGTGGAGGGATGCAGTGCCCCGGGGATGGAGGTGCGGGGGGGAGGGATGCAGTGAGGGGGATGGGGTGTGGGGGGGATTGGGACACGGAGGGATGCAGTGCCCGGGGAATGGAGATGCGGGGTGGAGGGATGCAGTGAGGGGGATGCGGGTGAAGGGGTTGGGACACGGAGGGATGCAGTGACGGGGGATGGAGATGCGGGGGGGAGGGATGCAGTGAGGGGGATGCGGGTGAGGGGGTTGGGACATGGAGGGATGCAGTGACGGGGGATGGAGATGCGGGGGGGAGGGATGCAGTGAGGGGGTTGGGACACGGAGGGATGCAGTGACGGGGATGGAGGTGCGGGGGGAGGGATGCAGTGAGGGGGATGCGGGTGAGGGGGTTGGGACATGGAGGGATGCAGTGACGGGGGATGGAGGTGCGGGGGGGAAGGGTGCAGTAAGGGGGATGCGGGTGAGGGGGTTGGGACACGGAGGGATGCAGTGACGGGGGATGGAGATGCGGTGACGGGGGATGGAGATGCGGGGGGGAGGGATGCAGTGAGGGGGATGCGGGTGAGGGGGTTGGGACACGGAGGGATGCAGTGCCCGGGGGATGGATGTGCGGGGGGGGGAGGGATGCAGTGAGGGGGATCCGGGTGAGGGGGTTGGGACACGGAGGGATGCAGTGACGGGGGATGGAGATGCGGGGGGAGGGATGCAGTGAGTGGGATGCGGGTGAGGGGGTTGGGACACGGAGGGATGCAGTGACGGGGGATGGAGATGCGGTGACGGGGGATGGAGATGCGGGGGGGAGGGATGCAGTGATGGGGATGCGGGTGAGGGGGTTGGGACACGGAGGGATGCAGTGCCCGGGGGATGGAGGTGCGGGGGGGAGGGATGCAGTGAGGGGGATGCGGGTGAGGGGGTTCGGACACGGAGGGATGCAGTGACGGGGGATGGAGGTGCGGGGGGGAGGGATGCAGTGAGGGGGATACAGGTGAAGGGGTTGGGACACGGAGGGATGCAGTGACGGGGGATGGAGATGCGGTGACGGGGGATGGAGATGCGGGGGGGAGGGATGCAGTGAGGGGGATGCGGGTGAGGTGGTTGGGACACGGAGGGATGCAGTCACGGGGGATGGAGGTGCGGGGGGGAGGGATGCAGTGAGGGGGATGCGGGTGAAGGGGTTGGGACACGGAGGGATGCAGTGACGGGGGATGGAGATCCGGGGGGGAGGGCTGCAGTGAGGGGGATGCGGGTGAGGGGGTTGGGACACGGAGGGAGGCAGTGACGGGGGATGGAGATGCGGGGGGGAGGGATGCAGTGAGGGGGATGCGGGTGAGGGGGTTGGGACACGGAGGGATGCAGTGACGGGGGATGGAGATGCGGGGGGAGGGATGCAGTGAGGGGGTTGGGACACGGAGGGATGCAGTGACGGGGGATGGAGGTGCGGGGGGGAGGGATGCAGTGAGTGGGATGCGGGTGAGGGGGTTGGGACACGGAGGGATGCAGTGACGGGGGATGGAGATGCGGGGGGGAGGGATGCAGTGAGTGGGATGCGGGTGAGGGGGTTGGGACACGGAGGGATGCAGTGACGGGGGATGGAGATGCGGTGACGGGGGATGGAGATGCGGGGGGGAGGGATGCAGTGATGGGGATGCGGGTGAGGGGGTTGGGACACGGAGGGATGCAGTGCCCGGGGGATGGAGGTGCGGGGGGGAGGGATGCAGTGAGGGGGATGCGGGTGAGGGGGTTCGGACACGGAGGGATGCAGTGACGGGGGATGGAGGTGCGGGGGGGAGGGATGCAGTGAGGGGGATACGGGTGAAGGGGTTGGGACACGGAGGGATGCAGTGACGGGGGATGGAGATGCGGTGACGGGGGATGGAGATGCGGGGGGGAGGGATGCAGTGAGGGGGATGCGGGTGAGGTGGTTGGGACACGGAGGGATGCAGTCACGGGGGATGGAGGTGCGGGGGGGAGGGATGCAGTGAGGGGGATGCGGGTGAAGGGGTTGGGACACGGAGGGATGCAGTGACGGGGGATGGAGATCCGGGGGGGAGGGCTGCAGTGAGGGGGATGCGGGTGAGGGGGTTGGGACACGGAGGGAGGCAGTGACGGGGGATGGAGATGCGGGGGGGAGGGATGCAGTGAGGGGGATGCGGGTGAGGGGGTTGGGACACGGAGGGATGCAGTGACGGGGGATGGAGATGCGGGGGGAGGGATGCAGTGAGGGGGTTGGGACACGGAGGGATGCAGTGACGGGGGATGGAGGTGCGGGGGGGAGGGATGCAGTGAGGGGGATGCGGGTGGGGGGGTTGGGACACGGAGGGATGCAGTGACGGGGGATGGAGATGCGGGGGGGAGGGATGCAGTGAGGGGGATGCGGGTGAGGGGGTTGGGACACGGAGGGATGCAGTCACGGGGGATGGAGGTGCGGGGGGGAGGGATGCAGTGAGGGGGATGCGGGTGAAGGGGTTGGGACACGGAGGGATGCAGTGACGGGGGATGGAGATCCGGGGGGGAGGGCTGCATTGAGGGGGATGCGGGTGAGGGGGTTGGGACACGGAGGGAGGCAGTGACGGGGGATGGAGATGCGGGGGGGAGGGATGCAGTGAGGGGGTTGGGACACGGAGGGATGCAGTGACGGGGGATGGAGGTGCGGGGGGGAGGGATGCAGTGAGGGGGATGCGGGTGGGGGGGTTGGGACACGGAGGGATGCAGTGACGGGGGATGGAGATGCGGGGGGGAGGGATGCAGTGAGGGGGATGCAGGTGAGGGGGTTGGGACACGGAGGGATGCAGTGACGGGGGATGGAGATGCGGGGGGGAGGGATGCAGTGAGGGGGATGCGGGTGAGGGGGTTGGGACATTGAGGGATGCAGTGACGGGGGATGGAGATGCGGGGGGGAGGGATGCAGTGAGGGGGTTGGGACACGGAGGGATGCAGTGACGGGGGATGGAGGTGCGGGGGGGAGGGATGCAGTGAGGGGGATGCGGGTGGGGGGGTTGGGACACGGAGGGATGCAGTGACGGGGGATGGAGATGCGGGGGGGAGGGATGCAGTGAGGGGGTTGCGGGTGAGGGGGTTGGGACACGGAGGGATGCAGTCACGGGGGATGGAGATGCGGGGGGGAGGGATGCAGTGAGGGGGATGCAGGTGAGGGGGTTGGGACACGGAGGGATGCAGTGACGGGGGATGGAGATGCGGGGGGGAGGGATGCAGTGAGGGGGTTGCGGGTGAGGGGGTTGGGACACGGAGGGATGCAGTCACGGGGGATGGAGATGCGGGGGGGAGGGATGCAGTGAGGGGGTTGGGACACGGAGGGATGCAGTGACGGGGGATGGAGGTGCGGGGGGGAGGGATGCAGTGAGGGGGATGCGGGTGAGGGGGTTGGGACACGGAGGGATGCAGTCACGGGGGATGGAGATGCGGGGGGGAGGGATGCAGTGAGGGGGTTGGGACACGGAGGGATGCAGTGACGGGGGATGGAGGTGCGGGGGGGAGAGATGCAGTGAGGGGGATGCGGGTGAGGGGTTGGGACACGGAGGGATGCAGTGACGGGGGATAGAGATGCGGGGGGGAGGGATGCAGTGAGGTGGTTGGGACACGGAGGGATGCAGTGACGGGGGATGGAGGTGCCGCGAGGGGGCTGGGCGCTAGAACTACATCTCCCAGCATGCCCCGCCGACGGAGCCTCGCTGGGGCGCGGCCGGGACTACATATCCCGTGGTGCCGCGGGGCGGGTACGGCGGCCGGCAGGCGGAGCAGGCTGGAGGGGCGCGGCGAGCAGAGGGACGCGGCTGCCGGCGCGGCGGGGCTCGCAGAGCCAGGCATGGGCGAGCGCGGCGCGGGCGGCTCCCGCCGCAGGCGCTCCGGGCCCCGGCGGCCCAGCGCGGGCAGCCCGGCCGAGGGGGAGCCCGAGCGGGTGGCGGAGCCGCCCCGGGGGGGCCCGGAGCCGGCAGCGGAGCCCCCCGCGGAGAGCGACCCCGACAACTGCGGGGACTTCAGGTAAGGGGGGGCCGAGAGCCCGGGCCCCTCCCCCCCACGAGGGTGCTGTGCACGGGGCGGTCAATGGGCCCCTTCGCATGGGGCTCCTATAGCTCGTGTCCCGCGGGGGTGCTGGGCACTAGGGAGGGGTCTATGGGGCCCCTATAGTCCGGGCCCCACCCGGGGCGCCGGTAGCCAAGGCCCCCACGGGGACCCTCCCCATGGGCCTTGGGGGCCTCCGCCACTCCCCTTGGCGTGGGTCCTTGACCCCCCGTCCCCTGTGTTCCTTTGGGCCCATGTGCCCAGGACTCCCCCCTCCCCATGGTGGCCTCTTCCAGCTGGGGTGACGTTTGTCCTTCCTCCCAGCAATGGGACAGACTTCAGAGCCCCCCCCAGTGCTGCCCCAACATGCCGGGTCCTGCTCCCCCCCGATGCCTAGCGCCCCCCACGCCGGGAGCGCTCTGGTGTCCCTGGGAGCCCTCGTACCCCGAAGGCTGGCTCCCACCTACCCAGCGCTGGCTATCGGAAGGGCTGAGTGTAACCCTGACGTGAGTGTTGTGACTGGGTGTTGACTCTTGAACCTAACGATGTCTAAGGCTAGCTGTGCAGCGTAGCTGCTGCGGTTATGTGTCTGACTCACGCGGTTGTGCCACCGGAGCAGATAACTGTGCGTGCCGATAAGCACCGAGCATGGTTCAAGGACCTTAATTAAAATTCCCTCTGCCCAGAACAGGTTCGTCCCCATGCTCTGACTGGGTTAGGCCATTGGTGCCTGACTGTGTAGTGAGTCTCCCCTCTTTGGCTTCTACTTCGTTTTATGCCCATATTTCTAATCTCTGTCTTGCATTGGCTGCTCCTCTGAATGTAGTGTCCTGTGTGTATCCTCTGTACTCTGCTCCCTTCCCAGCCTGCTCCAACAGGGGAGCACTGAGGCTGTGCCTTGTGTTTGGGAAGTGTGGTGAGAGGCGGGAAAGGGGGTCGGCCCTATAAGAGGTGAAGGATTAGCATTGTGAGGGAGGCTGGCCCTGACTGGATCAGATCCCTTGAGGCCTCGCCCCAGCTGGACATGTTGCCATTCATCGCTTCGTTTACCTTTTTCTGCCAGTTTCAGGCCACATGGCAACACTTGTATCCAAGCTAGCCTGAGTGAACTTCCCTGGTAGGGATCTTGTGAAACCGTATCAAATGCTGCCCTAAAGCCGGGCTGCTAGAACAGGGTTACTACCTTGCTCTTGCTCGCTGCTGGTTTTGATAGAGTGCGGGAGGTATTTGCTGCAATGGGTTCTTGGGCTGCAAAGCGTGGACCACATCTTAATATGGGGCTGGTCTCTTGGGACCACACCTGGAGATCTACAATCCCATAATGTGATGGTGGCATTTTTAGATCCTCCTCAGTGTATTTATAACAGCCTCTCCTGCGAATTGGCACTTGTAACCAGGGAGGAGAAATCAGCATTGACTGGCTAGCTTTCCATGGCATGTCATCGGAGAGCCTCTCCAGGGGTTGCACTAACTGAGTGCGATTGCATGACTGGGTTGCTTGTGATGGTGGGGGACAGGGCTCCACAACCCTGGGGCTCACTTCCAGTGTATGTCTTCGCAAAAAGAACAGGAGTACTTGTGGCACCTTAGAGACTAACACATTTATTAGAGCATAAGCTTTCGTGAGCTACAGCTCACTTCATCGGATGCATTATGTATGTCTTGTATTCCTAAAGCTCCTGCTTCAGCCAGCCATCAGCAGTGGTCAGGAAGGGATTCTCTCGCCCACCCCCCGTGACGAAACAAGGCTGTTCTTCATATTTCCTCTGAATAGTGTGGGGGTGCCTCAGTTTCCCCTATGCAGTTCTTAAGAATCTTATCCCAACACCTAGGGTGTTTGATTGTTGCAGAGCCCTAGAGGGCAGGTGTGTGCAGGGGTCTGGACACAGAGAATGGCCGACACCCTGTTTCCTGGCCACTGATGGCCTGGGCCCTTCCCCCTGCAAGGTGAGAGCTAAAGGGTTGGAGAACAAAGGAATCCGGTGACCTCATGGCCCAGGAAAGGGACAAAGCCCAGAGGAGGAGGGGTGGGAGAGTTTCAGTTTTGGGCTGGCTGGGGATGAGGAGTGAAGTGCAGATGGGGTTGTCTGACTCACTGCCCCCCAAAATGGACCCAGCTGAGGGGTCCTGTTCTCTGTACCTCCAAGCTCTGTGTTAGACCATGTTCCTGTCGTCTAATAAACCTTCTGTTTTACTGGCTGGCTGAGAGTCGCGTCTGACTGCGGAGTTGGGGGGCAGGACCCTCTGGCTTCCCCAGGACCCTGCTTCGTTGGACTGTAGGAAGCACACGGAGGGGCAGAGGATGCTGAATGCTCCGAGGTCAGACCCAGGAAGGTGGAAGTTGTGTGAGCTGTGTGTCCTGCAGACAGGCTGCTCACAGGAAAGAGACTTCCCTAGAGTCTTGACTGGCGTCGTAGGGAGCAGTTCCAGAGCATCGCCCGGGGACTCTGACACCCTGCCCTGGTGTATTCTGAGAGTTTATCTGCTTTCTCTGAAGCCTCAGGGAGTGCCTGAGGAGATGGGACATTGGGCAAGGTGAGCCAGGGCTCTGAGCTGGCACCAAGCATCCTCTTAGGTTCTTGGCTGGCTGGTTCTTGCTCACGTGCTGGGGTCTCCTTGATCTATCTGTGGGCATGGGAAGGGGAGTGTCTCTTCTCTTTCCCCTCCCCACCATGGCCTCCCCCGGTCAGACTGGCAGGGAACTCTGGGTGGGGCGTTGCATTCCCCAGCAGTGTGTGGGTCACTTGCCAGGATTAGCTGGGTGTCTCTCACTGAATCCATTCCCTGCCCCTGGGGAGCCTCGGGCACCAGTGCCCCTGGGTCCCTGCTGTTCTCTGCCTGTGGCGCACACAGTCTGTCTGCTGTGGGTCTCCACTCCATAGCTGGGTTTAGGGTGCGGGTGGCCTGTGATCTGGTGGTCCTGTCTGGCCTGAAACTCGGCCTCTCAGCCCTGCTGATAGCGCTGGGTGCTCATGGTGGTCTCTGGATGTTAAGTGACTTTGTTCCCTTCTCTTGCTGGGTGTGAAGTCCGACTCCCTAGGGTGTTCTGTGAATTCACTAGTGGTGGATGGGGGGAGGAGTTCCCAAACTGCTGGCACAACCCCATTTAAATGAATGCATCCGATGAAGTGAGCTGTAGCTCACGAAAGCTTATGCTCTAATAAATTTGTTAGTCTCTAAGGTGCCACAAGTACTCCTTTTCTTTTTGCGAATACAGACTAACACGGCTGCTACTCTGAAACATTTAAATGAATGGTTTCCTCCCAGGTCCCCAGACCGCATGGATGATGCCAGTTTTCACTCTACAAAACAGCATCCTCCCCTCAGTGTGACCTCATACACATAGTGCATGTGCGGTCACGCGGTGTGGAGCAAACTGGTGTCCTCTGCCCACCAGGGTTTGCTGTGGCCCCCTCTCCTGATGGCAGGACCCCCCTTGCGAACTGCTGTAGAGACTCCAGAGCGATGGGCGCTGTAGCTGTGCCTGACGTCCCATGACAGTAAGGGCAAGGCTCCCGGCGTGGTCTCAGTTCTGACAACTGGCATGCCTGCCCTGCCCTCTCCTCTCGCTCATTCCTGGCTTTGCTGGATGATACAGCAGCACCCTGGGAGGTGTCGTCAAGAGTGGATTTGTCCCTCGAATTTCTCAAGGATTCCCTGAGCTGGTCTGTCAACAAAGATTTCAAAAGTTCTCTCCGAACTATACAGATCCAATCTGTGCTGGAAGCTTGGGCATCTCTCCACCTTGTGGCCTGGGACAGTGGTACCAAGGGTGGGTGGGGACCCAACATGTCAGCTACTGTACATGTACCCTTCATGCTGGTCTTAGTCCTGTCTCCCACCCTGCATGGGAGGAATCCTCTACTCCCGCCCCTCTTCTGGGAGAGGGGAGTTTGGCTTGTATGCCTTTCTCGGCCAGCAAAGAGGCATAGAGGGAGTGAAACTTGCCCTAAAGCAGAAATGCCAGCAGTGATCCAAGGCCCTGTCTCTTCTCAGTTAGTGTCAGGGAGGGAATGTGGGGAGGTGCAGTCTCAGACCCCACAGGAGTTAGGGATTTTACAGAGGGAGCATGAGCCTGTACAGCTGACATAGGTGAGTTGCCTGCTGGAGGCTGATAATAGAACCCAGCTGTGAAACTTGCTGCCAAATCTGGAGTGCAGAGAACAAAAGCACATGACTGAGTCTGCTGCTTAATCTTGGCCCAAGCAAACTGACTTGTGTGCAGGAGCTGAGCTGAAGGTCTAGGATCGGTTTCACCGGGAGACGGCAGTGGCATTTCTGTAGCTAATTGCTGGCAGTAGTGCCAAGAGGCTGCAGCCCAGATCAGGGCCTTGCTGTCTTAGACTCTGTATGAAGGCAGCGCCAGCCAGCCTCTGCTCTGAGCTCAGGCTGGTCTTAGGACTGGAGAGAACAAGCGAGTCCCTCCTGGAGGGAGGACAAGTGACTACATAGTTCCTAGCCATGTGTACGGCTCGCGGCTGGCCTTCTGGAGGATTCCAAAACACGTCTCCCCTGGCCCCCATCACTGCAGTGTCTGAACCTCTCAACCTTTCCTGTCTTTCTCCTCCCTCCCCCTCTGTCAGGGTTGGGCCGTTACCCCGGTGTGCAGCTGGGGAGCTGAGGCTTTGAGTAGGGGACTTGCCAAAGATCACCCGCTGCCTGTGGTGGAGAGAGGAATTGAACCTGTAGCCCTAGGCTTGTGCCTGCACCACTGGACCATCCCTTGTCGCTCACTTTAACTGCTGGAAGCCCCTATGGTTGTGGTATTGTGGAATCAATGGGTTAGACAGACACCTGCCAGGAATGGTCTGTTTATTAGTAGCCCTGCTTTGAGTGCAGGGAATGGGACCAGCTGATCTCTCGAGGTCCCTGCCAGCCCTACACTTCTGTGATTTTTATGTGGCTTGCTTCATCTGCCACTGAAATGCAGCCTTCTCTGGGGTGTTGCATGATGGTGTTTAACAGCACAGTGGAACACACAGTAAAGAATCCTGCGTCCAAATGACACTGAAAGGGTGAGGGGTGGGGGAGTAACCAGGGTTGGCATTTCCCTGGGAATTCAGGGAAACGCTCTTTCCTACGGATTGCCATGGGATCTCTCACACTTGTCAGATTGGCCGTCTTTTCTCATCTGAAAGACGGCAGCACTAGCAGTGATGCTAGTTGGCAGTCCACCTCCACCCCAGTGGCTCTCAACGTTCAATCCCGGCACTGACGCAGCAGGTTGCTGCTTAGCACAGCACAGGAGCTGATGGAATCGCAGTGCAAGGTGGGACACTTGCGGGCCACAGCTCGTTTAAATGCTAAGGTGTCATAGTGCTTGTAGCAGTGCAAGTGTTTAATTTTTGTAAGCCACAGACTTGGCTGTCTCTCCTGCTCTGCAAACACATAGTCTATAACCTGTTCTCTCCTCATGGCTGGCCAGCCACTTCCTGTTCTGATCAGGTTTGGAGAGCAGCCACCTTTTAGAGCAGTCTCAGGTGCAGCACCTGGGGGCAAGGTTGAGCGTAATCTAACAGGGCACACATATCCCCCTTGCTGGAGGTGCTGCTCCTGGCCTCCTGAGGAGGAAGGTTGCAGGGAGAAGTCAGTTCTCAGCTCTGGTGATGGAGGAAATGACAATTTGGTGTCCCCTGGCTTTGCTGAGGGGGAACAGTGGCCGGGACTTTGCCCTCACCCCTGTGCTGTACAGAGGAGGACCCCAGAGGGGGTGGGAAGCAGCCAAGACTCCAAGTGTCGCAGCCTGGCACTAAATGGTGCTGAGGTGAGTGGCAGAAGGGGAGCTAAGTGTCTGCAATGAAGCCCAAGTGTCTGAAATGTACCATGCTGGGGTCTTCTGTCAGCCCCTTGTGCCGCATGCCTGGCTAGAGAGGCAGCCAGTGAGAAGAGTGCAGGGGGCCCTTTGCTTCTGGGGGAATAAGGCCATTTCTTCAGCGGTTCAGTGTTTCTGCCTGTCTGGGACTGAAATACTGGCATAGGGCAGGAAGGTGGGTATCTGGGGGGGCAGTAAGGCCTAACCTCAGGCCACTGGAGAAGTAGCCCTAGGCAGGAACAGAGCTAAACGTGTGTGGGCTGGCTAGTGCTGGTGGGCACAGCTGACAATGCAGCGCCAGGCGAGGCGAATCCAGCACGCTCCATGAGTCCTGGATGGCAGAGGGCTGATGGGTGGTCAGACTTCGCTTCTCTTGGCAGGGCAGATCCTGCCTAAGCGCAACAGGGAACAGGTGTCGGGTATGAAGGAGCCATTCCTGCAGAGCCGCCTTCACAGGAGCCCTGGGAAAAGCTGCTCTGTGACAGCAGAAGCACCCTACTGAGGTGCAGACCTGTAGTCTAGCCGGCAGAGACACTTATCCTGTGTTATGATCAAAAGAACATCTGTTGGTTGGATCAGCAGGTGCGGAGCCTGTTCTCTCGCTCGTGCTCCAAGGATTACAGGGAAACCTCCACCCTGGAGAGCGAGTCCCAGCCAGGAAGGACCTAGCAGGAGAGAAGTAAAAACCCTGCTGGAAGCTGTGGTGCTGAGGATGGCCACTGACTTTTTAGCCTAGTGTGGGGTCCTTAATTGTCTCACTCAGCCAGTCCAGAAGAGTCCCAGCACGGGACTCGGAGGCCTCTCGCTGTATTTCAGGATTCTTAATCCCGTCCCCACCTGATTGTATCTTTCTGGCTCAGAATACTCCTTCGATGGCTCCCTGGGGACATGAACGTGGGCACAGGCGATTAAAGGTGGCGTGTCTGTCCTAGGACACCTGGGTTCCACTTCAACCCTGGAGACACACTGACTCGGAGCAAGTCATTTACCTCTGGCTTTGGCTCTTAAGGAGCAGACACCAGCTCTAGAGATGTCAATTCAGTCCAACTGCATTGTGTCTAAAATAGCAACCAGAGTGCGCACAAGGTGGTTGGTTTGGCCATCTACTAGAGGTATCGATCGTTCTGTACAGTCAGCCAGAGACTCCTCTCCCTGGTTCAGTGACTACCCAGACTAGAGGCAAATCTCCCTCCTCCCCATGCTCACTGCAGCCTTTCCTGCCCCAGCTCATGCTCGCATGGGTTAGCCTGCCACTGCGGGAGAAAGTTGAGTGTCTAAATGTGATTCAAACCACTTATAATTTCAATGGAAAAACCTTGTAGGGCTCTAAACTGGCTACCACACCTCGCTGCTGTGTCCTAGACCGGCACTGGTGGCTCTGTGTGGCTGTTATGGAAAGGCAAGTCTTCATCTAGCCTCTACCAGTGCAGAGGGGCCTGCTATCTGCCTTCCCACGGTCCCTGGCTGCGTGCATCATTCACCAAGCCCTGGATGGTGAGAGAGCAGGCAGCAGTGTAGTGTTCAAATGCAGAAGAGTTCCTGAGTGTTGGACCAGGAAAAGGGGTGAGCCGGATCAAACCCCACAAATCAGAGTCTGAACTCCCAGCAGCCGGCAGACTCTCACTTGTCCGTCTCTCTCGCTCCTAGTAAGAGGCTCAGCAGGGCCCTTAGCAGTGGAGAAACTCAGTGGGATATCCCTGCCTTAATCCTGGGGATAATCCCAGCTCAAATACTTTTAGGTAAGGTGATACAGAAGTCCGTTCCCTGCCAATCTGGCTTGAGCGGAAACCTGATGCCAAGTTCTGGCCCCAGCTGATCTTAAAACCCCTGCGCCTGGCCAGGTAGATGCCATGAACAGGATTTCCAGCCGACTGGTGTCCCCTGGGCAGGCGCAATAACTGGCTCCCAGTCAGATTCCTTGTGCAAGCACAAGTGCCTCTAGCTGCTGCTTCTCGTCTGACCTCTGACTCTTGCTGTACAGGACGCTTTGGAAATCCTGGCTCTGCCAACCAGTCCCATGCCCTAGGCTGTGCAGGCCCCAAGTGCCATCCACATGGCAGGCACACCCCTGCTCTGAGGAAAGGGGGCCATTCACCCACCACAGGCTACAGCTCAGCTAGCAGTTACCCATGTTAAATACTGCACCCCTGTGAAAGCAGGGCCTCTTACACCCGGTCCACATGACTCAAACAAGCCTTGCAACCTCCTGGGGCTGGAAGGCCTTGAATCAACACGATACCACCTTGGGCATCTTCCAGCTACGTGGACCTGTTTGACATAATGCCTGGAGGAGGGGTCTGGCTGCTTCTCTGTTGGGACTGGATACCACCGTACTCCCGTACGGCCTGTGTTGTGTGTGATCATGTATCCTGGTCCCTGCAGCAGCTCCCTTGGGTGGTGCAGACCTCCCCTGGTTTGCCATGTGGCGCCTGCACTAGCAGCAGTGCATGGGGTTCACTAACATTGTTGGTGAAACTCCTCTCCAAGGCTGGGCTTGCATGTAGAATGGGGCTCCCAGGGGAGGGAATAGCGAGCTCTGTCTCGCCACCTTGCTGCCCAAGCAGGGCTTGGACTGCTGGCCTGTTGTGATGAAGCGGGACTGTTCTTAATGTTTCCTCTGAATATTGTGGGGGTGCCTCAGTTTCCCCTATGCAGTTCTTAAGTATCTAGGTGGTGGGATAAGGGTGCATGATTGTTGCAGAGCCCTAGAGGGCAGGTGTGTGCAGGGGTCTGGACACAGAGAATGGCTGACATCCTGTTTCCTGGCCACTGATGGCCTGGCCCTTCCCCCTGCAAGGTGAGAGCTAAAGGGTTGGAGAACAAAGGAATCGGGTGGCCTCCTGGCCTGGGAAAGGGACAAAGCCCAGAGGAGGGGGGGCTGGAGAGAGTTTCAGTTTGGGGCTGGCTGGGGATGAGGAGTGAAGTGCAGATGTGGTTGTCTGGCTCACTGCCCCCAAAATGGACCCAGCGGAGGGGTCCTGTTCTCTGCACCTACAAGCTCTGGTTTAGACCATGTTCCTGTCGTTTAATAAACCTTCTGTTTTACTGGCTGGTTGAGAGTCCCGTCTGACTGCGGAGTTGGGGGGCAGGACCCTCTGGCTTCCCCAGGACCCTGCCTGGGTGGACTGGCTGTGGGAAGCGCACGGAGGGGCAGAGGATGCCGAATGCTCCGAGGTCAGACCCAGGAAGGGGGGAGCCGGGTGAGCTGTGTGTCCTGCAGACAGGCTGCTCCCAGAGAGGAGACTTCCCCAGAGTCCTGGCTGGCTTTGTAGGGAGCAGATCAGAGCATTGCCCGGGGAGCCTGTGACACCTGTCCCCAGGGCAGGTGAAAGGGACAAGCATCCCCAAGTCATCACTGATGTGGATGGGGCTCTCCGTGGTCCAGAGCAGGCTGACAGCCAGTGAGCGGGAAGGGTCTTGCCACTAGCCAACAGGAAGCACGAGCACCTCCCCTCCCCGCTCCAGCCCAATGAATGGCTCCTGAGGCTGGCCAAGAGGCTTAACCCAGTAGCTTAAGAGGTTGTGATTAATGTTAAAGTAACACTCCTTGCTTAATCTCTGGGCGTAGGTCAGGTTACGCAAGGGACCAATTGTGTGCAGGGCTGTGTGCTTGGCCATGTGTCGCTTCCCTGTTGCAGGGGACTGGCCACCTCGAACCCGCTGGCGGAGGCGGCTCTGAAAACAGCACCCCGCTGTGCTGCTTGCTCAGATCTCTGGCGCTGGCGACTCCTGCAGCGACCGGAGCGAGCGCGGTTCTGTGGTGTAGCTGAGCGTTTTCCAGCTGTGACTGCTCTGCGTGCGCTCCCGTATGCCGGGGAGCAGTGAATGCCGTGCGCTGCCTTGCTCGGGTAGAGATTTTGATGTCTGCTGCTGTGTATGTCGGCAGAGGTCGGCCCAAGCAGCACCCAGAGCAGAAGGTGGGGAGGTTTGGGGTGGCCCATAGTTCCTGGGGGGAGTTCGTTCTGCTCTCTGGAGCAGCTCCTGAAAAAGCTGCCTCTCCTAGAGAGCCCCATGGCGCCAGAGGAGCCGGTGGTCAGCCAGACTCTCCTCCCACAGCTTGAGGCTCTATGGGGTTCTTTACACAGTAAAGAACCACCCACAGCTGGGCCATGCCAGCTGACTCAGCCCCACAGCCTGAGCCCCATGAGCCTGTTCACTGCTCTATAGACTTCCAGGCTTGGGCTGGAGCCTGAGTTCAGGGACCTTCCCACCCCACCAGACTGGGAGTCCAGGCCTCCAACCTGAGCCAAGCTGTTGTCTGCAGTTAAACACCCCGCGGCATGGGCCAGCCGTCCATGTGTAGTTGCTGTGCAGACAGACTTGGATGTGCCGGGATTCCCAACAGCTCAGGACACTCCGGTTCCCTAACTCTACAGCAGAAACAGTGCCGGGTTCTCCCTACCTGCCCTGCTGCATTGCCTCCAAGCCCCCAGGGCCCGTTCTGTCCTGCTGAGGTGGCCAACTGCCCCAGTAGGGTGTGGACACTGCCCACTGAACTGGGACCCAACAACTGTCCTAGGACAGTCATCAGATGGCAGCTGTCTGGCTGCCCCAGCGTGGTCCAGATTCCAACCTGTAGGGTTAGCATGTGGCTTCCAATGTGCAGGTTGCACGAGATACCTGGTGGGTTCTTCTAGCCTCAGTCTGACCCGGGAAAGTCTAAACCTCTTGTGACCATTCCTTTAGCTTCCAGGTCCTCCGCTCCTGGAGCTCCCCATGGGTGTGACTAGCTCTGTGGTCCCTGGGGCAGGTTCCAGTGGCCTGCAGGGCTGTGTGGTGGCCAACTCTCATTACCAGCTGGGCCATGCCAGGACAGGGCAATAGCTCCCTCACTCTGCACACAAGCAGTAGCTGTAGTGGTCACAGGTTGGCCAGGGGGATTGGGAATGGGGAGGGTGATGTCCCAGTAGGACATAGCCTGCCCACGATTGAAGCTGGAGTGCTGTGATGCACGCTGGAGCCTGCAGCTGCTGGGGGCTGGAGCCTGCAGCTGCTGGGGGCTGGAGCCTGCAGCTGCTGGGGGAGGTGGGGTCCTCACCTGTCACTGGGACTTGGATAATCTGCTAGGGTCTCTGACTTCTCCCTCCAGGTGTCACAAGGTGCAGGAGTCGCTACTCAGTTCGTCCAGTGGGTACAGCAACTACCGAGGCATCCTGAACTGGTGTGTGGTCATGCTGGTGAGTGTGAGCAGTATCTGGACCGTCTGCACTGCGGGGGGGCGGGCAGCTTCTCCCCACCATGCCATGGTGTTACTCCTCCAGAGTGCTGAAGGCTGGTGGCTTGGCTTGGCACCTGGGGGCTGGCCTGGCTCTCTGGCACCTGCTCCTCTGGGTGCTAATGCCCAAACATACCAGCTGGCTGTGGCTCCCCTGTCTCGTGCAAGAAACTTTCATGGAGCAGAGCAGTTGGCCACGAGCCAGCTAGGCGCTGCACCTGTAACAGCCTAGCCCAGCCCTCGGTGCAGGGCAATTCTAGACCAAATTGCATCCAAGTGGGTAGCAGCAGCAGTGCCGTGATGGAGCCTGTCGGCACGCAGGGGTCCCCACACTGTGCTAAGGAGCAGTGCAGCAGCTGAAGGTCGTCTCCTGCAGCCCAGACCCACTCTGGCAGCTTTCCGAGCTCGTTCGGGGAGTTGTGTGACTGTCAGGAGCAGGTGACAGCTTGCAGCAGGTCTGGCTGAGGCTCTTCAAGTTACTGGCTGTTCCTGGCTGGCCTCATGGGAGATCACAAGCTCTTGTGACTAGAGCAAGGGACTAAATCAGGCCCCACTAGGCTCTAGTCTCCGTTCCACCACTGACTTGCTGGGCGCTGGGAAAGCCCTTTCACCTCTGCCTCCACTTGGTGATCTGGACAATGGGGGTTAATACCCACCCATGCTGAAAGGGTTTGACATACAGCTGCCAATACAATACTGCCTCGGTTCTGTGCATGGGCCGCATCTGAGCACGATCTGGAATCTTGTGTCGCTTTGAACGTTCTCTCCTCCCCCATCCATGTTGGGGCCCTACAGCCCCGAACACCAGCTGCGTGGCGTCCCGTGCAAAGCTGCCATACAAGTACGATGCTTAAGTCTGCGACACGGTTCAATTTGCATGGTCTCCCCTGGGGGTCACATCCCTGGCCGTGCACATGTTGAGTGTCGGGACTGAAGATGCCTGTGACAGAAGCCAAGGGCTGGAGCTCTGCTGAGGCAGGCACAAGATGATCGGCTCGGCCCCGGGGCGTGGGGATGGGGTGGGAGGACCTGGAGGGGGCCCAGTCAAGGGCTAACCTAGCCAATGAAATGGAGCATCCAGAAGAGTGCTGGACAGGGCTGCTGTCTCCTAGCCCATAGGGGAAAGCTAGCTGCAAGGACCTCTCACCACTACAGTTCAGCTCCATGTGAGTGCAACGTGGGGGCCAGGAGCCAGCGATGTTGGCGAGGAGCCACAGCTTAATCCCTAGCCTCTTGCATAACATGGGTCAGTGGATCCTTGTGCAATAAGAGCCATAGGCCAGCAGAGCTGGTGAACACTGGGCTCAGGCCTGTGGGATCCTGGCTTGGCACACTAGCAGGGGCGCGGCTGGCTTGGGCAGAGCAGCACAGCTGAGGCAAACAGCATGGCAGGGGAAATAAGGGCCAGCACCCTTCCCCCAGGCTGCAGCTCTGCAGCCGGGACAGGTGCACCAGGGCCCTGGTTAATCTAGAGTCTAGGTTTAATGTGATTTTTGCCTGGGAAAGGGAGCAGAAGAAACGTGGCTCTCTAGTGTCATAGAATTCACACTCCCCGTCGCTGTGTACGATGGCAGAGCTGTCAGGCAGCAAGGGCAGCCCCATCCCTGGGAAGGGGGCCCTGCCTTGTATATCCTGCTGGCCCAGCGCACTAGTGGGTGCTCCATGTCTGACTCCACTCTGACCTGCTGCCACCCTCCCTGCGCCAGCATCTCCTCCTCCCTGGCAGAACTGCCATGGGCTCCGTAATGGGCACAACTGTCTGCACCTGCTTCAGCACCCGACTGCCCCTCTCCCCCAGCAGCGCTTGACACATGGCCCCAATGGTCTCTGTGACACCTGCATCGGGGCCTCTGGTTTCTCTTGTGGCCTCTGACTCAAACTGGGCCCAGCTGGGATCCAAGGACCATGACTGCACCCAGTGGCCTAGCAGCATTTCGATCCCCACCACCGTGTGCCTGAACCAGCCTGGCAGCTGCATATACATGATCTCCTGCTAGCCCCTTAGAGCTGCTAGAAGAAATACTTGATGGCTGAAGGCCTCTGACCCTTTCCAAAGGGGACTGGGGAGTGTGGAGAAGCCAGGATCTGCAGTACATGCTGTGGCCCCTTATCTCGCTCATGACTCACATCCTGTTAGCAGTAGCCCTTGCATCACGGGGAGAAGTCTGTACAAGCGCTCCTGTCTAGATAGGGACACCGTGGAACGGGGCAGGGGAGGAGGGAAGAGGCTCTTGCCAGATCTGGAAGTGACCCGTGCAGCAGTTACAGAAACACCTTCCTGTCTGTGCAGGGCCAGCAGTGGAGGCTGTTAAACCTCAGTTCCTCAGGCAGGTGAAGTCTCTGGGCTGTGGAGGACAGAACATGTTCTGTAGCTTCCCACCCCAGACCTGACCAGCCAAGCAGGGCCGGGGCAGATCCCAGAGACCCATGTCCCTGTGCTGGACAAAGCTGACTGGCTTTCTGGCCAGCCCCTTTTACACAAACCCTGGCCTATGCTGGGATTCGCCCCAGTCTGGGGGCTGCATCTAGACCTGACTGAGCCCTGCAAGGCTGGGTACAACCCAGCCCTGTGGCCTGGAACATGCCAGGGCAGCCGTATTGATCCCACAACAGGAGTGTGGTCTGTGAGACCCGACAGCCAGCTGTTGTGGGGAGGGGAGGTGGAACTGCCTGCGGGGTCTCTCCTGGTGAAGGGGCATGAAGCTCGAGCTCTTGCAGGGTTTGCCTGTCTCCATCTTGCCCCACAAGCGCCCTGGGGCAGGAAACTTGGTGCCTAGCCAGTAGGTGCTCGCCCACAGCAGGGTGCTTTGTGCAGGCGCTGTTGGTTCCCAGTGGCTCCCCAAGCAGCTGCAGTAACCAGCCCTCAAGCTACTGGCACAACGCCCGTCCCTGTTGCTTCACTGCCTGGTGACCTTTGGCTCTGTGCTTGCCTCCCGCTGTGAGTGCTGAGCTGAAACCTGAGCAGCAGCTGGGTGGGGCTGGAAGGGCATTGGGGCGACTGCATTGTAACCCGACTTGGAGCTGCCAAGTGACCTGACTCCAGCAGGGTCATCCCTGTGCAGCAAGGCACCTCCGTGGGGTTAGGAAACAAGGGAGAGCTCGGAGCCGAGCGAACAGTCAGGAGTGAGCCAAGGAAGCCTCTCCAGGCAATGAGCCGCAATGCAGACTCCCAGGGCCAGCTGCCGGAAGGGGCTGGGTGGTGGCTCTGAGGTCGGCTGTAGGAAGTGGCTGTCTTCTCCTAAGTCAAAACAAACAGGAAGCAAGTGTGGGAAGAATCTGACCTTCCTTATGCAGGGGGTGGGGGGGGACGGTGCCCAGCCACCCTGCCCGAGTATAGGAAATGAAGAAACATGCCCTTGTTCAAAACTTCCTGAACTCCCAGGGTAGGTACCATCCTGGAGCAGGGTCTGACTGAAGTGCCATGTCTTGGGCACTGGCAAACTGGCCAAGCCTCTGCTCAGTATTGGGCAGCCAGGTTCCACAGGGCTCAAATGCCTCAGCCTGACTCTGGGGCCACATCTCCCCTTGGGGCTCTGATCTTGCTCAGCTGTCTGCCTGGGAGCCAGCAAACACTGGGCCTGTCTCCCAAGCTGCTGGAGGGGGCAGGTCCCTGCCCCCCAGAGAACAGCTGGATGGCCTGGTTTGCACCCCATGGACCCAGCAATGGTGCCAGTCACTAAGTCTGTGACTTGCAGTGTGGGCTCTGCTTCTCTCCATTGAGGGGATGGGGCAGGGCAGGTTTGACTCGTATTCTGGCAGGCCCCACCCTGCTGTGCTGGGCACAACACAGCTGCACCCCAAGCTTGCAGTGAGACCCGATGAGGCCTGTTTGCTTCTTAAACTTGTTGCCCTGTAAGTGGGGATTGTGGAGCTCCCTTGGGCCTGACCCCACGCCCTGCAGAGCAGCCTCTGAGGCTCCACCGAAGGATTCGGGCCTGTTACCAAGGAGCTAGCACCTAGCACTCTACAGCACCGGCGAGGCCTGATTGGCACCAGGGACAGACCCATGGCCAGACAGCTGAGGTCCTGCCTGGCATCGACTGAGCTTGTAGGGGCAAAGGCCTGTCTCTTCTGGGGGGCAGGGTGGGAGAAGGAGGGAGCCCAGCGCAGTCGAGAGCAGCAGGCTGCTCTGGGATGCTTCTCAGGGGTGAGTCTCTCTGAAGGGCAGTAACGGTCTAACCCCCCACACCCCTTCCCAGCCTGCCACTGGGAGTCTGGATCCAGCCTACTGTGGGGACCCTGGCTCTGCTGAGCTGAGCCCTGTGTGGAATCCTCCCCCCTTTTCTTCAGGAACCGTGCTCAAACTCCCAGTTCCAGTCACTCCTTGAGTAACCCTGGCTCCTTCTCTTCCAGGTCTTGAGCAATGCCCGGCTCTTCCTAGAAAACCTCATCAAGTAAGTGCTGACCCCTCCTGCTCCGCACCAGGGCCAGGCTGTGGGGGGTTCTCTGGCTGGCCAGGGGCTGGCTGCAGACACACTCCCACGGCAGAGCGTAATGGGACCCGATCACCGATGGGACGAGCATCAGGGGCTGCTGAGTCAGCTGCTCACAAGTTCTGTCATGAGCTAAAGGTGTCCCACAAATCAGTCCCCCTACCCTGGGTCCTGTCAAACCCCCTTCTCCCTGCCCGTCTGACCCACGCACCAGACTGACCAGTCATGCCATATGGGGCGCACTGCCCCAGAGCGGCTCCGGACGCCGTGCGGGAATGGAGCTGGAGTGCAGGCTCAGAGCAGCGAATGGGGCTTGAGGGGGTCCTGCCTGCACTAAGGGTGCAGACTCCAGAGCTCCTGGCGAGCTGCTGCAGAGTTGCCCTGAGTGTGACGTCGCTGGTCCCCCTACGCACTCCATGGGGCTTGGGAGCGAGGCGGGAAGGTCCGAGGGGAGTTGGGAGCTCCCCATACCAAGGCCTAGAGGAGAGGGTCCGTGCTCGGGGTGCGTTCCACACTCTGCAGCGATCTCTGGGTGCCCCAGTGCATGCGGCTGTAATGGCACTGGCTTGAGTGCCCAGACAGCACTGTGTCCTGCCCAAGCTTTCAGGGCAGGACCTCGAGCAGTGACCCTGCTTGATGGGACCCTTCTCCTAGCCTCCCAGCCCTGGCTAAGCTCCACCTCGGGCCAAGGGCCCTGACTCCCGTGTCTGGGAAATGTCTTGGTAAGCACCAAGGCCAGGCAAGGGGTTGGCAAGTGTCTACATGCCTCCTAGGAGCATGTGCTGGCTTGCCACCCCTCCTCCCGCCCTGGGACCCGGCGGAGGCAGGTGCGTGGCTCTACACTGGCACCTGTTGGTATTGGCGCCCAAGGGGCGACCTGCTCCCTGCAGGCGTGGGACTGCACAACTAACCCAGCCTGCTGGGTGCTGAGCTTGAGGGGATTTGACCTTCAGCCCCCAGGGCCTGGACCCTGTAGTGCTGGTCATGGGCAGTGAGGTCTGGTCGCGTTCCCACAGATACCTGGTGTGGGCCCGGTGAGTGTCCCCTCCTGCCAATGCCCCGTCCGTCCGCTGCCCCAGGGCTTGGGAGCCTGCCCCTGCACTAGCCGGGGCCGCTGTGCACATGCTAAGGGCAGGGGTGCCACCACGTGGTACTAACATGTACTGCAACTTCTGAAAGCTGCTCTCCATTCCCGCCTGTCGGCAGGCCGGCCCCTTGCCCCCTCCGCAGAGTTGGGAGCTCTGACGATACAGGGATGCGCTTTCCTTACATCTGCAGCTCGGGACGGTCCCAAGCACCACTCGGGCCTGTAAGGTCTCATCCTGGGTCACTAACAGCCAGCTGCAGCGTGGTCTGGGTCAGTCCCTCGGGCTGAGTGCAGGCTTGGATTCCCGCTTTGGGACTGGGCCGGGTCTGGCCTGGCTGGCTAAGGCCACAGCCTCTGGGTGTTGCTGGGCCTGGCAAAGTGCTCCGTGTTTCCATGCCCATCAGGACTGTATGGGAGCCCACTGTAGACTAGTCCCAAGATGGGCTCTGGAGGCCTGACGCCCAAGAGCAGTCCTGGGAGAAAAGCCAGCCCCTCTGAGCGGAGGGAAGAGCCCCTTCCCATGCCCAGACTTCTCGCTAATCTCTTCCCGAAGGCTCCTGAGCACTAATGAGTAACTGTGTTAATGGCTGGAGGCCCCCACCTGGAGGGAACAGGTGGCAGCTGAGGGAATGAGCCCTGGGGCAGAGGTCCTGGTGGAGGACGTTCTGGGGATGCCAGCAGTGCGTTGCTCCTGCCCGTTGTTCCCCAGGCATGGGGCGGGGCTGAATGGTCCATGTCTGTGGCTGGTGGGAGGAGTGGAACCGCTCCCTGGCATAACGGGACGCAGCTCCTCCACGTGGGCTCGATCACAGCGGGGACTGAACCCACCTGGGCACCCAGCCCCAGAGCCCCGAGCAGCATGTCGGACCAGTGCTTCCCTCTTGCTCACCCGAGACGCATTTCTCTTACAGATATGGTATATTGGTGGATCCAATCCAAGTGGTCTCCCTGTTCCTGAAGGACCCCTACAGCTGGCCCTCCTTGTGCCTTGTCATTGGTGAGTCTGCAAGAATCCCTGCCCAGTGAGCTGAGATGGGTCCCATAAGGGAGGAGGCAGCCAGGGTCCCAGCAGTCTGGAGATGGGACAGGCCCGTTGGACCCCCCCCCCCCACCAGCCCTTCCCCAACAGGCCAGGGCAGGATTAGGCCCTTCTGAGGGCTCTGTCCAGCCCCTTGGGATCACCAGTGTTGGGGCTCTTGCTCTCCAGGGGGGATCACAGCCTGACAAACCCGTGAGGAAGCCCTTCTTTCTAGCTGAGCCTGCTCAAGCCCCAGGCCTGCCCTTCATTCACCAGTGCTGCCAGCAGCTGGTGCTGCTCCCATGGAGCAATCTATGCCCAGATCCTGTCCCCTCCTCTCCTGCCCAGAGCACTAGTGGGGGGGTGTGTCCAAAGGATTTGTCCATCTTCCATTACAAGCGTTCACCCAAGGGCTGGCCCCTCTGCGGTTAACCCACCTGACCTTGCAGACAGTCTCCTCCACCTGCCTCTTGGTGCTGAGCTTGAACAAATGCTGCCAGGAAGCCCCGTCGCTGGGAATGAGATCCTTGGCTAGTGTGGGGCAGCCTGGTGTCTGGGCCAGACACGCCTTTAACCGCATCCAACTCAGACCCGCTCCTGGCAACTGCATTGGCCTTATCTTCGTTCCTGGTCTGTCGCTAGCTGTCAATCAACAGCCACTGTCCTGTCTCAAGCTGGCAGGGCTGGGCTCGTCACCGATGTGCTCTCTGGGGTCCTTCGGGGATACAAGTGCTGTCACGAGGGAAGGTCCTGAGCCAGCAGGAGCTAATGTTGCCAGTTGTAGATCTCCCCCCTAGGATGGGCGCAAGAGGTCTCCCTAGCACAGCCTGCAGTAGTGATGCAGGGGGCAAGCTCCTAGCCTCTGCCCTCTCCTTGCTCAACTCCCTTCTCTTCTCCACCCTGAGAGCAGAGCTGAGCGCTCGGACAAGCCATGACCCCTGTTCTGGGGGCAGTGGGACTCCAGGGATGCTGTGAACTCCTCCCAGTGCCTTCCTGCTCCCCCAAGCCTCCTGTCCAGTCTCTGCTGCCCTCCTGCCGGGGTCAGCCTTTCTGACCCTGTGCACCAGCTGACTATTTGCTCCCCCGCGCTGATCCTTCAGCCTGCTCTCGGAGTCTCTGCAAGGAGCAAGGCAGCCGAGCTGGATGCAGCATATCACCAGCTCTTCACAGCCGAGCTGGGAACTCGGGGCCGTCTGGGCCCAGCTGCTGGCAGCAGGTCCTTGCCTGGCAGTGATCAGAGGTCCCCAGTGCCCTGGGCAATGGGACTGGGTGTGCTAACTGTCTCTTTGTTTACAGTGGCCAATGTGTTTGCGCTGGCTGCTCTGCACACGGAGAGACGCCTGGCAGCGGTGAGCCCCTTCCTCCTGGGCTCTGTTTTGGCCACGCATGGGTCACGCTTGGGTTACATCCTCTGTGGTGGCAGCTGCTGGGCTGCTCTCAAGCCTGTGGCTGGGGAAATGGGAATCTCAAGCAAATGCGTGGGTGGAAGGGGACTCGAAGATAAGAGCAGGATGATCGAGATTGGTCCTCTGACACCAGGCTGCAAGCATGGCACTGCCAGGCCAGACTAGGGGGCCTCAAACTGGGCCCAGTGAGCTGCCTAGGGAATCCCCTGGAGTGCTTGAGAGGGAGCCTCTGGACTGGCCTTTGCACCAGATGAAGGGGATGCCCTGCCTTCTCAGTCCTGCAACCAGTAAGTGTCCATGGAGCATTGACTGGTGCCTTGCTCTGCCCTGGCTCCATCTCCTAGGGACACCTAGTGGCAGTCTTAGGCTTGTTACTTATGGGAGTGGGAGAGCAGCTTGGGGAGAAATGAGCAGGGGATAGGCTGAACCTGACAGGTGGAACGAGCCCTCAGGCTGCAGCCCCAAAGCCCCCACTCGCTGGCACGAATCTCACTTGGCTGGCCTGGTCTCCAGCAGCTGCTGTGTCGGCATCTCCCAGCTCAGCTGCCTGCAGGCCCAACGAGCAGTGCGCGGTCTGTGCTGGGCCCTGCTTGGAATACCTCTCCCCAGGGGATCTTCGGGAGCCGAAATCAAACCAGGACACTTCCCCTTCACAAAGCCTGAGCCCCATTGCCAGAGCAGAGTGCCCAGGGCTGCAGCCGCTGGGGGTCAGCAGCACTGTGGGGCGCACTAAGCTGCAAGCGTGTTCTGGGCCTGGCCCGTTTGAGGGGCCATGGGGCACGTCCCGGGGAGGGAGCTGTTGCTGCTGCGATCCCTGTTCCCAGGTGGCAACCCAGCACCTGGCTCTGGCGGAAGCCACAATGGGGCCTGCAGCAAAGCAACTGGGCGGAGGGTGAATGCTGCCTTTCCGGCTGTGCCGTGCCCCTGGGGCAAGCTGAGGGGAGAGCTGGCCAGTCATGGGGGGGCACAGCCCCCACACAGGAGGGGTAGGGCAGAGGGCGCAGGGCTGTTGTACTGGCCTCATTGGTCTCCTGGCTCCCCACAGGGCTCCCTCTCGGAGAACGTCGGCACGGTCCTCCATGTGGTTAACCTCCTGACCATCCTGTGTTTCCCAGCGCTGGTGGTTCTGATGGTCTCCTCTGTCACTCCAGGTAGGTGGTGGCCCCTCCTGGGCCCTGGCGGTCAGCGCTGGCTGCGTTCAGACTGCAGGGACCCCTGGGATACTGGGGTCTCTGGGCTCCCCAGGCAGGAGCGGGGTCAGCTGGGGATGCCTGGAGTGAGACTGCAGCAGCAACCTGCTCTGACCTCAACTCTGGTGATCTCTGAGGCTGGGGGCTCCTAGGGACAAGCTGACCAGGGTCTCTCATCTCCACAGTGTTAGACACTCACTAACCAGGGTGGGGCTGGGCTGGGCTGGGCAGGGCCGGAGAGTTGCCTGGGGAACGCCGTCCCTGCAGCAATGCTCCCTAGGTCGCTCATGCTCCTGGCCTTGTCTCTCCCCAGTCGGTGCAGTGTTTGCTCTGTCCATCTACACCATTCTCTTCCTCAAGCTCTTCTCCTTCCGGGATGTGAACAAGTGGTGCCGAGCCCAGGGCCGGGCAAAGGCTGGGCGCGTGCGCTCAGGTGAGCTCCGGTAGCGGGAGGCACGGGTGGTGGGCAGGTGGCTGACGCAGCGAGCTATGCTACCCCGTGTGACTGGAGCGGCAGGGGCATGCAGCTGTTCCCCAGTGTCAGGAATGTTGCTGTGGCCTTTGCTCTGCCGGGAGGGTGTTGTTGCAAGCTAGTGAAGGCACCTCTTCCTCCCCGCCTCCCCCCCACCGCGGGGGCTTTACAGCCAGGTCTCTCTGTCACAATGTACGAGCGCGGGGCTTGCCTGTTCCAGGAAGGGGAACAGACCTGGCCGCAAATGGCTCTGCAGAGATTGGTGCTGCGGCTGGCTTTGCCTGAGTGCGACTGCCATCTCAGCATGGGGGTCTCTGCTCCTCCCATGTGACTGCCCTCCTCACAGGGCGTGGGGCTGGCGAGTCTCAACCGCAGCCCTAGTGACAGCTGCCTGGCCTTCAGACTAATGGCTCTTCTCTCATCTTCCAGCTTCTGGGCCGAAGAAAGCCAATGGGGAGGTGGCACAGAGCGGGGTGTACTATCCAGCTAACCTGACCTATAAAGGTAACTAGCCCTGAGCTCCTGGCCTGCAGTTTGGGGGCATTTGGCTGGGACGTGTTTATTGCCTAACACACCTGGGCTTCTCGGCTCTCTCCCAGAGCAAGGGCACTCTCAGTAAGACTCTGCTGAAATCCCAGGGTGTGCCAGCTGGCCATGGCCACTGATGGCTGCATGGAACTGGCCCCAGATCTCTGTCTCAGGAGCATAGGAGGCCAGTTCAGGCTGGGGAGAACAGGGCTAACAAGCGTCGCCTCCCATCTCTGCCACAGTGGGACAGTGACCCAGTTGACTGGCTGCTCGCCCCTATCCGCAGCCAGCCCTCCCTCATCTTGCCACAGCCTCACCTGCTTGGAGAGCCCTGCTGAGGGTTTAGTGCCTGTGCTTCCCTGAAGGCAGTGGCCCTGTCCCATAGGGCTGTCCCAGGAGCTTGCTGACCCCCTTGTGCCCACCTCACCTGTGGCTGCTCTGGGCAGGTGGTGTCAATGCTGCTCGTTCAGAACCTCAGTAACTATCGGCAGGGGCGCTGGGCCTGTCCCCAGTGTGACGCTGCTGGTCTGTTTCAGACATGTACTACTTCCTGTTTGCTCCCACGCTCTGCTACGAGTTGAACTTCCCGCGCTCGCCCCGGATACGCAAGCGCTTCCTGCTCCGCAGGCTCTTCGAGATGGTAAGGCAGCCTCGGGCCCAACTCCGGCCTGGATGGGGGCCCCCTCGTCCTGCTGAGCGCTGGGCCAGTGACAGTCCCCCTGACTCAGCAGGTGCAGACTGTGGTTGGCCCAGCCCCTGCTCTCCTTGGGAGCGCAGGACAGAGCTGGCCAATCGGAGGGCTGGCAGCAGTGGCTGCTCCTACCACACTGACTCCAGCTCTGGAGGGTGGGCTGAGGAGGGTCCAAGGCTGGTGTCTCCTGACCAGGCCCTGGGGGTGGGCAGGGAATGCCAGTGGCTGTAAACACCCCGTTGTCCTAGCTGGTAGGTGGCAGCATGCCCGCTGGGGGGCGGACGGCCTTCCTGCTTTGGGGAGGGACACACCCCTCTAGCTCAGTGGATTCCACAAACCCGGCATTGCTTCAGGCCACCCATCTCCCAGAGCAGGTTCCTGGCGTGGCCTGAGTGCTGCCATGCTGGGACACGGGCAGCAGGGGATAGACTCAGACCAGTGTGGCCTGGTGCCTAGCCTGCCAGTTCAGTGGGGTGGGCACTGAGTGGCCCATATGCCTCATGGGCCAGTCTGCCAATCCCTCCAGTGTCTGACTGGCCAGGCATCCTGTATGGGCCTGTGGGTGGAGGGGGCCCAGCTGATTTCACCACCGGTGCCTCTTTGTCTCTAGCTCTTCTTTATCCAGCTGCTGGTGGGGCTGATACAGCAGGTATGTGGCTGGAGCTTTCCTCTCCTGGGACAGCAGAATCCATTCCCTGTGCAGCTCTTGGTGGGAGGGGGTATGTCAGGGGGCCTCTAGGCTGTCCCCAAGCACAGGAATAGCTTAAACTGGCAGAGGTGAGGGGTAGCCAGGAGCCCACGGCCACCTGCCATTGCCAGGCAGGCGTAGCCTGTGGCTGATGCAGCATGTGGTGCCAAGGGGCTGGTGCAGAGCGGGCTGGAGGCTGCACTCTCCTGGCCAAATCGAAGGACACAGACACTGCACCATGTGACCGACACAGGGAACGGACTCATTAAGAACAGAGTAGATGCTGGTGTCTGGTGCGGTGGGGGGGGGGGGGCTCTTAGGAATGAAGGGCAGACACAAGCTCCCTGATGAGCATCTGTGGCCAGTTTCAGAGTAACGAAGTCAGATATAGGCCCCAGTGGCATGTGGAACTTCAGGTGAGCGTGCCATGGGGCAGGTTGGGATCAGCCAAGCAGAAGGGCTGAACATGCAATGAACGGGGGCAGGGACAGGTGCTGTCTGGTGGATGACTTACCAAGCAGGTAGTGACCACAGCTGACAGTGTGGGATGTCCCAGATCTTGGGGTGAGGGGCAGGCTTGAGGGCTTGGTGCTCTGGGGGGGAGCAGCCTGACTGTCTAGAGCTTAAACTTCTTTCAGTGGATGGTCCCCACGATCCAGAACTCAATGAAACCTTTCCGGGTGAGTGACCTGCCTCCCTTAAATGTCCGGTCCAGGCTACCGGCTCCCTCCCCGCAGCTCCTCGACTCCTGCAAGATCCCTGCTGCATGTCTCTCCTCTCCTGTGGGGCTGTGGGAATGACCCCCTCGGTGGGCAGGAGATGGTCATCTCCCCCTCTGTGGTTCCTGGCACCAAGATGACTGGTCACAGCCGGGCTCATGTGGGGCCCCACAAGGGGCAGCACCCCGGAGCTCTGTGGAGAAGCTTCATGCTGCACAGCCGGCTGTGCAGTGGCCTAAACTGACTGGGCTTGAAGGCCCCTCTCCTGGCTGGTGGCCAGTGCACTGGCTGACCTGTGGCATGCCCCACGGAGGGCGCATGCTTCCTTTCCTGTGTGTGCGCTGAGGCTTGCAACAGGTCAGCAGGGACCCCATCCCTTCCCCCCCAGTCTGGTGCCTAAACAGGCCTCGCCCCTGGACAGAACCAGGCTGTGGGCACCTGTATCTGGAAGGGAGCGGGTGGAGTCCTGAAACCAGCCTCTTCTCCGACCCCCTGCCCACTTGTCCTGGCCAGCTGGGACTGATGCTGAGCTCTCCTTTCAGGATATGGACTACTCGCGAATCATAGAGCGCCTCCTGAAGCTGGCTGTGAGTACTGCTGCTAGAATTCACCTCATACCTCCAGGACTGGGGATGTGGAAGCCTTCCTGAACAGGCTCCCAGCATGGTCTGGCTCAGCAGAACCTGCTCTTCCATCCCCTGGCCTCTCGTGGGCAGTGGCTGGCAGCAATGCCAAGGGGCGGCTGGTTCTGCTCTCTAGCAGGGAATTCCCTGGAATGCCTCTGGTATGAGCTGATTCTTGGTGTCCGCCAAGGGCATGTGCTTGGTCTGTTCAGTCTGTTCCTTTCTCTGGGCAGGTCCCCAATCATTTGATCTGGCTCATCTTCTTTTACTGGTTCTTCCATTCCTCCCTGAACGTCCTGGCTGAAGTGATGCAGTTTGGCGACCGGGAGTTCTATAGGGATTGGTGGTGAGCAGTGATCCATTCGGGGGGGCCCATGATGGGGGAGCTGTCACTTTCCTCCAGATAGCTGGCCCCAGGCCCGTATCGCCTGCGAGGGGGGGGTAGGGGATCTCCTTGGACTCAACTTGCCATTGTGGCCAGCTGCAGGGAGCTGGTGGCAGGAGACTCTAGCTGCTGTCTCGTTCCTGATGGGAGGCAGGACTGTTTAAAGCATCTGGCTATGTAGAGAAGCCATGTGGCTTTGCTGTGTAGTCCCTGTCCAGCTACCCACCCCCTTGAGTCCCCCGAGTCTGGGAAGACGCTAACATAGCACTTCCAGGGCCTTCCTGCTGGGCTGGGAGCCCTCCAGGGATCACGCACAGGTGCTGCAGGGAAGGGGAGCTCCTGGGCTGGAAGAGATCCCGTCCCATCTCAATGGTCTGTGCTGAATATCTCAAAGTTGGGGCGGGGGAACCACCTCTAGCTGCCTCCTCATGATGCTGTGCCATTGACCAGTTCCTCCTGAAGCATAGGGGCTCTGTGGTCACAGCCTGGCTCCCCAGGGGATGGTGGTTGCGTGTCGCTGTCCTCTGAGATCCTGCCAGAGGCCACAGCCCAGTCACAGGGGAGGGGGTCACTCAGGGTCAGTCTGACCCCAGCAGACCATGTCAGCTCTGTTGGGGGACCCCCTGCCCACACTGCAGCCAGACCTGCCTGGGAAACCAGGCATGTGGGAGCTGCTGGACAAAACCCTGTGAGTGTTGGTCTGAACTGCAGCCGAAAATCAGGGTTGTACTTCGGGTCCCTCTGCCCTTTCTGCCTGGCCAGTCGTCTTCAGCCAGAAAAGGGGAAGGAGGTGCACTTCCCTTAGAACTGGTCCAGCCGGGTCTCCCGGGACGGGGCTGCTGTTAAATGCACTCCTCGTACCTGTCCGCAGCTGTAAACAGACATGCCTGCAAGATCTGTGCAGCTGGGCTCTCAACCAAAGCCAGCCTCGGGGCTAGCTGGGGGCAGAAGGGAGTGGGGGGCCTGTGAAAACTCACCTGCTCCAGCTGCTGGGCCTCTAGCTGGGGAGTCCTACATGGCCCCACGGTGCTGCCGTAGTGACAGTCCCTGCCCTGACGGCGTATGGCCAGAGCTGACTGGCTGTTGGGAACAGCACAACCCCTCTGCTCCCAGGTCTCCTGCATGCCCAGGCTGGCATGTTGCTGATACCGGTTCTCTCCCGCAGGAACTCTGAGTCCGTGACATACTTCTGGCAGAACTGGAACATACCAGTCCACAAGTGGTGTCTCAGGTACAGCTCCTCATGGGCTCAGCGAGGGCCACTCAGCCCACTCTGCTGGGGGCACAGTGTGGCTGCTCCCGGCTGCATGTGCTGATCTGGCTGTCCTGTCGCGTTCCTCTCGGGACAGAGGTGAGGCCCTGTGAGCTAATCGCTCAGTGGATAAAAGACGACTAGAGAACACCCTGAGCTGGGCCCGACAGCAGCAGGCTCCTACTGGGGCAGTCGGCAGGCCAGCTGCAGGGCTGATCAGCATGTGAGGATGCTCCTGGAAAGGGGCAGCTCTGAGAACCTAGTTCCTTGTTCTTGCAGGGCTGGGGGATGCTCCCAAAACTCAATCAGCTGTCGCTGCTGCCTAGTTAAATAGCCAGTGCTGCTAACCTGGGCTTTCCTGACTGCTCTGCTCCCAGCCCTGCAGGGCTGCAGTGCCCACATGGTAACTCCTGCTCTTGTGTTCTAGGCACTTTTACAAACCAATGATCAAGAGGGGGGTCAGCAAGTGGACCGCCCAGACTGCAGTGTTCCTGGCATCTGCTTTCTTCCACGAGGTTGGCACCCTGGCTTGCTCCCTACATGGGAGGGAGGGGACTCTTCACGTCAGCTGTCAGTTTCAAGAGTTGCTTAAAAGGAACACGCATGGCCTGACCGGGGGGAGGGTAAAACTCAAACAGTAGCCTTCCCACCAGCCCGCCCTCAACAGGACAACCAGCCAGCAGGGCGAGCTGTCTGCATGCTGTCACTGGGAGGAGAGGGCTGCAGACAAGGCAAACTCCACTCAGCGCTGTCCCTGGGGGACTGCTTCCAGGGGTCTCGTTCTGGGCAGCTGAGCTCTAGCTTTGCCATCTACTGGGCTGAATTGGGTACCCATCCTGGGGAAGGGAAGACACAGGGTGGACTGTGGGTAGCAGCTGTGGGGGTGGATCCTGGAGGGTGAGCAGTAGCAGCTCCTCACCTTCTGGAGGGATGCAGTGGGGCTTGGGGTCATGCGTGGCGCTGATGCAGAATCTTCTCTCCTCCAGTACTTGGTGAGCGTGCCCCTGAAGATGTTCCGGCTGTGGGCGTTCATGGGGATGATGGCTCAGGTAAGACCTGGGAGGTAGGAAGGTCACCTGCCTCCTTGGGTTTCTGATCCTTCAAGGGAATCTCCATTCTAGCATGCTGGAAAACAGCTCATGCCCAGAGCTGGGCCTTCTCCACTGCACCAATCCACGTGGAACTGTAGGGAGATGCCTGCCCTAGTGTAAATCTGTTGGCTCAAGGCAGTTGACAATGTCCATGTGTCTTCTGTAGCTGCCTCATTCAGTGGCTCCTTCCCAGTGCTCTGTGGCACCCACCACCACTTTTGGACCCCTGGGCCATAGAATGGGGCCTGTCCTTTTTTTTTTTTTTTTTTTTTTTTTTTTAAAAACATCCCCTAACATGGTGTTTGTGCTCTGTTCTGCTCACTTACTCGGGTTGTGACGGCCAGTCTTTGAGGCTTTGAGTCCAAGCTCTGACTGCTTCTCCCCCCCAGATCCCACTGGCCTGGCTTGTGGGAAGGTTCCTCAGAGGCAACTATGGGAATGCAGCTGTATGGATCTCCTTGATAATCGGGCAGCCAATAGCCGTCCTGATGTATGTTCACGACTACTACGTGCTCAACTATGAAGGCAGCCAGTAATGCATGTGGACTTCCTGTTCCTCCCTCTCCTTCTGGTGGTTGGCAAGGAGCTGACCAGGGGTCAGAACCCCCCACTTCCTGCTGCTCTCCGAAAGCCTCTGGGACTGACTGTAGCACCAGCACATGTGCGGAGATGTCGCTGTCTAAGGAAGCTGCCTTGTCTTTTTATATGGGTGTGTAATCAATGGGGATGACAATTTTTGTGAATTGAATGTTGGATCGATGAAATATCCTCCAGTGAGAAGCACCAGAGAGGAGAAAGGGCCCTCCATGTGCCATTGGCCCCTTCTCTCATCACTGGTAACACTCAGGATCAGATTCTTGGGAGGGCTCCTTTAACAGGGTGTTCAGGGCCAAGTTTAGGGCCTACCCAAGGCAGCACCAACCTTTTCTGAGGCCCTCTGGAGAGCTTGGCTAGCTGAGCCTTCAGAATGTGCTTCTGCACCGACCACCTCTAGACTGTTCCCTCCATCTTGGCAGTAGGAGATGGGTACCTGCCGCCTCGTCCCTAGGAGCTGGCCAGCAGCAAGGGCTGGGCCTCCATGTAGAGTGTCAGAGCTTTAATATGGTGGCTACTTTGCCCTGACCGGTGCAGAGAGGCAGCAAGCCAGCTGGGAGCTGCCATGTTTAAGGCACTTTAAAAGGACTTTCACTGAAGTCTCAAATTTTGTTCCCATTCCGTCCCATGTCCAGACCCTCTGGCTGCCACCTCCTTTTTTAAAAGGCAGCTCTCGCTGAAGGGTCTCTCCCTCACACTAATCCTACAGCACTCCTGGGAATCCTTCATGGTGCCAGCCTCTCCCTTGGACTAGCCCCTGGCTGCAGGCCCAGCAGATGGCACTGGGCTCCTCAGCCATGCAGCAGTACTTCCTGCTTCAGCCAAGGTGAACCAGGAGCTGCCTGCTCTTGTGTGAAGCTCCCCACATAGGGGAGTCACAACAGTTGCCTCTGGTTTCTGTACTGTGCACAGGTTCCACGTGGGCTCCTCTTGGAGGCCGCCGTAGTCAGTCCTCAAGCACTCCAAGCGCTAGGTGAAGCCTCCCAGGTGGCTGCATGGCCCTCCATGCCTGTGCTGTTTGGGGGTGTGACTCTGGATTTGTGTTGAATGTCCCCTTCAGGGGGCCATGACCTGTCCACGCAGGGGCCATAGTACTGAGTGCACTACCCCGTCTCCAAAAAAAAAAAAACTTGCTTGCCCTAGCAACTTCTGACACTTTGTCTGTATCTATCTGCCAAACCATGAATAAAACATCTTTTTCCAAAGCGGTCCCATGGCTTTTTTGCTGGGGGTGGGAGGAAGGGGAGGCAGCTTAGCTCAAGTGACCAGGCCTGGTGCCTGCCATGGAGATGAGCCTCTCTCAGGGAAGGCCCCATCTGCTCCTTCCCCCTGTAGTAGCAGCTGTCTCCTCTCCATGGAGCTGGGACCAGTGCAGGCACATTGAACTAGCAAGAGTTGCCATCTGCCTCCATGTCACAACTCCCTTCTGTTAAGTGCAGATAAAATGGAATCACTGATGGCTCGCAGCAGGGTAGAAAGAGGGAATTGTTTGGGGCAGCTCTGCTCCAAAGCCACATTTTCATTCAATGTAGTAAATACAAACGTAATTTAACCCCTGGATCTGATCAGCCAGAACCCTCTGGTCCCCTCTCCAGTGGTGCGTTGCAGACACAGCTCACATAACATCTCTAGCTCCATCTGCCTGAAGGAAGGGAGAAGACACAAAACCTTGCCAGATCCCATGGCTAAGGCAGCCCCTTCAACTACAGGCCTACAGCTTGCGGTGCTGCCATGGCTAAACATCCCAGCCAGCCTGGACTTCCTCCACAGCAATGACCAGCAGGAGAAACAGTGGTGCTGCCTCTGGCTTCGGAGTAAATGCTTATCCTCCATTCCAGCTCACAGGCCCTGGCTCTCATGGGGGACTTAAATCACCCTGACATCCACTGGGAGAGCAATACAGCCCTGCACAGACAATCCAGGAAGTTTTTGGAGAGTGTTGGGGACAACTTCCTGGTACAAGTGTTGGAAGAACCAACCAGGGCCTGTGCTCCTTTTGACCTGCTGCTCACAAACAGGGAAGAATTGGTAGGGGAAGTAGAAGCAGGTGGCAATCTGGGCAGCAGTGACCATGAGATGGTAGAGTTCAGGATCCTCACAAAAGGAAGAAAGGAGAGCAGCAGAATATGGACCCTGGAGTTTAGAGAAACAGACTTTGACTCCCTCGGGGAACTGATGGGCAGGATCCCCTGGGAGGCTAGTATAAGTGGTGTGCAGAAAGAACAGCAAATATGGCAGGCGACCAGCTTGGCTCAATAGAGAATTCTTGGGTGAGCTTAGATACAAAAAGGAAGCTTACAGGAAGTGGAAGCTTGGACAGATGACTAAGGCAGAGTATAAAAATATTGCTCAAGCATGCAGGGGTGAAATCAGGAAGGCCAAATCACACCTGGAGTTGCAGCTTAGCAAGGGATGTGAAGAATAACAAGAAGGGTTTCTACAGGTATGTTAGCACCAAGGAGATGGTCAGGAAAAATGTGGGACCCTTACTGAATGGGGGAGGCAACCTAGTAGCAGAGGATGTGGAAAAAGCTGAAGTACTCGATACTCTTTTTGCCTCAGTCTTCACAGACAGTATCAGTTCCCAGACTGCTGCACTGGGCAGCACAGCATGGGGAGAAGGTGACCAGCCCTCTGTGGAGAAAGAAGTGGTTCGGGACTATTTAGAAAAGCTGGACGGGCACAAGTCCATGGGGCCGGATGCAAAGAGGATGGAGCTTGGCTGTTCTCAGTGGTGGCAGATGACAGAACAAGGAGCAATGGTCTCAAGTTGCAGTGGGGGAGGTCTCGGTTGGATATTTGGAAACACTAGTTCACTAGGAGGGTGGTGAAGCACTGGAATGGGTTCCCTAGGGAGGTGGTGGAATCTCCTTCCTTAAGCCCTGGCTGGGATGATTTAGTTGGTGTTGGACCTGCTTTGAACAGGGGGTTGGACTAGATGACCTCCTGAGGTCTCTTCCTACCCTAATCTGCTATGATTCTATCTCCTGTGGCTTTTAATCCTGTGGAAAGGCAAGGCAGGGGTGCCCCATTGAAGGGGAATACTACTCCCCCCTTACCACTTGGTCACAAGGAAAGTAAGTGTCTGCCAAACTGCTAGGATGGAAGATGTGAAAGCCCCTCCAACCCCAGCTTCAAGGTCAGCAGGATCCATCTTGGCCCTGTAGGAACTGAATGGGGATAGCAGTCTACTACTCATATGCACCTTACTTAGTCATGGAGCTAGGGCCAAACTCTCCTCTAATTATCTAACAAATTGTTGATTTCATAGACAAACAATGCCATGAGTAGCTGCCTCCACTTGTAATCAAACCCTCTCCTAGAGGGTTAACCCTAACCCCTGCCCATGACTGGAGGGCGGGAGGTTGCACCCTGTATAATGGGCACAAGGCTGATGCAGATAAGGAAAGGGTGGTAGATGAGAACCTGGCCCTAGGCCAAGTAAGACAGAGAGGGGGTGAGCTGCCAGCAGAACTCTGGGGGGGAGCCCTTATCTGTGACTGACAAGCAGGTATCAGCAGAGCAATTAAGCTTCTCATTGCAAGAGCCTCCAGGCAATGCTGGGGGTGGGTGGGAGCAGAGCAGAGGAGCACAAGGAGCCCTGAGCGTTTCAGGGCAGGGGCAACTGGCCCAGGCTTGAGCAGTGGTTTTCAAACTCTATTTCTGGCAACCCAGTTGAAGAAAATTGTTGATGCCTGTGACCAAACGGAGCTGGGGATGAGGGGTATGGGAGGGGCTCAGGGATGAGGTGTGGAACAAGGGTGTGGGCTCAGTTTGGGAGGACTGGGGCATGGGAGGGGTTCAGGGGTGCAGGAGGGGGCTCAGTTTGGAAGGACTCAGGGCTGGGATGCAGCAGGGGGTCAGCTCAGGGGTGCAGGTTCTGGGGTGGGGCTGCAGATGAGGGATTTGTGGTGCAGGAAGGGGCTCCAGGTTTAGGGGGGCTCAGGGCTGGGGCATGGGCTAACCTCAGGCAGCTCCCGGTCAGTGGCACAGTGGGGTGCTAAGGCAGGCTTCTGGCAGCCCTGGCACCGTGGACTACGCTGTGCCCCAGAAGCAGCCAGCAGCAGGTCTGGCTCTTCAGCAGAGGCACACAAGCAGCTCCCCTTAGCTCTCCCCTGCAGGCATCGCTCCCCCAGCTCCCATTGGTCAGCTCCCAGCTGGTGCTTGGGGCAGGGGCAAAGTGGAGCCCCATGGCCCTCATACCTAGGAGCCGGACCTGCTACTGGCCGCTTCCAGGACACAGTGCGGTGTCAGAACAGGTCAGGCGTCACCTGCCTTACCCTGGCAGCACCACTGATGGGACTTTTAACGGCCCAGTCAGCAGGGCTGACCAGCGTGACCCAGTGCCTTCCATTCCGCGACCCTGTACTGGGCCACGACCCGCAGTTTCAAAACCACAGCTCGAGGGAACTGGGGGATGCTGCTCTTCCAGAGCCAGCCCCTGCTTAGCCACTGGCCCTGCCCAGCGACCCAGCACGTAGTGAGCCTTTGTTGTGTGCAACAGCCTGGTGTGCAGAGTGTGGGACTTGCTGGTGTAAGGTACAATAGCCCCACTCTGGCAGCAGGCATGGGGAGAGGAATGGGGGTCTCACCTTCCCTGGAGCCAAGGGGGCAGAACACTAGGGCCACAGCTGCACCAGCTAGAGGATGGGTGCTGACCCTGCCGGGGCAGGGGTACACAGACCAGCTGCTCTCAGGGGGCATTAGTGCCTTCAAAACCATAGTACACATGCCTGCTGGAGCTGTGCAGGCACTGAGGGACACAGTCAGCACCTGCCAGCCCCTTAGTTATACTGCAGCAGCAAGAGTCCTCCACTGACCAACTGCCTACAAGGCCCCCAACCCTTGGGCATAGCAGCCACTTTGCTGTGCCCACCCCTAAGGCCAGAAAAGTCCCAGGGCTGCTGCAAACTGCCCTAACAGCAGGCCCAGAGGTGGGTGACCAGACCTGCATCCTGGCAGAGAACCTACCCCTGAGCAAGGGGCTGAGTGCAGGGGTGTAGCTGCCTGACACTGATTACCAGCCATTTACATAGGTGATCAGGGCGCAGTTACATGCTACAGCCACGAGTAGTCTTTGGCACATGTTGGGCCATGTCAGGAGAGGGCCTATGGGGAGACAGACAGCGCAGGGTGCTGGGGGAGAGGGGGATGAGACGGGCTCATTAGGGCTAGTGGGAGAGGACAGACTGGAGCAGGGGCTGCATGGGAGTGGAGGCACAGGGCCACTGGGAGGAAAGGAGATGCAGGGGTGCAGAACTACATAGAAACAGAGAGAGGGGGTACCAGGGGACATGAGGTTGGCTGCATGGGGGCAGGCAGGGGGTACAGAGCCATATGGCAATGGGAGAAGTGGGTGTCTGAGTGGGACATGTGGACAGGGGGTGCAAAGACACATGGGGATAGTGGCAGATGTGCCTGACTGAATGGGAGAGGCTAGGGGTCAGCCCAGTGCCTGAATGGGGGAAGCTCCCTAATAGTCCCTCCCTGCTGCCCCCCAAAAAACCCATTCCAGACTTTTCCCACCCACACCCAACAACCCCCCAAGTTCTCACGCAGGTTCCTTCCCAGCAATTTACTTCCTTCTGCCCCTCCGTTACCCCAACTCCCCCCCATCTTTGCACTGCTTCTGGGGGTATGTGGGAAATATGGTTCTGTGTTTAAATGAATTGTTACTCAGTTATGTGTTAATACACCTAGTAAGGAATCTTTGACAAAAAACATTTTCTGAATCTTTTTTGTCGCCTGTATCATTACAGCCATGCTTGCTGACAGGTATTTTGAAATAAATTAACAGGACTGGTGTGGTTATAGGGTATTATTTTGACAAATAAAATATGCAGAATTTGAAAATAGCGTGTGCAGAATTTTTTATTTTTTGGCACAGAATTCCCCCAGGAGTAACTAATGGAGGAGGCCACGGAGGCAGAAACTAACGCCATACACCCAGCGGACTGGGCTGGGGCCCCCTCCTCTCTCCTCACACAGGCAGCACTAGGGGGAATTCCCAAAAGAACAACAGGGCCATTAATACCAACCCAGAGGGGAGGACAGACCACAGCCTGGGCCCTGTGGGACATTTCAAATCCCAGTGGTCCTGTTGGATTCTGACAAGTGGGCAGGCGCAAGCCGGAATAGGGGCTGCAATCTGGCACACTCAAAGCAGGCATGCACCAGGGTCTCCCTCAGGCCACAAAAGGGACAGACATCGGGGACGGGTGAACCGTGCCAGGTACATACCCATGCTCACAGCTCCATGAAGGAGCCGCCAACTAATATCCCTGGCGGGCCATGGGATCAAGGTGGAGTATAGGCTGGCCCACTGGGGTTCCTCACCCACAACAGACCCCACCACTGAGTGTCAGGGCGGGACACAAGGATGAGGAAATGGAGAGTATGGAGCATGAGCGTGTACAGATGTGCCCTTGGCACGATTCGGAAGCAAACCGGCTGCAGGTCACACAGCTGGCACGGGGTTTCAAATCCCTGTGGTGAGCAGACTCCACCCTGTGTGGGACACCAGCGTTAGACTCTTGCCCCTGCCAGTGGGACACACACAGGCCATGGGTCCAGCATTAACCCTTCCTACTGCTGACCGTTAGGATAACATCAGCTAATTCTTGCCCCTCTACTGTTGGGGCACCTGCTCTATTGCTGTCTTGGGGGTTCAGCAAAGAGCTACAGGGATGGTTCAAGGGCTGGAAAAGCTGCTTTAGAGAGAGAGACAACTGAGAAGCTGAATCCTATCGCAGAGAGGATTAAGAGGTGACTTGAGCATGGTCTATAGTGGGAAGAAGATTTCTTATAGCTGAGGGTTCTTTAATCTGGCAAAGTCAGAACAAGAACCAGTGGGTAGAAAATGAAGTTAGACAACTTCAGACTAGGAATAAGGTACAAAATTTCCAAAGGTAAAGTAAGTATCTATTGGAACAACTGACCTGAGGACACAGAGAATCCACCATTGCTTGGAGTTTCAATCAAGACTGGACATGTCTAAAGAAAATGCTCTTGCTCCACCAAACGTTGGGGCTTGAGGCAGGAATTACGAGGTGAAATTCTATAGCCTGTCTATGCAGATCAGACTAGATAACACAATGCACTCAAACTCTATTACTGCCCCTGAAGCTCCATAGGAGGACTTGAGACTATGCCTGCTTGTTTGGACATGGGTGGATGGATTTGGGCATCACCAGGACCTCCTCATTGCTGGGAGGGCAACCCGGACCACCTGCCTCAGCTAAAAAAAAAATAGCAAAAAGGTGGCAGCCTTCCCCTGAACAAATTAAGTCCAAGGCATCCACAGTCCTTCCTAGAAGTGCCAGAAAACCACCTGCTGAAGTGAAGAGACAGATTGACAGAGCCAGAAGAGTACCCAGAAGTCACCTACCACAGGACAGGCCCAACAAAGAAAATAACAGAATGCCACTAGCCATCACCTTCAGCCCCCAACTAAAACCTCTCCAACGCATCATCAAGGATCTACAACCTATCCTGAAGGAGACCCATCACTCTCACAGATCTTGGGAGACAGGCCAGTCCTTACTTACAGACAGCCCCCCATCCTGAAGCAAATACTCACCAGCAACCACACACCACACAACAGAACCACCAACCCAGGAACCTATCCTTGCAACAAAGCCCGTTGCCAACTCTGTCCACATATCTATTCAGGGGACACCATCATAGGGCCTAATCACATCAGCCACACTATCAGAGGCTCGTTCACCTGCGCATCTACCAATGTGATATATGCCATCATGTGCCAGCAATGCCCCTCTGCCATGTACATTGGTCAAACTGGACAGTCTCTATGTAAAAGAATAAATGGACACAAATCAGATATCAAGAATTATAACATTCAAAAACCAGTCGGAGAACACTTCAGTCTCTCCGGTCACTCGATTACAGACCTAAGAGTGGCTATCCTTCAACAAAAAAGCTTCAAAAACAGACTCCAACGAGAGACTGCTGAATTGGAATTAATTTGCAAACTGGATACAATTAGGCTTGAATAGAGACTGGGAGTGGATGGGTCATTACACAAAGTAAAACTATTTCTCCATGTTTATTCCCCCACCCCACCCCTGCACTGTTCCTCAGACATTCTTGTCAACTGCTGGAAATGGCCCACCTTGATTATCGCTACAAAAGGTTTTCTACCTCCCCCGCCCCCCTCCTGCTGGTAATAGCTCATCTTAAGTGATCACTCTCCTTACAGTGTGTTCGATAACACCAATTGTTTCATGTTCTCTATGTATATAAATCTCCTGTATATAAATCACTGTATTTTCCACTGAATGCATCTGCTGAAGTGAGCTGTAGCTCACGAAAGTTTATGCTCAAATAAATTTGTTAGTCTCTAAGATGCCACAAGTACTCCTTTTCTTTTTGCAAATACAGACTAACACAGCTGCTACTCTGAAACCAGGAAACTGTGGCAGCCATCGATTGGAGAAGACAGCAAGTGGTAACAGCCTCAGCAGGTCTCACTGCTCTGCACCGTCACCCCCAAAATCTTTCCTGGACAGAGGTCACAGGGGGAAGATCCCTCCCTGCCCTGGGAGGCATGAACATAGTGGGCTCTGTGAGCCAACTAAGGTGTTCTTGGTGGATCTATCCTCGCTAAGGAGATTACAAAGTGCCCGGCTGCTGAGAGGGTTCCTGGACCAAAGGCTTTTTGCACCTCACGCTCACTATCACTAGTGGCAGAGAGGTCACCTCTGAAAACTCTCAACGCTGAGACCTCCGCTGCTCACCAGTGTCTCCAGCCCCAAACTCTGGAACAGCTCGAAGAGGAAGGTTCCCTGAAAAGACACGGGGTTGAAGAAGACTGCACTTTATAGCAACAGTTCCCCTCTAGGTGTTCAACCGATGAATTTGCCAGAGCAGGTGTTTCAGATTCCAAAGCCAAAAAGCAGCAAGGCCCTATCAGTGCTGCAGTACAGCATCAGGACACCGGCTGGAAGTGACTGCTGACTGGTCCCTGGACCCGTGCTTCCTCCCGGCCTTGGATTCTGAGAAGGGACAAAGCCATCGGGACACAGCTGGCCAGGGCCCAGGCTGCAAAATTGCTATGCAGATGTTTGGGCTGGGGCTGGAGCCCGAGCTTTGGGACCCCGCAAGGGAAGAGGGACAAATGGGACAATGTCCAGTGCAAACACTACACGCTCAGCTCCCTTGGCACACTCTAGAAAGCAGATAAATACTAACCAATCGGTAAGTTCCGATGGTGGTGAGTCAGCGAGGGGACATGCCAGGGGATTCCAGCTCACTGCCTATGACAACAGAGGGGAATGAAGGATAGTTAGGGGTCAGATGTCTAACACTGTGGGGGTAGGTGTGTGCCCAGTCCTCATGGACCCTCCCAGCTGGAAGTTTCCCAAGAGTGGGAGCCACACGGGCACAGGATCAGCCACAAGTTACAGGGCTGGATGCAGGAACCGCCAGGGTGTTGCTCAGGCCTGTTCTATGCAGGAGGCCAGACTGGGTGATTAGAACGGTCCCCTTTCTGGCCTTAAAATCCGAGTTCTCCCAGAAGAAGCATGACTATACTCAACCCTTGCTAGTGGTCACCGCCCAAGACACACTCCCTGCCCAGGATACACCAAGCCACACAGAGGCTTTTGCTCAAGTCCCTGGCCCCAGACTAAGCCACTGGCCATGCTGTCCTATTAGGGACATAGAAAATAAATTTTATTATCCATTTTAAATTTCTACATTGTAGTTGCATCACTAACCATGATCCTCATGAGAAGAATGCAGCTAACTCTTTACCCCAACAGACAACAAGATCAGCCTTTGGCCATAGCCAGAGAGTTTGATATCGTTACCGCACAGAGGGAAAAAAGGAACCTATGTTTTTGCTCTTTTTTCATACTCAACAGAAATACTAATAAAATTCCAGAGAGCCCACCCGGTTCCTGCTCTCTGGAGAGCTGTGGCTCGCAGATGGCAGAGCGGGTCAGCGCTTGGAGGAATAGGGCAGGAGCATACGAGGCAAGCGCACCCTTGGTGGGGCTCGAAGCCAGAGGCTGAGAACTGAGTTCAGGGCTGCACTCCAGCTGCAGCAGGAACTGGCGACCCCAGAGCATTTGGAGAGGAGATGATGGGCGATGCAGCCAAGCTGCCAATGGGCTGGGATGCAGACATCGAGGTAAGACCTGTGCCAGGGAGAGGGCAGAGAGTCAGGCCAGCAGAGATAGCAAAGGAACAATAAGAAAAGGAGTACTTGTGGCATCTTAGAGACTAACAAATTTATTTGAGCATAAGCTTTCGTGAGCTACAGCTCACTTCATTGGATGCATTCAGTGGTTTTTCCACTGAATGCATCCAATGAAGTGAGCTGTAGCTCACGAAAGCTTATGCTCAAATAAATTTGTTAGTCTCTAAGGTGCCACAAGTACTCCTTTTCTTTTTGCGAATACAGACTAACACGGCTGCTACTCTGAAACCTGTCAAAGGAACAATGGCAGGGAGGGAATAGGCCAGAGGCTGCTCCTCATGGCCCGCCCTACCCCACTCTAGAGCGAAGGCAGGGTCCCCCAGAATGCCAGTCCAGCTCCCTGGAGAGGCAATCAGGTGGGTGGTGTAGAAAGGCAGTCCTTCCCATATTCCCTGACCGGAGTCACTCCTCCTCAGAGCCTTTCATTCGAGTACCAAAGGGCTCCAGAACACAGGACCCTACCTGCCAACATACTGGAGGAGCTGACAGGTGTGTTATTGGCTGACAGTCCAGCTGAGGGGACCATCCTGGCTGGATCTTTCGCTATGGGATCTGCAAGGGAAAGGGTAAATGAGATGAGCATCCACGCTCTCAAGACTCCAAACCCATGGAGAGAGCTGGGTGCTTTCGGAGGGTCTCCCTCACTGTCCCGGATAGCCTGCCCACACAGCAGGACAATGGGGGATGCTGGCAGGTGGCCACAGACAGGAGGGAAATCGCACCTAGGGTCAAAGGTGAAGCTACGCCCAAGGTGGGGGAGGCAAGTGGGAAATCCAGGATGCTCCACTCCCATAAGAGCAGCCCTTCCATGAGACGGGGACCATACACTCACTTTGTCGGGTGCCCCCAGGAACGCTGGATATCAGCAGCCACAAAAGAGAACAGGACAGACTCATTCCTACAGCAGCAGTGTGCCTGGGGCTCGAGACAGGAGGTGACTCACTGCCTGCCCTGGGGAGTTTATCTTCTCCATTGGACACTGACAACACAGCAGTGTCAGCAAAGGGCAGGGAATCCAGCTCTTGGGGTGCTGGTCTCTTCCCATAGGGAGCAGCATGTCTGAGGCAATTTGCTTCACCCGATTCTGATGGACAATGGTTGTTTTACAGGTGCGGTGCCTGGGTAGAAACAGGCAGCGCTCGAGCAGGGGGTGGGGAGAAAGGAGAGTGGAGATGGCTGAGCAGGAAGGGAGAACTGCAGAGGACCAAGAACTGAACTATGGGGGCTGCCAGAGGGGCCAAGAGACACTGCTCAGCAATCGAGCAGGACCAGGGCGCAGTGGGCTGCAGAGCAGGTAGCACCAAGGTGAGGTGCAGAAAGGAGGCTGCTGCTCGCACACGGGAGGGCGCTGGCCACACTGTGGCCAGAGTGACACTTGTCCAGGAGACCGGGGAGGTCCCGGCAGTGCACAGCTCGAGGGCGGGGCAAGGACCGAGATTCGAGGGCTGGGAGAGGGAAGGGAAGCAGCCAGGACAGAATGGCGGCAGGAGAGAAGGCATGTCTCCTACGCACAGAAGTAGGGGTGCTCCATGGCCTCCCGGGCAGTGAGCCGCGTCTGGTGGTCGTAGCGCAGGAGCTTGTCCAGGAAGTCGAGTGCCTCTGTGCTCACGAGGTGCTGGTTCTCACTGTGCACGAAGCGCTCCCACCGCTTGCGGGAATGTCTGCAAGGGAGACAGACAGCCTGGAACCCTGCCTGCTGCACCCTAGCCTATGCCCTTGGAGCTCCCCCCACACTAACGCACGCCCCAGCCATCCCAGCAGGGCTGCAACACACCCCAGGCTCTCTGCAGCCCCATACATAGGGCCCTACCAAATTCAAAGTAATAAAAAACACGTCACGGACCGTGAAACATGCTCTTGTGTGTGCTTTCACCCTATTCTAAAAAGATTTCACGGGGGAGACCAGCGTTGGGGGTCCTGACCCAAAAGGGAGTTATGGGGGGGGGGGGCCCAAGGTTATTGCCACCCTGCCTTCAGCGCTGGGGGGCTGGAGGGTGGCGGCTGCTGGCCAGGCACCCAGCTCTGAAGGCAGCGCCCCGCCAGCAGCAGCACCGAAGTCAGGCTGGCAGCATCAAACCAGGCCACCCTCACTTCAGCGCTGCTGCTGATGGTGGCTCTGCCTTCAGAGCTGGGCTCCCAACCAGCAGCCACTGCAGTGCAGAAGGGTAGCAGTACGGCAACCCCCCTCCTCCCGCCCCACAATAACCTTGCAACCCCCCCCGCCAACTCCTTTTTGGGTCAGGACCCCTACAATTACAACACCCTGGAATTTCAGATTTAAATAGCTGAAATCATAACATTTATGATTTTAAAAATTCTATGACCATGAAATTGACCAAAATGGACCGGGATTTTGTAGGGCCCTACCCATAATGCATGCACCCTCCACAGCCTGGTGAAACCCCCCTGAACTGATCAATGCTCTGCTTTCCCCGCAGATCAGACACCATCTGAAACACAGTGCCCAGTCAGAAACCCTAACTCCCCGAGATGGAGGAACCAGCCAGCCTTACTGCTCTGCTTAATCCCAAACGAGCACACACTTGGCCTTGGTCTACACTAGGAGTTGAGGTCGAATTTAGTAGCGTTAAATCGATTTAACCCTGCACCATCCACACGACGAAGCCCTTTTTTTTGACTTAAAGGGCTCTTAAAATCGATTTCCTTACTCCACCCCCAACAAGGGGATTAGCGCTGAAATCGGCCTTGCCAGGTTGAATTTGGGGTACTGTGGACACAATTAGACGGTATTGGCCTCTGGGAGCTATCCCAGAGTGCTCCATTGTGACCACTCTGGACAGTGCTTTCAACTCAGATGCACTGGCCAGGTAGACAGGAAAAGACCAGCGAACTTTTGAATTTCAATTTCCTGTTTGGCCAGCGTGGCAAGCTGCAGGTGACCATGCAGAGCTCATCAGCAGAGGTGACCGCGATGGAGTCCCAGAATCGCAAAAGAGCTCCAGCATGGACTGAACAGGAGGTACAGGATCTGATTGCTGCATGGGGAGAGGAATCCGTGCTATCAGAACTACGTTCCAGTTTTCGAAATGCCAAAACATTTGTCAAAATCTCCCAAGGCATGAAGGACAGAGGCCATAACAGGGACCCGAAGCAGTGCTGCGTGAAACTTAAGGAGCTGAAGCAAGCCTATCAGAAAACCAGAGAGGCAAACGGCTGCTCCGGGTCAGAACCCCAAACATGCCGCTTCTATGATGAGCTGCATGCCATTTTAGGGGGTTCAGCCACCACTACCCCAACCCTGTGCTTTGACTCCGTCAATGGTGTGGGAGGCAACACGGAAGCAGGTTTTGGGGACAAGGAAGATGATGATGATGAGGCTGTAGATAACTCACAGCAAGCAAGCAGAGAAACCGGTTTTCTCAACAGCCAGGAACTGTTTCTCACCCTGGACCTGGAACCAGTACCACCCGAACCCACCCAAGGCTGCCTCCCAGACCCGCCAGGTGGAGATGGGACCTCTGGTGAGTGTACCTTTTAAAATACTATATATGGTTTAAAAGCAAGCATGTTTAATGATTAATTTGCCCTGGCATTTGTGGATCTCCTGGATATACTCCCAAAGCCTTTGCAAAAGATTTCTGGGGAGGGCAGCCTTATTCCATCCACCATGGTAGGACACTTTACCACTCCAGGCCAGTAACACATACTCGGGAATCATTGTAGATCAAAGCATTGTAGTGCATGTTTGCTGGGGTTCAAACAACATCCATTCTTTATCCCTCTGTGTTATCCGCAGGAGAGCGATATTCATGGTCACCTGGTTGAAATAGGGTGCTTTTCTTAAGGGGACGTTCAGAGGTGCCTGTTCCTGCTGGGCTGTTTGCCTGTAGCTGAACAGAAATGTTCCCCGCTGTTTGCCACGGGGAGGGGGAGGAGGAATGAGGGGCTAGCCACGTGGTGGGGGGAGGCAAAATGCGACCTTGGAACGAAAGCACATGTGCTATGTATGTAATGTTAACAGCAAGGTTTACCGTGAAAGAGTGTACCCATTGTTCTATAAAAGTTGTCTTTTTAAGTACCACTGTCCCTTTTTTTTTCTCCACCTGCTGCATGTGTTTCAAGGATCACAGGATATTCTCCTTCCCAGAGGCTAGCGAAGATTAGAAGGCGAAAAAAACGCACTCGCAATGAAATGTTCTCTGAGCTCATGCTGTCCTCCCACGCTGACAGCACAGATGAATGCGTGGAGGCAGACAATGTCAGAGTGCAGGAAAGCACAAAATGACCGGGAGGAGAGGTGGTGGGCTGAAGAGAATAAGTGGCAGGCTGAAGAGAGGGCTGAAGCTGAAAGGTGGTGGAAGCGTGATGAGAGGAGGCAGGATTCAATGCTGAGGCTGCTGGAGGATCAAACTAATATGCTCCAGCATATGGTTGAGGTGCAGGAAAGGCAGCTGGAGCAGAGACCGCCGCTACAGCCCCTGTGTAACTAACCGCCCTCCTCCCCAAGTTCCATAGCCTCCTCACCCAGACGCCCAAGAACGGGGCACCACTCCACCCCAGAGGATTGCCCAAGCAACAGAAGCCTAGCATTCAATAAGTTTTAAAGTTTGAAACTTTTAAAGTGCTGTGTGGCCTTGTCCTTCCCTCCTCCACCACCCCTCCTGGGCTACCTTGGTAGTTATCCCCCTATATGTGTGATGAATTAATAAAGAATGCATGAATGTGAAGCAACAATGACTTTATTGCCTCCACAAGCGGTGATCGAAGGGAGGAGGGGAGAGTGGTTAGCTTACAGGGAAGTAGAGTGAACCAAGGGGCGGGGGGTGTCATCAAGGAGAAACAAACAACTTTCATACTGTAGCCTGGCCAGTCATGAAACTGGTTTTCAAAGTTTCTCTGATGCGCAGCACAACCTCCTGTGTTCTTCTAACCGCCCTGGTGTCTGGCTGTGCATAACCAGCAGCCAGGCGATTTGCCTCAACCTCCCACCCCGCCATAAACGTCTTCCCCCTTACTCTCACAGATATTGTGGAGTGCACAGCAAGCAGTAATAACAGTGGGAATATTGGTTTCGCTGAGGTCTAACCGAGTCAGTAAACTGCACCAGCACGCTTTTAAATGTCCAAATGCACATTCTACCACCATTCTGCACTTGCTCAGCCTGTAGTTGAACAGCTCCTGACTACTGTCCAGGCTGCCTGTGTATGGCTTCATGAGCCATGGCACTAAGGGGTAGGCTATTGCCACTCGCTTCTCAACTGTGAGGGCTGCTCTCATCTTGGTATTCTTGCACCTCAGGGCAGGGGAAAGCAAGTCACAAAGTTCGATGAAAGTGCCCTTACACATTCAAAAGTTTCGCAGCCACTGGGAATTGTCCCAGATCCGCAACACTATGCGGTCCCACCAATCTGTGCTTGTTTCCCGAGCCCAGAATTGGCATTCCACCGCATGAACCTATCCCATTAGCACCATGATGCCCACATTGCCAGGGCCCGTGCTTTGAGAGAAGTCTGTGTCCATGTCCTCAACACTCTCGTCACCGCGCTGACGTCGCCTACTTGCCCGGTTTCGCTTTGCCAGATTCTGGTGCTGCATATAGTGCTGGATAATGCGTGTGGTGTTTAATGTGCTCCTAATTGCCAAAGTGATCTGCGCGGGCTCCATGCTTGCCATGGTATGGTGTCTGCACAGAAAAAAGGCGTGGAATGATTGTCTGCCGTTGCCCTGACGGAAGGAGGGGCGACTGACAACATGGTTTACAGGGTTGGCTTACAGGGAATTAAAAGCAACAAAGGGGATGGCTTTGCGAGAAACAGAATGGCCCCCTCAAGGATAGAACTCAAAACCTCAAGGATAGAACTCAAAACTGGGTTTAGCAGGCCGTTGATTTCACAGAGGGAAGGAAGGAGGGAGGAGAAAATGAATACAAAACAAATCTGGTCTATTTCTTGTTTTGATCCACTTCACCTATCTTTATACATCTTGCTGGCAGCAGACTGTGCAGTACGACCGCTAGTCATCGTCATCTCCTGGGTCTCGGCAGAAGACGGTGCAGTATGATTGCTGGCCATCGTCTTTTGCTGGCTGCAGATTAAAAGACAGTGCACTGCCGGAAGGACTGAATCGCCATGAGACGAAACTTAAAAGGGAAATGACTTGGCTGAATCACTCCCATGTTTGCCCAGGCGCCTGACGTCATCGAGGTCGGTTAAAAGAGCACCCTGGAATACGTCGACAACGGCTACCAGTCATACTGCACTGTCTGCTGCCAAAAGGCAATAAACTGCTGCTGTGTAGCAATGCAGTACCACATCCGCCAGCACCCAGGAGACAGACGTTGACAGTGAGCTGAGCGGGCTCCATGCTTGCCGTGGTATGGCATCTGCACAGGTAACTCAAAAAAAAAGGCGCAAAACGATTGTCTGCCCTTGCTTTCACGGAGGGAGGGAGGCCTGTCGATATGTACCCAGAACCACCCGTGACAATGTTTTAGCTCCATCAGGCACTGGAATTTCTACCCAGAATTCAAATGGGCGGCGGAGACTGTGAGAACTGTGGGATAGCTACCCATAGTGCAATGCTCCGGAAGTTGATGGTTGCCTTGGTACTGTGGACACACTCCACTGACTACGTGCACTTAGAGCATTTGTGTGGGGACACACACAATCGACTATATAAAAACGATTTCTACAAAACCGACTTCTATAAATTCGACCTAATTTTGTAGTGTAGACATACCCTTGGTCATCAACTCCGGCTTCTGTTCTTTCTTCGGGTGGCTCTACACAGTCAGCCACCAGGGGGCAGGAAGGAGAGAGCAGCTACATAAAGCCACTGTTCTGGAGGTGCACGGATGTGGTTACCTCAGCCAAATCCCCAGCTTTATTTCTGCAGGGAGCTGAGGTCTCATCTGAGGCACTAGAGAAAACCCAGAACTCGGGCCACACAGATCCCTTAAAAAGAAAAGGAGTACTTGTGGCACCTTAGAGACTAACAAATTTATTTGAGCATAAGCTTTCGTGAGCTACAGTTCATCATGCATCCGATGAAGTGAGCTGTAGCTCATGAAAGCTTATGTTCAAATAAATTTGTTAGTCTCTAAGGTGCCACAAGTCCTCCTTTTCTTTTTGCGAATACAGACTAACACGGCTGCTACTCTGAAACCTGACAGATCCCTTAATTCCCCTGAACACAGATGCTGCCCTGAGTCAGAAATTTGGCCAGGGCACAAGGGCTACCCCATCATCTCTGTATCCTGAGAGCTTTAGCGTCTCAGTTTTATTACTAAACAAATTCTTCTGTGTACCCTGCTGCAACAGCCACCTGTAATCAAGGGAATGGAGCTTTCAAGCTGCAGGGTATTAGATACACTGATTATAGCCTCTCCCGCCCCCCATGTATTTGACCTGCAGTCTCTCTGAGAGCTGTCTCTAAGTCATGTGGATAGGAAGATTCCCTGTATCTGTCCTAGACAATGTTTCAACTTTGTCTAATGTAATGAAAGTTTACCAATGAAATCCAAACCCCAGGGCCTCACTTTTACGTCTCCCCAGAAAACAGCCGGCACCCCAGCACCACACTGGGGGATGGCACACACTCAGAGGGAAGAGTCCCCCTGCTGAGTCACCCTTACCCCTTCCTGCACCCCCCTATATTTGCTGGGGAAGCCAGCCTCAGTTTATCTTCTTGGATCTTGACACAAGGTGGGACATCACCACTAAGGCTGCGAGTCTGTCACGGATTCAGTGACTTTCCAGGACCTCCGTGACTTCTGCAGCAGCCAGGGCAACTGACTCCAGAGCTGCTCGGGCAGTCCCTGGGTCAGCTGCACTGACTGCTGCTAGGGCAATCTCAGGCCGCCACGCCACCCCCGACTCCTGAGCACCAGCGTCACGCCACCACCTGCCCCGGAGCACCAGCAGCGGTCCCAGGCTGTGCACTCCGCCCCGACCCCGAATCGAGCACCAGCGGCGGCCCTGGGCTGCTCCCTGATCTGGAATACCTCTCCCCAAGATTTAGTCAGGGGTATATAGTACAAGTCATGGACAGGTCACAGGCCGTGAATTTTTGTTTACTGCCTGTGACCTGTCCATGACTTTTACTAAAAATACCTGTGACTAAATCTTCACTTTAATCATCACCACTCCATGCAGCAACAGCTAAAGCCCACAGATTAAGAGGCCAGAGTAAAGCTCGCCTCACCTCACCTGCTGGAGAAAAGGCCCCTAGGGGTCAAGTGTGGCCAGTACAGTGAGACTGCAAGTTACTTGCACTGGGGCACAGCTGGGTCGGGACATCCTTAGGGAGATTCAGGGAGGGGAGGAGAGCAGGAGACAGGAACTCCAGCTACCATGGCACTGCAGCCAGCCCCCGCTGCCCTGGGCACCCACCTGCCTAGGATGTCATTGAAGCGGGGATCCAGCTCTATGTTGTACTTGTCAATGTAGTCATACAGGTCCTCTGTTCCCAGCACTTTCGCGATCCTCACAAGCTGGGGGAAGGGAGAGAAAGAAGAACCACTAGATCCAACAGCCTGTATGCAAATCCAACCCGCGCAGCCAAGGTCACTGGGCCACATCTGGGCGGTACATGATTTTGCATACCAAGCCCGGCATCTGCGACCCAGCAGCAGAGCACAGAGACAGAAAGCGAGGCCTATCTGCAGGCCAGACCTCCCATCCCTGCAGGCTGGCCTCGCACCACCTCCCTGCCTGACCCTGGGAGCCTCTGTGCTAAGCACTGCAGGGCCAACACAGAGACAATGCACATGGTGGGGGGGCTCTGCCTTGGAAACTGAGCATGTCTGTAGGGATCAACCTACCCTTCCCAACATTTCTCTGGGGGCTGCCCACTAATGGCAAATTTAAGGCACCACAGTGAGGTGCAATACACCAGGCTCCTGCTTTCAGAGGTTAAGAGGGTAGGTTACAAGGCCTTAGGTCAGCATTCAACAGAGACGGACCATTAGCATCACTAACGCCAGTACATCCATGTATACTGCTGCTCCCCCTAACTCAGAAGGAGAGGGGAGCCCAGCGTAGGCTTCCTGAGGGCCCACGAAGAAACCTGGACCTGTGGGGCATCTGCAGAGAGCAGTGAAGGGTCTCTGCTCAGCTGCTGCTGACAGCAGAGGTGACAGATCAGCTGAGACAAGTGAAGGGATACAAAGGACGGGGTGCAGGGGAGGTCCCAGGGCCTGGCTGACAGCAAGGTTTGAAAGGGCACTATGATTTCAGCTATGTCTACACTACAGAGCCGATGCCAGAATAGCCCCCTAGCACGGACACCAACAGGAAGAGATTTCCGGCCAGCGTAGGAATACCACCCCTGGAACAGCATTAGCTATGCCGACAGCCACTCTCATCTGTTGCCAGAGCTGCAATTGTCAGCACAGTTGGAGGGTTGCCAGCACAGCTATGGCTAGGGCAGTGGTTATTTCACACCCACCAACACAGCCGTGCCAGGATACGTGTACACCAAGGCCAGGACTACATCACACACTTTCCTTGGGGTAACTACATCACTCAGGGGTGTGAAAAATCCACTCCCCTGAGCGACACAGTTACACCGACCTAGTCCCCCCGTGTACACAGCGCTGTGGGCGGCAGAGCATCTCCCATCAACACAGCTACCAAGGTGGAGTTAAGCTGATGGAGAGCTGTCTCCCGTCGGCTTAGAGCACCTTCGCCAGACGCGCTACCGTGGGGCAGCTCCACCAATGCAAGTTTGTAGTTTAGACCTGACATTCGTGTTTGTCAGCCAAGACTGTATGGCCCTTCGCTCAACTGGACGGCCTTTCTCTGTCTGTTCAGCTGGAGCAACAACTTCTGAATGCCTTCTCCAATCCATTTCAGGGTACGCTCTCGGCTTCAACGGGCAGAGCTCTAGTAGTGTGGGGGAAGATGGGGGGAACACAGAGCCTCTGCCATCTGTTTAACAGAGCCACAGTCTCGAGCACCTTGGCAGTTGTCTAGAGCTCAAAGAACCAGTTGATAGCTGCAATTAACACCCCCACCTCAGCCTCACCCATCCTTCCGACAAAGTCATTCAGTGCGTCAACATGTTCATCTCCCAAGAGAAAGAGAAACAACTGTGGTGGGAGAAGTGGGTGCACACACAGCCCCTGGCATGCTGGAGGGGAGGGGTTGGGCTGTAGGGAGTTGCTGAAATACACAGGGAGCTTATGGGGGGGATAGAGGGATTCAACAAGCCCCTGGTATGTGCAATGAGCTCAGCCTACAGAAGCAACAAAGGATGTAACCAGGGCTTAATTTGTGCCAGGGCTTGCCAGGGCTGAGCCCTAGCACCTCTGAGCCCTGACCCCCCTTTCATTACAAATTAAGCACTGGATGCAACCCCTAATTATCCTAGGGTAACACACACACGAGACTGCACGCGCTGGTTGGATATTGTAGGCCTGCTTGGGCAGGTGGTTATTGTCCTGGTTCTCTGAAGGGCCGTTCTGTTGTTCTAGGATTGCTCTGAAGAGCTGGTGGCTGGTCTGTATGACAGCTGGTCTGCTCTAGGATTGCTTGCAAGTGCAGGGCTGCTGGAGCAGATATTTTAGAGAACAGAGCACTGAAGCATTTCTTTAGGCCCCTCTCTCATCAACAGAATATGACCTGGTTTATACAGAAAGATAGCTAGAGGGGAAAGGAGGGGCTGTGTGGGGTCCTGCGCCCTGACATCCTCAGCTCACCTGGTCATAGTTATCATGGCCGTGGAAGAAGGGCTCCTTCCGGAAGATCATACTGGCCAACATGCAGCCTAAACTCCACATGTCCAAGCTGTAGTCATACATCTGGAAAAGCCAAGGGGAGAGAGGTGGGAGGCAGCAGCAGCTCCAAGCACTCCCAGCCAGCTACCACTGGCTCAGGAGAGTGATCATAGATTCATAGATACTAAGGTCAGAAGGGACCATTCTGATCATCTAGTCCGACCTCCTGCACAGCGCAGGCCACAGAATCTCACCCACCCACTCCTACGAAAAACCTCACCCATGTCTGAGCTATTGAAGTCCTTAAATCATGGTTCAAAGACTTCAAGGAGCAGAGAAGCCTCCCTCAAGTCAACCATGCCCCATGCTACAGAGGAAGGCAAAAAACCTCCAGGGCCTCTCCAATCTGCCCTGGAGGAAAATTCCTTCCCGACCCCAAATATGGCAATCAGCTAAACCCTGAGCATATGGGCAAGAGTCACCAGCCAGATACCCAGGAAAGAATTTTCTATAGTAACTCACCAGCCAGATACTACAGAAAATTCTTTCCTGGGTAACTCAGATCCCATCCATCTAATATCCCATCTCAGGGGATTTGGCCTATTTACCCTGAATATTTAAAGATCATGCTCCGCCCTGCAGCACCACAAACCCCAAGGAGATCAGCCTCTGGCAGAGGACAGGGGATGTCAGTTTGGCTGACAGCTCCAGTTCCAAGATGCCATTAGCCCAGGGACCTCAGTCTCTTATTCACAGGCCTGGGTTTCACCTGCATTTCATGTTCTCTCTTCTACCACCTTCCTTTCTCCTCCCAGAGGAGCCCACCCAGCGGTGTTGCACTCGTTTATATTCATTGCTTCACTTGCCTTCCCCACTCACTCACCCGCTCAGCATGGCCTCATCCTGGCCAGGTCCCCTCCCCTCCATTCATGTTCGCTCTTTCACCCCTTGGACAGATTCTAGTTTGATGCCACAGTCTCTCTTCTCTCTGAGAATCAGCCCCAACCTCTTAACCTGTAACACCCCTTCTTAGGGGAAAGCTGCACAGCCAGTGCGCAGCCCTGCATGGTGTGTCCAGGGGGATAGAACAGCTGCACTGGTCCCTCTGCAACCCCACCTTCTGCAAGTGTGTATTTCCACTCCCCACAAGGAGACTCAGAGGAACAGGAGCCCTGTACTGTACAAAGGGTGCTCAATCACTGCAAGGACTGACACGGCCAGCAGCTGGCACTGTTCACCTGCTGGGCTTCTTAATGTACCTTAATGCATCTGATGAAGTGAGCTGTAGCTCACGAAAGCTTATGCTCTAATAAATTTGTTAGTCTCTAAGGTGCCACAAGTACTCCTTTTCTTTTTTTAATGTACCTGGTAGTCTACCAAGAGCTCCGGTCCCTTGAAATACCTCGAGGCCACGCGAACATTGTACTCCTGCCCAGGATGATAGAACTCAGCCAGCCCCCAGTCTATCAGTCGCAGCTGTAGTGGGAAAGAGACAGCGCCATTACCGGGCGAGGCCTTGAGCGTCTTGTACACCCAGCACTCTGCCCTTCCCCAGAGGGATCCCAGGGCCAGCAGAAAACCAGAAACTTTGCTTTTTTATCTGCTGTGATAATTGGGCCTACAAATGTACCCTACTTGTGAGCATACCTGTCAAACCTGTGAGAAAGTTTATAAAGAATCACGGTAACCTAGACCCACAAATGCTGATGGGAAAAAGCGCAAATGGAGAAAAAACTGAATTAGCACAAACAAAAAGGGCCCCTGGATATAACTCAAGGACTGTGTTAAGATCATGCCTGGTAACCAGGAGAAGGGTGGGACCTAAAATCAGTGAACAAAATTGGAATGTCAGAAATTAGACCTAACTGGTGAACAAAATAAGGAGGGGAAGGGAGGGGAGGGGTGGGGTTTTCCACCCATTTCTCCCTTTTGGGGTCCTCAAAAGGAGACTTTTTGGGGAAAAGCTGCCTAGTGTGACACTGACCGCAAGACGAGAAGAGGGGAAACGAAGCTTCGCCATCTTGGCTGCTGCCCCCACAGGCTACTGGGACCCCACCCGCCTTCATCCTAACCCAGAGAGATGTCCTGACCAGGCCAGGCCAGGCCACAGGGAAACTGATGACATCACCACCTCCACAGACGCTCGCTAAATCCTGAACACTTTGCCTCCCCCTCTACCCCAACATGTCCTTTTCCTTCCCTGCCTTATTTCTTCTCTTTCCCAGCCCTCTCCTTTTGCCTTCTGTCTAATAAGAGTCTAACACAGTCAGGCAAGAATGAATATTTTATGACCAGAAGGGCAGCTAAATGCAATGCCCTGAACAGCCCGATGCTGTTACAAAGTTTGCCAAGTCTCGGAGCAGCTGATCAAACCGTATGCCATGCCTGTGTTTTCCAGCCGCGAGGTTGCAAGTCAGAGTCAACACCAGAGACAGAGACTGCATTTGCTATCTTTGCTACTCTTTTCATTCCCCTTGCGTGTGTGTTTGTCTTCATTTATCTTTCACGAAATGGGACTGGACTTTAGCATCAGCAGCTCCAGCCCATCTCTACCAACTTCTCTCTTCCCCAAAAGAACGGTAATTACGATCTTTAACACTAGCTAAGAGGCTGTCAGACCAGGGGCATTTTCCTTCTAAAAAGATCTCTGTCCAGCTGATGGGAAAGGGAACAAGAGATGTTATTAAAATTAAAGCTTTACCTAACACCTGACATTTCAAATGCTTCAAATGGTTTTCCTTCTTTTCCGTATCCTTCATGAAAGGTTAAAAAGCACGTCAGTGGGGTGTTTGCCACGGGACTAAGCAGGCAGCTCTCTGCATACCAACCCCGAAACCTTGTTTAACAGCGTTTAGTGTTGGACAGTTTCGGGGTCATGTTACACCTTTCAGTCTTTGGGCCCATTTATTCCATCTGAATTAACACAACACATCTGAGGATCTCAAAGCACTTTCTAAATGTGAACAAATTCCTAAAAAGCTTCTGTCACGGAGTCCCCGGGCAATGCTCTGGAACTGCTCCCCATGAAGCCAGCCAGGACTCTGGAGAAGTCTCCTTTCTATGAGCAGACTGTCTGCACGACACACAGCTCACACGGCTTCCTGGGTCTGACCTCGGAGCATTCAGCATCCTCTCTGCCCCTCCGTGCACTTCCCACAGCCAGTCCGCCCAGGCAGGGTCCTGGGGAAGCCAGAAGGTCCTGCCCCCCAACTCTGCAGTCAGACATGACTCTCAGCCAGCCAGTAAAACAGAGGTTTATTAGACGTCAGAAACATGGTCTAAAACAGAGCTTGTAGGTGCAGAGAACAGGACCCCTCAGCTGGGTCCATTTGGGGGGGGGGGCAGTGAGCCAGACAACCCCGTCTGCACTTCACTCCATGTCCCCAGCTAGCCCCAAACTGAAACTCTCTCCAGCCCCTCCTCCTCTGGGCCTTGTCCCTTTCCTGGGCCCGGAGGGCACCGGCTTCCTTTGTTCTCCAACCCTTTAGCTCTCACCTTGCAGGGGGGAAGGGCCCAGGCCATCAGTTGCCAGGAAACAGGGTGTCGGCCATTCTCTGTGTCCAGACCCCTGCACACACCTGCCCTCTAGGGCTCTGCAACAATCATACACCCCCATCCCACCACCTAGATACTTAAGAACTGCCTAGGGGAAACTGAGACACCCCCACAATATTCAGAGGAAACATTAAGAACAGTCCCGCTTTGTCACAGCTTCACAAACAGCCCCTTGTAGTAGGTCAATATCAGCCCCAGTGGGGAAATAACTTGCCCAAAGCCCTGCAGTAAGTCAGAGGCAGAGCTGGGAAGGTGCTATGGATAAACTGAAGGGAAGCTGACCAGTAACAAAGTGACCCGGAGCAGGTGGCCTCATCTCCCCAGCAGAAGGAAGTGAAAAAGCACGGCACCTGAGAGGTCGGGTAGAGAGAGAACATTCTTTCCCTGCTAATGATCACAGGAGTTTGCTGGCAATAGGTGGTTTTGCCCTTGACACACACCACTCGAGAATGACCAGCATGGCTCTCTGAACAACCTCCCTTTGAAGTCCTGGGTTTTTTCCAGGGTCCCAGATGGCAGCTCACTACAAAGGCTCTGGAAGCAATCTAAAGTTACATTTACAAGCCCAAGTTACTCACAGACAGGTGGCAAATAAAACAAAGTTTACTAGATACAGGTGTCGTTTTTATGGGCACCTGTATCCCCAGACAAACGGGGGTTGAGGCACAGCTGCACATGAAGCACCCCAGGCTGGAGCCTGCTGAGGACTAGCTACATCAAGGGCTGGTCAGTCTCTACCCAGGCAATACTCCACTCAAACCCACTCACTGCCTGCATACCACCAGACCCCGTTTTCCCACTGCTGCCATGTCCCTCACTATAGGAAGTGGGAGCCTGATGTAAAACACGGCGAGAGACTGGAACATAGCACAGGGGAAAGGGCTGTGAGCATATTAGCTCCAAGGGGATGGAGTCTCAGAGCAGCACTAACTCAACCGCCACCTCCAAGGGAAGCAATGGCATTAAAACCACAGCTGAGCAAACTGCCGCTAAGTTTATGATCAGGATAGGCAAGGTGTGTAAATGAGCCTGAGGGAGCACAAAAGAGAAGCATGAGCAAATGTGCATACGAGTGTGCAAGAGCAGGACTGTTTGCTCTGCTATTTTCAGGAGGTTTCTTTAATGGGACTTGGGAACCAAATTTGGAAGACAAGGCTAATGGTCTCTGCTCACTGCTGCATCAGATACCGTGGGTGGGTGGGCCTAGAAAGGTCGGATCAGCAGCCGCTTCTTTCCTCATCACACTACATCAAACACACACAACTGAGCTATCCGGTGCTGCTCAGCAGCATCTCTCTCACCCGCCCGATGGCAGAGGCTGGGAAAGAAAGGTACAGTTCAACTGCGGGATTTTTGTGGGCCAGCAGTCAAGCCAGCCTGTGGCAGGCCCCACCTTACCTTTCTGTGCTCGTGATCTATCATGACATTGTGTGGCTTGACATCTCGATGCATGACCCCCATACTGTGACAGTAATCCAGTGCCTGGAAACAGAACAACAGAGGAGGTGTCACGTCACTGACTAGCAAATCCCCCTGCATACCTAGACACAGTAAGTGCACAGATGCACCAAATTTAAGGTTTGGCAGCAGGGAGAGATTCACGGGCTGTGCTGGGAATTAGCCATGAAACCTCAGGAACTTCATGTGCTGAACACCCAGGCAGCAGGAAGAGCAGTCACCGCTTCACTGACATGAACCCCGAGATCTGAGCTCCACACGTTCTCCGGGCTCTGTTCAGGAGTAAGCCCCTTTACTGCCCCAGATAAGCCCATAGGATTGATCACCCAACCAATATACTCCCATCTCTTGCTTCCAAAACACAACCATCCTCTCTGCATTCCTGCAGAAGGAAAACAACAGTCCTTTGTTATCAAAGTCACCCAGAGGTGGGCTCTGCCAGGGTGCTCTATTAAGCATCCCAGTAGCCACAGGCAGCATTAAAGACTATAAAGTGGTCTGCACGTTGGCTACCCCTGCTGCACTGTTGCCAGTTCCACCCCAGCCCTGATCCCTGGTTTCCCAAGCTGACCCTTGGCCCAGGGGTTAGTGCTCTGTGGCACCATGCAAAACTCCTAGGTTCAATTCTCAGTCCCAAACTCTCACTGGTCCAGCCCAGTGCTGTGGGTGAGACCAAGGTTTCATTTCTCTCTTGCTTCTCAAGCCCACGCATTCTGATATCCCTTCCCAGGTGACTCCTCCTGTGACGAAGGAGCTGTGCAATGGGATTCCAGCCAGTCTGTGGCTGGAAGGGTGATGGTTGCAATGCGAGACCTGGTGACACCTAGATGAAGCACTGACACCCCCTCTTCACGCTGGCCAGTCAGCTTAGAAAATCCCATGCAAGCCCCAGGCTGGCTGCTTGCATCTAACACCAACCCTGATACTGGGCCTGAAGTGGGGAAGGAGGATGGATGGCTTCTCAGGGTCACAAGACCTCAACGAGTCAGTGACTTTGGGACCTCCACATCCCAAGACACAGTCCCACTCACCAACAAACTCTACAGCCTGCTTTATCTACCCAGTCTGGGATTTACCTGTGAGCGCCTTGTGTTGCTGCTCAGGAAGCCATCACATGTGGCTAGCAGGCACCAGCTCTGGGGTTTGTGTAGCTAACTGGCTGCTGTTCCCTGCCTTTGCATTCTGACTACAAGGAGGAGATGTAGCACCTCACCCCAGATCACTTCTGATATAGAGCACCCCCCATCACCGTAGGAAGTTAGGGTGCGTCCCCAGGAAGACAGGCAAGGTCCCTGCCCTGTTGCAGGAGTCCCTCTGTCTCCGGGCACTCACCTTTAGGATTTCATACATGTAGAATCGAATGTCAAAGTCAGATAGTGTCTGGTACAATTGCTGCAAGCAAGGAATCAGAGAGCAGTTACTGAAATGCCCCCAAGCTTGTGCACAGCATCTTATCGACTCCTGTAAGCGCTCTGGGGCAGTGACATGCACGTCTATTGGCACAACAGCACCACTGCACACCACGTAGCAAGTCAGGGGCTTGCTAGCCACCTGCACAACCACAGGAATTGCACACACAGAGGAGAACTTTTGTGCTCAGACCTCAGGCCCTGAAACTCCAGGATGCTCCTGGATGGAGCCCAGGGAGAGAAGTGATCTCAAAGGACTGGGTCTGGACTCAGGCCATTCTGGGCTCTTAAGATTGTAACCCTCACCCTGGTAGGTCTCTAATGCACAGCCCACAGGGCCTGCTTCTTGCCCCAACTGTTACAACCAGAAACGATCAATACCAGGGATCTCAAACTCAAATCACCATAAGAGCCACATGAGGACTAGTACATTGGCCTGAGGGCCTCATCACTGAAACCTTTTCATACAACGATACAAAAGTATAGTCAAAAATGAGAATAATGAAGAGTAATATAGTGTGCTATTAAAAGTCAATGTATTAACTTTTTTAAAACTGTAATGCGAAGAGGGGTTTTAATAAAATATAAACACCTGTAACTATTCCTTATGCAGTCAGTAACACTGATGATGAGCTACACTAACAGTCTATCAACATCGCGGTAATGGCAGGAACTTTTTAAAGTAACTATTCATACAAAATATGTTGCCACTTTTAACAAACATTCTTCCCAACTACTCAGCAAAGAATCATACATGCTGAACTTCATATCTCAGACTGCTTGTCGAGTCCATGAGGCCCCACCCCGCCCCACCTCTTCCAACTCCTTCCCCAAAGTCCCCGCCCCAACTCCACCCCCTCCCTGCCCCTCTTCCAACCCCTTCCCCAAATCCCGGCCCCAGCCCCACCTCTTCTCCGCCTCCTCCCCAAGTGCGCTGCGTCCCCACTCCTCCCCACCTCCTGAAAAGTCCTAAACACTGCCAAACAACTGTTTGGCTGCAGGAAACACTGTGAAGTAGGCAGAGGAGCGGGGACGTGGTGCACTCGGGGGTTGGGTTGGGGGGCAGCGTGGCTGCCAGTGGAGTCGGCGCCTATGGCAGGCCACAGGAAATAACTCTGCAGGCGGCATGCAGCCCACATGTTTGAGGCCCCTGATCAATACCAACAGAAGAGGAAATGAACCCACAAACTGGTCAGCCTCACAACCCATGGGTACCTTCATCCGCACTCCACTGCTCCCAGGTCGTGAAATGGAGGTAGAGCAGATGGGCCAAGATGCTCCTGCCCTAGGCCTAGGAACAGGGAGAACTTGGTCCTACTAGATCCTGGCACTGAGGATGGAGCGAGAACATCAGTTCTCAAACTTCCCTGCACCGTGACCCCCTTCTGACAACAAAAATTATTACACGACCCCAGGAGGGGGGAACCAAAGCCCATTGGGGGCTGGGGGGCGCAAAGCTGAAGCCCAAGGGCTTCTGTCTTGGGCGGGGAGCATGTAACCTTAGCCCTGGGCAGTGGGGCTCAAGCTTCGGCTTCAGCCCTGGGAAGTGGGGCTTGGGCCCTGGACCCCAGCAAGTCTAACATCAGCCTTGGCAACCCTATTAATATGGGGTCGCGACCCACTTTGGTGTTCCGACTCACAGTTTGAGAACCCCTGAGCTGGAAGAACCAGGATGGAAAAAGAATGCAAGGCAGTGCTGAAACAACCCACAGAGGGCAGGCAGCACCTGTCTGAGACAGGTCAGAGATGAGCCCCTTGGCACACAGGAAACAGGGATTGCAGGAGAGGGGGTCTGACTGTAACATCAAGGAGATACTGGGGTTAAAGGACACTTACCACTGAAAATAACACCAATGGGGACAGAGAGGGGCCTAACCACTACGTCACTTACTCTCACAACACGTACTAATTATAGAATCATAGAAGATGATGATTGAAAGAGACCTCAGGTGGTCATCTAGTCCCATCCTCTGCTCAGACACACTCGTTTTTCCATTGTGAACACGCTGGAGGTCTTGTCCCCGGATCCGAATAAAATAATGCTCATTTGGCCAACTGCATTAGGTGGCTGTCAGCTTCCTCAAAAGCATCACAATCAGGCCACTGCCAGAGACAGGACACAGGGCAGAGGTAGGCTACCCCTCTGAACAGTGTAACAGAGCTGGAGGGATACCAGCAAGATCAATCCAGTGCAGCAATTCCTATCCCCATGCATCAAGCTCCTGGATTCCTCCCCCAGATTTTAAGCCCCTTCAGTCAACAGCAACAGCACATCCCTGAGGGGGTCGGTGATGACTCCAGGTCACAGAGTCAGCATTTCTCAACCCACCTGCACTGAAGGGTGACAGTAACCATTTCTGTGGCCTTGTTGGGCTCAGAAGCAGAGGACCACTCAAGGCCTTCCCTCCCCTGCATGAGGCAATGAGGGGCTGGGCACAGAAGTTATGTACGGGGCAGGCATCCGAGCATGACCTGATATTACAGGGAACATATGCAAGTGGCTGGAGGTCACTTACCTTGAAGTCTGTGTTGTTGACATGTTCAAAGACGAGGGCAGGCGTGCGAGACTGTGAGGCAGCACCAGCCATTCCAAGACAGAGAAAGAAAAGAAAGTGGTTTAGTCCTGCACACAGATAACAGAGCCAGCCAGGGGTTTAGCAAGGCAGATACAAGAAGCAGGTCTCTTGCCCCGTTTAGGACCCAGAGCCCTTCACTAACCACAGCGCGCTCCCATCTCAGTAGTGCTCTCCCTCTCAAAGGGTCCTGAGGAGCTTCACAAGCGGCGTTACACTGCACACAGCTACACTAGAGAACTGCATTGGAAAGCCACCTGGGCCAGGATCATCTCCAGTTGTGTGTGTAGTGCCCAGCGTTAAGGTATTCCACATACCATAACACAAAAAAGCACATGCATACATAGATATTAATCACTTCACCAACCAATGAAATGCAGCCACCTCTGGGGTGAGATGCAGCAAGTACTTAACAGCAATACTACAAAGGAGTTTAGGGCAGGAATGAAGGAAAACGCTGCATCCAACTGAGGTCTGATTTATCCCAGTGATGCCCACCAGCACTGCTGGGGTTAGTGTACAGCTCTGCTCCGAGATGCCACCTGGTGGCTCCCAGATTTGCCCTCTTTTGGCAGCTTCCAGATCCTGCATGCTCAGCTCTCACGTGAAAAAAACAATCGTTTGTTGCCAGAAACACACAATTCCCTTCCACTCTCAAATGCCAGCCAGACTCCTCCTGTTTCCCCATCACCACTGGGACTAAGGTGCCTGCAACAGGAACCGAGCTGGCAAGTCTGCTGTTGAGGCACAAGGCAGAATGGAACCCTGATGACTCCCAGAGTTGCCCTGGCTCGGTGGGGATGGGAGAAGTAAATGCTCCTTTGGCCAGTACAAGAGGCAGGTGTGACAGACAAAGGAGGCTGCCAAGGGGCATAAGAAGTGAACCGTTATTCTATTGTCACTTTTCTGACCATAACCTCACTTTAAGCCCAGCCAGTGCTTCCAACATGAACCCCTCTTTGCAAGGGGTCAGCAAGATCATGCCATGCTACAAATGCACACTGGTGAGGCCTCATCTGGAGTACTGTGTCCAGTTTTGGGCCCCACACTACAAGAAGGATGTGGATAAATTGGAAAGAATACAGCGAAGGGCAACAAAAATGATTGGGGGTCTAGAGCACATGACTTATGAGGAGAGGCTGAGGGAGCTGGGATTGTTTATTCTGCAGAAGAGAAGAATGAGGGGGGATTTGATAGCTGCTTTCAACTACCTGAAAGGGGGTTTCAAAGAGGATGGCTCTAGACTGTTCTCAATGGTAGCAGATGACAGAACGAGGAGTAATGGTCTCAAGTTGCAATGGGGGAGGTTTAGATTGGATATTAGGAAAAACTTTTTCACTAAGAGGGTGGTGAAACACTGGAATGCGTTACCTAGGGAGGTGGTAGAATCTCCTTCCTTAGAGGTTTTTAAGGTCAGGCTTGACAAAGCCCTGGCTAGGATGATTTAACTGGGACTTGGTCCTGCTTTGAGCAGGGGGTTGGACTAGATGACCTTCTGGGGTCCCTTCCAACCCTGATATTCTATGATTCTATGATTCTATGAAAGATCACATCTGTTCCCCTATTGTAACGTGCTACATTAAAGGTGTCAGTCCAGGAGCAAGTGTCCGGTTCAAGACAACCAGTCCGTCTATAAAACAATCCAGAGCCAGAGCCTGAATAGTCCTGTTTCTCCACCTTCTCCACCATTCCCCACGAAGCTGTCAGCTCAGCCCATGCCAAGTATGGGAAGTGCCGCCTAGAGCACAGACAGAAGCATTGGGGTGCAGCATCCTGTAGCCTCACTTGTCCATTAACAAACTAGAAGGGCTCCTAAGGGGGCACATTCAAAATCAGCTTGTTATTGACCTACAGGTTAGTGGGCAAGGCAGAGTCGCCTACCAGTGACCCACAAAATGGGACAAGAGAGCAGATGCTCCAAAGGGGAAACGTCTCAGCTAATATAAGGTGACCTGGGGATACTTACTCCCCCTTGGACACAAAACCTCCTTTACCTGGGCACTAGAGGGCTGCGCACAGGCCCCGCCTGTTACCCCCATGGCTCCTGAAACAGCCAGAGGGATCACTGCAGCAGTGGAAGAGGCTTCCCCCGCCACCTATGACTAGAGGGCTGAACATATGGCCCTGACAGCTCTCCCTCCCCATGACTCCCTGTGTGGGAGGCGTGTTGCTGCCACAAGGCCAAGAAACATGTTCCAGCTCAGCCACAAGTCACTTGGCTTGATGTAGGAATCACTGGGTGAAACCATGGCTGGCATTAGTCAACGCAGACTAGGCCACTATGATTCCTTCTCATCTTCAACCCCTTCCCTTCCAGCCCACGCTCCTTACCACGGGGTCTTTGACGATATCTAGCAGGCTGATAATATTGGGACCTCCTCGGAGATTCTCCAGGATCTTAATCTCACGCTTGATTTTCTTCTTTTTTACTGGCTACAAGAGAGAAAATAAGAGGGTTACCACCACACAGACCTCACTGGACCTGTTTGCCACAATGACTTGGTCAGACAGCAGGGAAAACCCACATGGAGGATATGGGCTGAAGACAGCAGACCCCATCCAGTCTCTGAAGTGCTGTTCAGTCTGCACTCCTCCCCATGGAGAAAGGAGCTGCCATAACACGCTGTGTGTGCTGTGGAGCCATTGGAACAATGAGCTGCAATCCGGTTTCATCATCCTGGGAGTGAGGATACAGTTACTGTTTCTCCTCTGAGCGGTGGGGAGCTACACTGTTCTCAGCTTGTGGATTTAGTGCTGGATTTGCAGGACTGCTGTGACTTACTGAAATGGCAACTGGGGAGCCTCAATGTTCACACGCCACAGCATTCATAAACTCCACGCATAGCACCACTGAGATGCAGCCAGCTCGCGGGACGGGAGCAGACATTTCAGCCAAGTATATCATAAGAACGGCCATACTGGGTCAGACCAAAGGTGCCAGTGCCAGGTGCCCCAGAGAGAATGAACAGAACAGGGAATCATCTAGTGATCCATCCCCTGTCGCCCATTCCCAGCTTCTGGCAAACAGAGGCTAGGGACACCATCCCTGCCCATCCTGGCAAATAGCCATTGATGGACCTAGCCTTCCTGAACTTATCTTGTTCTTTTTTGAACCCTGCTGTAGTCATGGCCAACCCCTGCTCCTACAGTTTTAGATCACAGCAACAACAAGGCCTGGTGCATCTGGTATATGAGAGAGAGAGTGTGTGTGTAGGTGTGTACGTGTGTGTGTGTGTGTATGTACGTGTCCCACAGCACCTCCAAGTGGGGCAGAGAGTGGCATATGTTATGGACCCTCCCCCCCAAACCTCAGAAGCTATGTCAGTGAGTGCTGGGTAAGTGGATGGTGGAGAAGAGGGGAAAAGAGGGTGCATGTGGGGTTTAAATATGAGGAGGAGCACAGAATTTCCCTTCAGCCACCAGGGAATGTGTGCTGATCTTCCTGCCCCTCCCATGGACTCTTCATCATATCAGCTCTCGGAGTGCGGGTAGGGAGAGGAGGACAGGACAGACAATGAAAAGTTCTCCCTTCCTGTCTCATAACTACAGTCTTCCTCAGCAAAGGATCCATCACCCAAAGATCAGTAGTACAGATCTCAAATGCACAGGGAAGGGGTGAATAGGGAGCACCAGGTGGGGAACAGGATGGAGTTCAAGGCCCCCCACCGAACATACCCACCTTAAGGATTTTCACCACAACTTTTTCATTGTTTGTGATGTTGATGGCTTCAAAGACTTCACTGTATTTGCCACGGCCAAGTTTCCGCACAAGCTGGTAGTCATCTTGGTTGCTGTACAAGGAGAAGAGAAGATGAAGGAGGAGAACCCAGGTCAGAACCAAATACTGGGTCATTTTCAGAGAGCAGTTCTCCCAAAGACTCTGGTGAGGTCAAGAGAACTGGGAGCTGTTCTGTAGCAGACAGGGCTCCAAAAATGTACCCACAAATCCTAGACCTGGTGAAAAGCAGCTGCCATTGCAAAGGAAAACTGCTCTCTTGTGTACCTCAAAAGGACTCAAAGGGCTTTATGATTAGATACTAACAGAGAACATTTCACTCACCACTGAAATACAACCATCTCTGGGATGGGACACAACAGCTTGTGACGAAGTGGCACTGTTCTTAATGTTTTCTCTGAATACTGTAGGGGTGCCTCAGTTTCCCCTATGCATTTCTTAAGTCTCTAGGGGGTGGGATAAGGGGGTGTAATTGTTGCAGAGCAAAGGGCCAGTGTACATAAATGGCCGACACTCTGTTTCCTGGCGACTGATGGCCTGGTCCCTTCCCCCTGCAAGGTGAGAGCTAAAGGAGTTGGAGAACAAAGGAATCAGGTGACCTCCTGGCCCAGGAAAGGGACAAAGCCCAGAGGAGGAGGGGCTGGAGAGTGAGTCAGTTTGGAGCTGGATGGGGAATTGCAGGGAGGCCCAGATGGGCGTCTGGCCTCCCTGCCGCCGCCCCACCCCCCCAAGATGGACTGAGGGGTCCTGGTCTCTGTACCTACAAACTCTGTTTAGACTGTGTTCCTGTCGTCTAATAAACCTTCTGTTTTACTGGCTGGCTGAGAGTCACGTCTGACTGCGGAGTTGGGGTGCAGGACCCTCTGGCTTCCCCAGGACCCCACCTGTGCAGACTCGCTGCGGAAAGCGCACGGTGTGAGAAGGGGATGCTGAATGCTCCGAGGTCAGGCCCAGGAAGGTCGAAGCTGTGTAAGCTTCTTGCCCTGGAGACAGTCTGCTCACAGAGAGGAGGCTCCCTGATTGGCTTCGTAGGAAGCAGTTCCAGAGCATCGCCCGGTAAACTCCATGACACAGCTGCTTAACAGAGTGTAAGTTCACAAGTGTGTGTTCAGATTATTGCTGGAAGAATGCAGCTACCCAGAATCCTGAGGGTAAACACTTCCATGCTGAAGAAGATGGTTTTGGCAATTCAAAAACTTGGCACTCTTCCCTTTGAGAAGCAGATGGAGTCAGGGCTCCATGAGTCTATTGCCAGCTCCGCCTCCCAGCTACTGAGTACCCCTGAGCAATACGTCCCCTCTTTGTGCCTCAGTTTTGCCATCTACAAAATGGACAGTTGTGGGCTGTGAGGATTAATTCATTCCAAACTCCAGCATCGACTGATGGAAGGCACTAAAGGAGGGCAAAGATTTACATAGTACTTGCAATGCATTGCTGCCCTCTGTGCAGGGACCTGTCCATTTCTATTTGTCTATAAAGGATCATGCACGTGTGGAGCACTGTAAAAATAATCTTAACAAGGGGGAATCAGGAAATAATAGGATAAATACTACCCAGAGAACCTGCATTTAAGTTAAATCATCAGGGCCTCATGAAATTCACCTGAGAGGATAAAAGGAACTAGCAAAGCATTGGCAATTATTTCTGGTAAGTCAGGGAGGAAACGCATAAAGCCTCCAAAGATCTGATAAGAGTAAACAAGATGGGGAAAGAAAAGGAACAACAGGCAGAGAGTTTGACTTCATACATTGGAAATTAGCAGAGTCAATAAAAGGAACTGATCTCTCAACAGAGTAAAACACGGGGAGACAAGTGGACAGCATGGACACACAAACCAACCATGTCAGGCTCAGCACATGAAGGAAACAAGTGGGTTGTGTGTGAGAGTCAGCAGGGATCAGTTCTTGTTCAATGGGAAACAAGCACAGGAAAGTACCAGGTCAGTATTAGGAAAAAGGCTAATTCTAAGAACAGTCTGAGTGACAGAACAAGCTGCCAAGGAAGGATGTACAATTATCATCACTGGAGATCCACAAGGTTTTGGATTACGTTCCCCAGGGGGCTGGCTGGCTCAGGAGATTAGGAATTGGACAAGGAACCTTTCATCTCCAGGTCACCGGTCCCAGTCCAGGCTGTTCAGTGGCCAGCATATGAAATGGGGGGAAGTGGGGTATATCTTAGTCCCGTTCCCAGTGGACAGAACAAACCCAACACTGCAGTTAGCACTGACTGTTGCCAGTCCCAGCACAGCAGAACAGGCCTGGTACTAGCTCACATGAAGTTTTAAGTTAAAAGCTAAAGCTTATTTTACAAGATTTACCTATAGTCATTAGCACTCAAAGAGCATCCCACTTCCCCAGCGGTGAGAATTTCCACACTCCAAACCAGTCACCACACAAGAGTGGCTAAGACCCTCTCCACATGAGGGTCATTTTTCAAGCTTGCCACCAGCTCCACTGATGCTAGGAGCACTGGGAACTCTGCTATAGGGACATTGCTGGCTACCAAGAGCATTTTCAGTGCTGTGTCATTTAGATCTGCTCTGAGTGGAGTGACAGGACTTGGTGCTTGTAGCAGGGTGGCCACCTGCTCCTGCCTGGAAGGGCTTAAAACAGCCCTGGGAGAGGGCCGGGGCTGGGAGCCTTAGGCTGGGCTGATTGGGAGGCAGGCTCAGCTGTGGCCACGCCCCAGACAGACTCTGCTGGCCTTATAAAGGGGCTGCTGGGCTGAAGCTCAGGAGACTCTCTCTAGCTTCTGAGGGGGAGGGACCTGGCTGCAGGGACGTAAGCAGAGTACCTAGATTGGAGCAGGGCTGGGGAAGGGCCTGAGGAGCTGGGGAGCTCCAGCCAGGAAATCCCCAGGCTGTGGCCTAGTATTAGGCCCAACAGGGTACTGGGGTGGCAGGGGACAGCCCAAGGTTACACAGAGGCAGCAGGTCCAAACCCAACCTTGCCTGGGATGAGTGGCTCACAATGCAGTCTGCCCCAGGGTGCAGGGGCTAGCTGGTGACTGGCAGGAGCCTACGACTGAGGCGAGGTAGGGATAGAGGGTGGGGGTTCCCTGGGGAGGGGAGACCCTGCAAGTGAGGGGTTACTGCCAGGGGGCAGTTCCCGGGCGTACAAGGGGCACTGGGTCTGGGAGGGACGGGGGGCCCGGCATAAGCGGGACACCGGCCTGCAGAGGGCACTTCAAAGCTGGAAGTAGAGCTAATTCCCAGGACACCAGCAGGTGGTGCCGCAGGGGTGAGTCCCGCACGCTTACAGTGCTGAAAATGAGAGAAGCCATCGGATGCCTATCTATACATAAAGCTAACAGTCAGTCCAGCTCCACAGGTGTTAGCAATGATGAGAAAGTATCCAAAGCGCAGACAGAGCTGAAGAGACCAGCTCAGAGCAATAGGGGCTTCAAAATTTGTTACTATAAACTTGATTTTAATCTTCTTTTAAATGATAAAAACCTACCAAAGCCAGAACCCTCAGTAACTCCCCCTATAGACTATGCTCTGCAAATCCTAATCACAGCATTAGGCACTTAGGGCAATGTTTGCAAACGCACAGTGCTTAAAGCTGGACACCAAAATGAAAATGGCTGAATTTTCAGAGGTGCTGAGGACTTCGAATGGCAGGTGCTCAACACCTCAGAAAGTTAAGCCACTTATTGCTAGTGTTCTATCCACTAGGCAGTGTGACCTAGTAGAGTGCACACTGGACCAGGACTCTGGGGACCTGGGTTCTTCACCCTGCTTTGTCACTGGCTTGCTACTTGGGCAAGCCAAAGCCTCTCTCTGTGCCTCAGTTTCCCCATCTGTAAATTGGAGATAATAATAACGATACCAGATACCTCCTTTCTAAAGTGCATTGAGATCTAGGGATGAAAAGAGCTAGGTATCGTTATTATTCATAGATTCATAGATACTAAGGTCAGAAGGGATCATTCTGATCATCTAGTCCGACCTCCTGCACAACACAGGCCACAGAATCTCACCCACTCACTCCATTAAGGTGCTTAAATATATATTTCAGAAGCCTAACTTTAGGCCCCATTTGAAAGTATGGGCCACTGATATTATGGTGTTAAGCAACCTAGAAATACCACAAGCCGGTTCGCAAGTAATCTGGTAAGTAACCCCGGGGTTTCCCTTGACACCTTCGTACCCCCATTCCACGACGTGTGACTCGTAGTCCCAGGACTCACGGGGCCTCTGAGTGTTCACATCCGCATAGACCCTTGCTCGACTCGGCACTGGGCCCGCCATGCTTCCACAGGCAGAGGGTCAGCACCTCAATCGCCCTACAAAATATAAACACAAACCAACTGGAATGAGAATCAAACTCACCAGCAAAAGGGAAGAGGAGGATAAGCATGCATGAACAGGAAGGGAGTCTATGGGAAAAGGACACGGGGAGAGCACACACAGGACTGGCAGTGGTTTGTATTTCCAGACCAAAGGCTAGACACATACCCAGCTGCCAGTGGCACTGTGCTCTACTTCTGCTCCAGCACAGGGAAGAACCGGCCTCTCACCCCTCTGAAACATCACCCGCTCAGGTCAGCAGCACTGCAGCATGTGTGCAAGAGAACGAAGGAAGCCCACACTCCCACTGCTGGCCAGATTCTGGCCTCCTCCCGGTGACAAGACCTCGGGTGTGCAGCACTGACAGCCCTTTTAGCCTCTGGCAGCACACACACTCCCTCCCCCCTGTCCCAAGCACACTCACTATCCACCCAGGGGGCCAATTAAGCTAACAGCACAAACCTCCCTCCATGGGTCTCCAGTTTCAAGAGCTCCACAGCAATTAAGAACAAGCACCACTAAATCCTCACTGAACTAGTTAGCTGCCGTCTGAAAGCTGCTTCCCCAAAGGAGAAAGCCAGAAAAAGCAAGAGCCTAGAATAAGCTGTCAGTACCGAACCAGGATACAAACCACAAGCAGAGGCAAAACTCAGATCTGTCTCAAGACTGGAGGGTTTACGTCAGGACAGCTCCCAAACCACCCAACCCAGAGCACTACTGGCAAAGGCCACATCTTCTGGGCCTAAAATACAGCAGGTCACAGCCATCCATCCTGTCTGTCAGGAGGACAGCCTGCAGAGACGAACCCCACGTTATGCTCCATTACGGCCACAGCAACCCAAATGACGTACTGGCTGACCAGTTGTCATATCTCCTCACTCTGATTAGCTTGAGTGATCCTCCTCCAAGGAGCCTACCTTCTTGCTCAGGCATCATATGGTAACTGGTCCCTTCTCCGGGCAGGAAGAAAGGCAAGAATGGCCTCAGGGCAGGTAACCACTTTCCTCAGGGTCAGGGTGAACAGTTCCTTGACTCTCCCCAGGCCTGCTGAGCCAGGTCACATCTGGTTTAAATGCATCCTCCATACACTGCACCTGTGTGCTGAACATCCAGCACAACCAGGAATAATTAAGGTATTCACTGGCACAAGATCCAGGAACGAGAGGTTTCAGTGAAACACAGTAACCATCATGACCCTGAAAGGGGCAGAACCATAGCTCTGGGCAATTAGTAGGGACGACAGGTCACATTCTTTCAGAACTCACAAATGGACTCAGAGAGTCACCAGAATCTAACAGAGTGGGGTACCCAAACTTTGCCATAGATTCATAGATACTAAGGTCAGAAGGGACCATTCTGATCATCTAGTCCGACCTCCTGCACAACGCAGGCCACAGAATCTCACCCACCCACTCCTACGAAAAACCTCACCTACGTCTGAGCTATTGAAGTCCTTAAATCATGGTTTAAAGACTTCAAGGAGCAGAGAAGCCTCCCTCAAGTGACCCATGCCCCATGCTACAGAGGAAGGCAAAAAACCTCCAGGGCCTCTCCAATCTGCCCTGGAGGAAAATTCCTTCCCAACCCCAAATATGGCAATCAGCTAAACCCTGAGCATATGGGCAAGATTCACCAGCCAGATACTACAGAAAATTCTTTCCTGGGTAACTCAGATCCCATCCATCTAATATCCCATCTCAGGGGATTAGGCCTATTTTCCCTGAATATTTAAAGATCAATTAATTACCAAAATCACATTATCCCATCATACCATCTCCTCCATAAACTTATCCAGTAGAATCTTAAAGCCAAACAGATCTTTTGCCCCCACTGCTTCCCTTGGAAGTCCCTAGCCATACTAGGGACTCCACTGGCAAGTTGCCAGGAGCTCACAGCCCCTACTGAAGTTGCATAAAATGGAAACATCTATAAACAGGGATACAGTGACCAAGGAAACTACAGTTCCCAGCACCCATGAAGAGCGAACTCTGCATGATGAGACTTGCAGTCTCTCATCCTGCCAAGCAAAGTGGATAAAAATCAATTTAAAAAAAAAAATCTGACTTTTTGAGGAAAAAATCCTATCTAAAGATAGTTTTAATTAAGATACATAATAGTTCAAAAAGATATCTCATCATGGAATAGGGATTATAAATTCTAATTGTATAGTATGAGACAATATATTCATGTAATGTTTAAGAAAACTTTTGTAAATGAGTTCCAATAGTTCATGGATTAGGGACCCAATCTTATGGGGTTCCAGGGGCTTCTGTACAGATTATTTAGGGTAATCTTTCTATCTACCCAATGGGATTCAATGCTCAGTGGAGAAGATACCATCAGAGATGCTTAGTTTAGCAGTTCTCAAACTGGATTTGTGTCTCCAGGGATAACATGCTTGTTAACAGCAAAAATGTTTTAAAATAAATAAATAAATAAAATATAGAGGTAGGATGCATTTGATTTAAATCAAATTTATTTAAATCAGGATTTAAATCACTAGTCAGGAAGACTATTTAATCATGGATTGCGACATAAAAGTGCATTCTTGTTGATTATACCCTTAATACATATCCTTCACAACTCAGAGATAGATGTAGGTTTCATTTTTAGAAGGTACACACTTTTAAAGTGATTTATTTTGAAAACTTTTCAGATTAGTTTTACAGCTATATCGGAAAATGAATGATCGTTTGGTTATTTCATTTACCAAAGGTAATTGAAGCAGATATTTATGATCTCCAATTCAACAGGTTAATCATTAATATTTGGCGGATTTTCTTGCCATGCAGTATTAGAAGGAGAACATCACCAGACAGACATTTAAATTGTTCTATTTAACTAAAACTACGTTATGTATTCTGGATTTTTTTCTTCACCAGCAAAAACATAATATTTTAACAAAACATGATATAAATAAAAAAAATCTGATTTTTAAAAATTTTTTTAATTGTTGATTTTTATCCACCCTGATAAAAAATATTCAGAACACCTATATTAGAAGACCAAATGCCATAGCCCACATATGTTTGTTATTTTAGTTTAAAAATCCACCACACACTTGGGCCTCGAGGTTGAAATTGGGAGCGAATTCCACTATCGGGGAGCTTGGTTAGCAATCAGCTGCTGCCAGAATTTTTAAGTTAAACTTGGATAAACCAAAAGGCCTGTCAAACCTGATCTCAATGGAGGGGTTGGAAACCCAGGATATGTGACATTAGAAGTTCCCCTGGAGAGGGCCATGTCTGTTAGGGCCTTTAAAAATAAGCAATAAATAGCTAAAATTAATAAGAAGAGATTTCTTTTCAAGCTGTTAGTTTAAAAAAAAATTAATAACTGGGATGGGGTGTTAGGATTTCTTGTTTATTTCACTAGACTCGCTTGTGAAGCCTAAAGCCCTTGACAACATGCTGTAGGAATTGAGCCTACTTGGCTAGAGGTTGGATCATACAGAAACACAGGCATTGTTATATTGGATCAGACCAGGGAAACATCTAGTTCAGTATCCTGTCTCTCCCAGTGGCCGGTACCAGATGCTTCAGAGGAAGGTGGACAGTTATGGAATAACCTGCCCCTTGGGGTAGTTTTGTTCTAACCCCAGGTAGTAAGTGGTTGGTTTATTCCTTGAAGGAGGATTTATGTCCCTCCTCTATTTTTTTTCCTCCCTATCTGTTGTAACTGTAGCTGTTCTCCATAGTAACGTCTAAGCTAGTGATTTTCAGCTTTTCCCATACCTTGAGCCCATTACAATAGAAACCAATATTGGAACCCCCTTCCAGTCTAGCCAAGAGTGGTCACAACCCCAGGTTTAATCCTGCTAGGCTCTTGGTCTCAGAGATATTTTGTGACCGTGAGTTCTACAGGTTTATCATGTGTACTCCCTTTTATCAATTTGCTGTCTTTCAGTTTCATTGACTATGGGCCTGTTTTTGTATTATTTGAGAGAGAGTAAATAGGAGTACCCAAATTACCTTCTCTATTTGTTATTTTATACACCTTTGTCATTTCCTCTCTAAAGTCAACAGTCTCAGTCTCTCCTGTCCATCCTGGCCTCCCATTGATTCTGCTATGTCCTTTCTGAGATGTGATGAACAGAACTGAACACAATATCCTAGTGGAGGAGGCCTCACTGATTTATTGAATGGCAGGATGCTCTCAGTATTTCCCATGTGATTCTTTGTAGAGCCTAACGTTTTGTATGCTCTCCCCCCAGAAATAACTTTTTTGTGAGTAGTTACGGATGGGAACTAATAAGATTTTTCCATATTTTATTTTGAATCTCCTTAATTGGCTTTTTGTAAAGATGAGAGGCAATATGATCTAGTGCAAGGGTGGGCAAACTTTTTGACTCGAGGGCCACATCTGGGTATGGAAATTGTATGGCGGGCCATGAATGCTCACGAAATTGAGGGTTGGGGTGCAGGGGGGGCGAGGGCTCCGGCTGGCAGTGCAGGTTCTAGGGTGGGGCTGGGGATGAGGGGTTGTGGGTGCAGGAGGGTGCTTCAGGCTGGGACTGAGGGGTTCGGAGGGCAGAAGGGGGATCAGAGCTGGGCCAGGGGCACGGGAGGAGGTCGGGGTGCAGGCTCTGGGGGGGCGCTTACCTCAAGCAGTTCCCAGAAGCAGCAGCATGTCCCCCCTCTGGCTCCTACACAGAGGCATGGCCAGGCAGCTCTGTGTGCTGCCCCGTCCACAGGCGCCACCCCCTGCAGCTCCCATTGGCCAATGGGAGCTGCGGGGGCGGCGCTTGGGATGGAGGCAGGATGCAGAGCCCCACGGCTGCCCCTATGCGTAGGAGCTGGAGAAGGGACATGCCGCTGCTTCCGGAATCCACATGGACCCCGCTCCCCAGTGGGATCTCAAAGGCTGGATTAAAACATCTGGAGGGCCGGATTTGGCCCCTGGGCCGTAGTTTGCCCACCCCCGGTCTAGTGGTCTGAGCATATCATGGAGAGCTGGGTTCTAGTAATCCCAGCTCTGCTCCTGTCTCACTCTGTGATCCTGGACAAGTTGCTTTACCTTTGTGTGCCTCGGTTTCCCAAACGGAGTAATACCCAATACCTACTTCACGTGCGGCTTGTGAGGTTTACTTAGTGTTTGCCCAGGGTACTGCAAATGGAAAAGCATTATGTAAATGCTGTATGTTTGTGCTTTCTGTCACCTTTCGGTGGACAGATGCCATTGAGATGTGCCATGGAATTTCTTGTAGTTGATTTGACGATTGGATTTCCTAGAGGAATAGAGCCCAGGATTTTGTGTGTTAAAAGAATACATTTTTCTAAAACAATCTGTGTTAGCTATGAAGGTTTTGCTAGTTTCCTGTTGGGCTGGGAGATCAGGACAGTTGTTAGAAGCCTACTAACACAGCAGTTGGGTTCAGAATAAGGAAACATAAATGTCAAGGGCTGACAGATACATGTCCAATCAGAGGTGGGACAGGCCATCCTGCCTTGTCCTCCTTCAGTGAGTATGTATATGGTTTCTGTAGCCTATGAGGGTTCTGCAGTGCTAAGCACTTGGTCAATAGTGTCTCTTTGAGCCCTTCTCCAGGTGTGTATGTACAAGCTCCTAGTAGAAATGGCTCCATGGAACATAAGTGGCCTAATATGGCTTACAGCGTGACTCGTTATTGTTTTCGTCTTCAGTACAGAAGCTTGGCACCAGGGTGGAATTGATTTAATCACGGATTTCTACATAAAAGTGCATTCTTGTTGGTTTTTATAACCTTAATACATATTCTTCACGACTTGGAGATAGATGTAGGTTTCATTTTTAGAAGGTACACACTTTTAAAGTGATTTATTTTGAAAACTTTTCGGATTAGTTTTACAGCTGTATCAGAAAACGAATGATTGTTTGGTTATTTCATTTACAGAAGGTAATTGAGGCACACAGTTATGAAGTCATTGGGAGGTGAACCATCTCCAATTCAACAGGTTAATCATTAATATTTGGCGGATTTTCTTGCCATGCAATATTAGGAGGAGATCACCACCAGACAGACATTTAAATTGTTTTATTTAACTAAAACAACAATCTTCACCAGCAAACATATTATATTTTAACAAAACAAGCATATGAATTTTTGAATTTAGTTAAACATTCAAGTTTTTTAAAATCAGGTTTGTTTTTGTTAAAATTGTTTTTAACTAAAATAGTTAAATGAAATATTTTTTAAAAAAAATTAACTTGACTATGTCAGCCAGGTCAACATGAGAAACTTAAAATATTGGCTTTGGCAGCTGACTCAGTCGTCTTCACCTTCATTTTCCTGTTTGGTCATAATCTGGAAAAGAAAACCAAGCTTTCCTGCTTCTTAGGTCCCAAACAACTTCTCAATTTGGAATGAATTAGTCCAAAGGAAGAAAAATGTTCTTTCTACACTGGCAGAAGAAGCTACTGCTGGTATAAGTGATATGATCACTTCAACAGTCTCTGAATCCAAGTGCTTAAGTGACGTCCACCAGTTCGCTGCTGTGACTTCCTTTAAAACATCATCAGCAAACATATATTTCTTGAATGTTTCACCCTTAGCTCTGAAGTTTATTATAGTTGGTGTTATAGAGGGATGATTGCTGGATGTCCATGTCATAGCCAACTCCTCTTCTTCAGCAGTTAAGATTTGACCCTGGTACTGAGTATTGAGAATATTTGCAAGAAAATGAACTGGAGATAGTGCTTGTCCCATTTGTTTTTTTAATGCTTGTAATTTAACTCTGTCATTGCATATTTCTCTTTTTAAGATCTCGCTCGGTTCCTTCCAAATTTCAATAGCATCAGCAATAAAACAGCGATTTCCCTGCATTTTGTTCAAGGCTATAGAAACAGACTTCAGGGTGCTCAGCACGTGTTTAACATTTCTCTTAAACCCAATGTTGAGAACTTTGGCTGTGTATAATGATGCAGCCTCTGGTGGGACACTACTGAGAGTATCAATTCAGGACAGATTGCTTAGAGCAGTGCAGTCACAGCCCAAGGCTGGGGTTTCTTCACTATTCAGACACACGAAACCAGCCAAACAGAGAGAACTTTAGTCTCACCCCGAAGGCTAACCAGAAGTCTACTGCTAACAAGCAATTGCCTGAGACACTCCAGTTTTCCAGTACCAGCACCACTCCTTGTAGGGATGAATGGTTATGAAAACCAATACCCCAGTAAAAGAAAAAAGGTTCTCCTGATCCCAAAGAACCAAGCCCCAGACCCAAGTCAAAATACCAGTCAGATCTTACCCACAAATCATGTTGTTGCCAATCCTTTAGAATCTAAAATCTAAAGGTTTATTCATAAAAAGACATAAATATAGATGAGAGCTAAAATTGGTTAAATGGAATCAATTACATAAAGTAATGGCAAAGTTCTTGGTTCAGGCTTGTAGCAGTGATGGAATAAACTGCAGGTTCAAATCAAGTCTCTGGAGTACATCCACCGCTTGGATGGGTCATTCAGTCCTTTGTTCAGAGCTTCAGTGTAGCAAAGTTCCTCCAGAGGTAAGAAGCGGGATTGAAGACAAAATGGAGGGGTTTCCAGGGCCTTTTATATCCTCTGCTATGTGGAAGGAAACCCCTTTGTTCTTCCTGTGGAAAATCACAGCAGCAAGGTGGAGTTTGGAGTCACATGGGCAAGTCACATGTCCATGCACGATTCAGTTCTTTACAGGTAGAGCAACCATTGCTCACATGCTACCTTGAACGTTCCCAGGAAGACTCCTCATATGTGGATTGGAGTCTCCCAAGGTCCAAATGCTTCACTGGTGCTACTTAGAATCAAACACATTGAGATACAAGTACATAGCCAATATTCATAACTTCAAATACAAAAATGATACACACATACATAAGAACATAAAATGGCCAAACTGGGTCAGACCAAAGGTCCATGGAGCCCAGTATCCTGTCTACCAACAGTGGCCAATGCCAGGTGCCCCAGAGGGAATGAACCGAACAGGTAATGATCAAGTGATCTCTCTCCTACCATCCATCTCCACCGTCTGACAAACAGAGGCTGGGGACACCATTCCTTGCCCATCCTGGCTAATAGCCATTAATGGACTTAACCGCCACAAATTTATCCAGTTCTTTTTTAAACCCTGTTATAGTTCTAACCTTCAAAACCTCCTCTGGCAAGGAGTTCCACAGGTTGACTGTGCGCTGAGTGAAGAACTTCCTTGTATTTGTTTTAAAGCTGCTGTCCATTAATTTCATTTGGTGGCCCCTAGTTCTTATATTATGGGAACAAGTAAATAACTTTTCCCTATTCACTTTCTCCGCATCACTCATGATTTTATAGACCTCTATCATATCACCCCTTAGTCTCCTCTTTTCCAAACTGAAAAGTCCTAGCCTCTTTAATCTCTCCTCATATGGGACCTCTTCCAAACCCCTCATCATTTTAGGTGCCCTTTTCTGAACCTTTTCTAATGCCAATATATCTTTTTTGAGATGAGGGGACCACATCTGTACACCGTATTCAAGATGTGGGCATACCATGGATTTATATTAAGGCAATAAGATATTCTCCATCTTATTCTCTGTCCCTTTTTTAATGATTCCTAACATCCCGTTTGCTTTTTTGACTGCGACTGCACACTGCATGGATGTCTTGAGAGAACTATCCACGATGACTCCAAGACCTTTCTCTTGATTAGTTGTAGCTAAAGTAGCCCTCATCATATTGTATGTATAGTTGGGGTTATTTTTTTCCAATGTGCATTACTTTACATTTATCCACATTAAATTTCATTTGCCATTTTGTTGCCCAATCACTTGGTTTTGTGAGATCTTTTTGAAGTTCTTCACAGTCTGCTTTGGTCTTCACTATCTTGAACAGTTTAGTATCATCTGCAAACTTTGCCACCTCACTGTTTATCCCTTTCTCCAGATCACTTATGAATAAGTTGAATAGGACTGGTCCTCAGACTGACCCTTGGGGAACACCACTAATTACCCTTCTCCATTCTGAAATTTTACCATTTATTCCTACCCTTTGTTCCCTGTCTTTTAACCAGTTCTCAATCCACGAAAGGATCTTCTCTCTTATCCCATGACAACTTAATTTACATAAGAGCCTTTGGTGAGGGACCTTCTCAAAGGCTTTCTGGAAATCTAAGTACACTATGTCCACTGGATCCCTGTTGTCCACATGTTTGTTGACCCCGTCAAAGAACTCTAATAGATTAGTAAGACATGATTTCCCTTTGCAGAAACCATGTTGACTTTTGCACAAAAATTTATGTTCTTCTATGTGTCTGAAAATTTTATTCTTCATTGTTGTTTCAACTAATTTGCCCGGTACTGATGTTAGACTTACCGGTCTGTCGTTGCCAGGATCACCTCTAGAGCCCTTCTTAAATATTGGTATTGTTACATTGGCTATCTTCCAGTCATTGGGTACAGTAGCTGATTTAAAGGACAGGTTATAAACCATAGTTAATTGTTCCACAATTTCACATTTGAGTTCTTTCAGAACTCTTGGGTGAATGCCATCTGGTCCCGGTGACTTGTTACGGTTAAGTTTCTCAATTAATTCCAAAACATCGTCTAGTTACACTTCAATCTGTGACAATTCCTCAGATTTGTCACCTACAAAAGACGGCTCAGGTTTGGGAAGCTCCCTAACATCCTCAGCCGTGAAGAATCATAGAATCAAGACTAAAGCAAAGAATTAATTTAGTTTCTCGGCGATGACTTTATCGTCTTTAAGTGCTCCTTTTGTATCTCGATCTTCTAGGGGCCCTACTGGTTGTTTAGCAGGCTTCCTGCTCTGATGTACTTAAAAAACATTTTGTTATTACCTTCTGAGTTTTTGGCTAGCTGTTCTTCAAACTCCTTTTTGGCTTTTCTTATTACATTTTTACATTTAATTTGGCAGTGTTTATGCTCCTTTCTATTTACTTCACTAGGATTTAACTTCCACTTTTTAAAAGATGCCTTTTTATCTCTCACTGCTTCCTTTACATGGTTGTTAAGCCATGGTGACTCTTTTTTAGTTCTTTTACTGTGTTTTTTAATTTGGGGTATACATTTAAGTTGAGCCTCTATTATGATGTCTTTGAAAAGTGTCCATGCAGCTTGCAGGGATTTCACTTTAGTCATTGTACCTTTTAATTTCTGTTTAACTAACCTCCTCATTTTTGTGTAGTTCCCCTTTCTGAAATTAAATGCCACAGTGTTGGGCTGTTGAGATGTTCTTCCCACCACAGGAATGTTAAATGTTATTATATTATTGACACTCTTTGTTATTATATTGTTGACACTATTTCCAAGCAGTCCTGTTATAGTTACCACTTGGACTTGGATCCTGTGCTCCACTCAGGACTAGATCGAGAATTGCCTTTCCCCTTGTGAGTTCCTGTACCAGCTGCTCCAAGAAGCAGTCATTTAAAGTATCGAGAAATTCTGTCTCTGCATTTCATCCTGAGGTGACATGTACCTAGTCAATATGGGGATAATTGTAATCCCGCAATATTATTGAGTTCTTTATTTTGATAGCCTCTCTAACTCCCTTAGCATTTCATTGTCACTATCACTGTCCTGGTCAGGTGGTCGATAACAGATCCCTACTGTTATATTCTTACAGCCAGCATAATCATAACCAGCAAATTACAACCTTTTCATAGACACCTTCTTGACCTCCTTTGTACAAGATTTGGTGCAACTATAGGACCTTGGTTGCAAGAATGATCTATACATACACAGTTCATGTCAATAACGTCACACCCCCAACGCAAAATTGATTCAGGAAGGGATGACACAAACATTGCTGTCTGCATCCCAAGAGCTCCCCATCCTTGGTTCTGTCTTACAACAGCTAGTATTGGGTTAGAAGCTGTCAAGGTTCCTTCCCCACTCTGAATTCTAGGGTAAAGATGTGGGGACCTGCATGAAAAACCCCCTAATCTTATTTTTACCAGCTTAGGTTAAAACTTCCCCAAGGTACAAACTATTTTACCTTTTGTCCCTGGACTTTATTGCTACCACCACCAAGCGTCTAACAAAAATAACAGGGAAAGAGCCCGCTTGGAAATGTCTATCCCCCCAAAATCCCCCCAAGCCATACACCCCCTTTCCTGGGGAAGGCTTGATAAAAATCCTCACCAATTTGCATAGGTGAACACAGACCCAAGCCCTTGGATCTTAAGAACAATGAAAAAGCAATCAGGTTCTTAAAAGAAGAATTTTAATTGAAGAAAAAGTAAAAGAATCACCTCTGTAAAATCAAGATGGTAAATACTTTACAGGGTAATTAGATTCAAAACATAGAGAATCCCTCTAGGCAAAACCTTAAGTTACAAAAAGACACAAAAACAGAAATATCCATTCCATTCAGCACAACTTATTTTATCAGCCATTTAAACAAAACAGAATCTAACACACATCTAACTAGATGGCTTATTAACTCTTTACAGGAGTTCTGACCTGCATTCCTGCTCTGGTCCCGGCAAAAACAACCCAGACAGAGAGAACCCTTTGTCCCCCCTCCCCCCACACACATATCAGCTTTGAAAGTATCTTGTCTCCTCATTGGTCATTTTGGTCAGGTGCCAATGAGGTTATCTTAGCTTCTTAACCCTTTACAGGTGAAAGGGTTTTTCCTCTGGCCAGGAGGGATTTAAAGTTGTTTACCCTTCCCTTTATATTTATGACAGAAGCTGTATCAGTGTATAACAGAAAGGATTTATCGGTCATGTTCAATAACATGATTGAATCTTTTTACAGACCCAAGTTAAACTTGGTTAGAACAATAGTGGATTGGATCTGCTCTTGCAGCATGGCTCCTGTATGTTTCATTAGCCAAGAGCTAAAGAACATAGCTACTTTAGCCATACAAGCTCTGGCAAATGTTTGGAACCCAATTACTATCAAGACAATGTAGATATTAATGTTGACCACAGTATAGGAATCTTGGCATGTAGCCGTGAAAGCAATATGGTAGTGTGCCTCAGTTTCCTTTTCATACAGCACGTGAAGTCTGGAATGTCTTTTCTCCTGTGAAAAGTCCCAAGACTGGTTATAGGCACTAACTGTGAAACATCTGCATCACGAGGTCTTTTAACATAAAGTGTGGTGTTACGTATCACTCTTAACATGTTCAAGGGTTTTTCCAAAAGATTAGGCACATTGTACATCTTTACAGTTCTTGGTAATAGCAACATTAGTTACAAAAATTACCAGGAGCAACAACAACAAATTCATTGCAAGTGTCCATCTACAGTCATGTTTGTCTTGCCACACCTCTGGCTCAATATCATTGGGGTTTGGGCCTTTTAGGGTCAGCCTATGGCTTTGCTTTGCAAAATTAAGGTCTCTCTTTCCTCCTTGTCCTGAAGGATCAAGCCCTAATTTCCCTTGCTTAACAGACTTCACTGGCTGATTGGGTGTGCTCTCTCTCTGCTAAGGGCTATTAGCAAGTCCTTCTTCTCCCTGCCAGCCAAGTAATTTGCATTACCATAGACAGGAGCCAGTTCACTAGTTTTCAGATCCTTCACTGCTACCAATTCCAAGGGTGGACTCTGTCTTAAAGAGAAATCATCCATTTTCACTGACAAGCTAGACTCAAAGTTCTGTTGTCCTTCCCTTACCAACTTCTGCTTCCACATGGAATCAGATGTTAAGTTCACTGAGAGACTACAGGTCATATCCAAAGTGTCTAGAGATGAGCGTATACCCGCCATCCCCTGCATTCTCGAGAGATTAACTGCACAGCTGTTCTGCTCTGCAGACTTATTTCAGAGTAGCAGCCGTGTTAGTCTGTATTCGCAAAAAGAAAAGGAGTACTTGTGGCACCTTAGAGACTAACAAATTTATTTGAGCATAAGCTTTCGTGAGCTACAGCTCACTTCATTGGATGCATTCAGTGGAAAAACCACTGAATGCATCCAATGAAGTGAGCTGTAGCTCACGAAAGCTTATGCTCAAATAAATTTGTTAGTCTCTAAGGTGCCACAAGTACTCCTTTTCTTTCTGCAGACTTAGCTACCCAGTCTTCCCTCTGAACCTCAGACACGGACTGTTCACTTACAGAATCAGCATGGAGACATTCCTTTCTCAACAACCTTGTCTCCCCAACAAGCTGGCCAAACACAGCCACTTGGTTATAGGACTGTTCAACTTTCTTACCAGCTTTCACTCCATCTGAGACCTTCTCAGAGCTATCCACACTGGATCCTTCAACAGGAAAGTCAGTGGATCCATTCACAACAGAAAATTTCTGGCTGTTAGGAACTGAAACTTTCTTGATTAAATCACTTTCATACCCTTCAGTGGCAGTAAACTGCTTGCAAAGACTCCATGAGGATTCCTTTCCCTAGGAGCTTTTCTAAACAACAATTCACCCCTCACAGAAATTCTGCCCTTACCCTCTTTACCTAGGGCTTGCTCTAGAAAAACACTTCCCTGAGCAACAACAGACTCTTTCTGGGTCTCACTTACATCCAGAATCACCTCTAGCCCATCAGTCGGATTCCTACACAATCCCCTTTCAGGCAAACTGACAGACTTCCTAGATAAGAGGTTAGAAGCATTCTCCTTTCCTTTGCCACACACAAGCTCAGGAATCTTTTCCTTCTTGTTACCAGTTTCCACACCATCAGTAGGTAACACAATTAAATCACCTTTCTGCTCTCCTTGTGCCCTGGCTAGGATCTCACCCTGATTAGACAGAGTTGCTTCACCCTTTCCCAGCCACACACTAGCAATGGGCAAAATACAAGCACCAGAATTGTCTGGTCTCTGGGATTTTGCTAGGACACTAACTGGATGCGACCTAGTTACAGCGCCATTCTCCCGAGCAGACACAAACTTAGGACCATTCCCTTCCCGGGCTTTAGCTGAATCCAGAACCAACTCTGAGACAACTGCACTATTCTCAACCATCACTGGCTGAAAGGCCCCTTCATAACAGAACGCCACTAGCCATCACCTTCAGCGCCCAACTAAAACCTCTCCAACGCATCAAGGATCTACAACCTATCCTGAAAGACGACCCATCACTCTCACAGATCTTGGGAGACAGGCCAGTCCTTGCTTACAGACAGCCCCCCAACCTGAAGCAAATACTCACCAGCAACCACACACCACACAATAGAACCACTAACCCAGGAACCTATCCTTGCAACGAAGCCCGTTGCCAACTCTGTCCATATATCTATTCAGGGGATACCATCATAGGGCCTAATCACATCAGCCACACTATCAGAGGCTCGTTCACCTGCGCATCTACCAATGTGATATATGCCATCATGTGCCAGCAATGCCCCTCTGCCATGTACATTGGTCAAACTGGCCAGTCTCTACGTAAAAGAATAAATGGACACAAATCAGACGTCAAGAATTATAACATTCAAAAACCAGTTGGAGAACACTTCAGTCTCTCTGGTCACTCGATTACAGACCTAAGAGTGGCTATCCTTCAGCAAAAAAGCTTCAAAAACAGACTCCATTATTTGCAAACTGGATACAATTAATTTAGGCTTGAATAGAGACTGGGAATGGATGAGTCATTACACAACGTAAAACTATTTCCCCATGTTATTTCTCCCCCCCACCCCACCCCCCACTGTTCCTCAGATATTCTTGTTAACTGCTGGAAATAGCCTACCTTGCTTGTCACCATGAAAGGTTTTCCTCCTTTCCCCCCCTGCTGCTGGTGATGGCTTATCTTAAGTGATCACTCTCCTTACAGTAAAAAGAAAAGGAGTACTTGTGGCACCTTAGAGACTAACAAATTTATTAGAGCATAAGCTTTCGTGAGCTACAGCTCACTTCATCGGATGCATTTGGTGGAAAAAACAGAGGAGAGATTTATATACACACGCACAGAGAACATGAAACAATGGGTTTATCATACACACTGTAAGGAGAGTGATCACTTAAGATAAGCCATCACCAACAGCAAGGGGGGGGGAAGGAGGAAAACCTTTCATGGTGACAAGCAGGTAGGCTAATTCCAGCAGTTAACAAGAATATCAGAGGAACAGTGGGGGGTGGGGTGAGAGGGAGAAATACCATGGGGAAATAACAGGTTTCAGAGTAGCAGCCCTGTTAGTCTGTATTCGCAAAAAGAAAAGGAGTACTTGTGGCACCTTAGAGACTAACAAATTTATTAGAGCATGAGCTGTAGCTCACGAAAGCTTATGCTCTAATAAATTTGTTAGTCTCTAAGGTGCCACAAGTACTCCTTTTCTTTTTTCATGGGGAAATAGTTTTACTTTGTGTAATGACTCATCCATTCCCAGTCTCTATTCAAGCCTAAGTTAATTGTATCCAGTTTGCAAATTAATTCCAATTCAGCAGTCTCTCCTTGGAGTCTGTTTTTGAAGCTTTTTTGTTGAAGTATAGCCACTCTTAGGTCTGTGATTGAGTGACCAGAGAGATTGAAGTGTTCTCCAACTGGTTTTTGAATGTTATAATTCTTGACGTCTGATTTGTGTCCATTCATTCTTTTACGTAGAGACTGTCCGGTTTGGCCAATGTACATGGCAGAGGGGCATTGCTGGCACATGATGGCATATATCACATTGGTAGATGCGCAGGTGAACGAGCCTCTGATAGTGTGGCTGATGTGATTAGGCCCTATGATGGTATCCCCTGAATAGATATGTGGACAGAGTGTGTATGATAAACCCATTGTTTCATGTTCTCTGTGTGTGTGTGTATATAAATCTCCCCTCTGTTTTTTCCACCAAATGCATCCGATGAAGTGAGCTGTAGCTCACGAAAGCTTATGCTCTAATAAATTTGTTAGTCTCTAAAGTGCCACAAGTCCTCCTCTTCTTTTTAAAGAAGAGCCAGAGACACATTCTCCTTTCCCAGACACACAGCTCGGGATCTCATTTCCCTTGTCCCAGCACACAGGGCTGTTCACAGACAAGGGCTTGGAGATCAGGGTAGCTCCCTCCATAGGCAAGTCAATACGCCTGACCTTCACAGGCACGTTTCCTTCACTGTCCCAATTCTCCACCCAGGCAACAGGTAAGGTACAGGGACACTCGTCTTCCACTCTCCTCGCCTTCCCACCCTGCTGACTAGACAAAGCCACAGCTCACAAGGCTGCCTAGGCTCATCCAGACTTTCCTTACCAGGCACATTGCCACTCCCCACATATAAACTGCCGCTCTTCTCACTACACCGAGCTACTTCCAGCAAATCACAGTTCCCTTTTCCAGGTTCACTTTTACAAGCTGTACTTGCCAATAATCCATCACCCATCAAAAATCTCCCCTTTCCTTCCTCAGTTAGGGCTTTAATCTGACCATCCATTTTAATCTGCTCCCGAGAAACATTTTTCTGACCAATGAGTCCTTTCTGCTCTTTATCTAATTCCAGATTCATTTCTGAGACATTAGATAGTCATTCAGAAACTTCATTCACAATCAAACAGCTATTTCCCACCAGGTTAGAGTCCCCCTCCCCCTGTCAGAGCAATAAAACATACCAACATTGTTATAAACTGAAATTTCAAGAGGATACAGTTTCTCAGTTGCTTTTTTGACTTCAAGCTGAATTCTGGCAGTTTCTTGTCGCAGCTGGTGAACCCTCTCCTCAGCAGAGATCCTTTGCTTTCTCACCCATTGAATTTCTGCTAGTTTCTGTTCATGCTCAAGTTGCTATTTGTTTGCTGCCTTTTGCATTCCAGTTGCTTCTGCAGCTTCTGTAGCACCAGGTAAGGGCAGTACTCCTGCCTCCTGATCGCTGGCCATTAACAGCTCTCTTAGTTCTTGATTTGTAGCTTTCTTTCTAAAGCTTATCCCCTTTTCTGAACACAAACCTTCCAGGGCTTTTTTGTCAAGGCCCTCATATGCTCTTTGCTCACCCACTGCACTGCTCTTTAACCAACCAAACTCTCACTACCCAAATTCAAATTTGGATAGCGTGGGGTTCTGACCCAAAGTTTAATTGACCTGGTTCTGTGGATCCAAGCACAACTACACCACTGTAACGATGCTGGTTCTGGTGGGACCCAACTGAGAGTGCCAATTCAGGACAAACTGCTTAAAGCAGGGCAGTTACAGCCCAAGACTGGGGTTTCTGCACACACTAAGGGAAACCAAATCAGCCAGACAGAGGACTTTGGTTTTACCCTATTGGCTAACCACAAGTCACACAAGCAATTCCCTTAGACACTCCAGTTTCCCAATATCTCCACCAGTGCCACTCGTTATGGGGATGAACCATTATGAAAACCAATAACCCAGTAAAAGAAAAAAGGTTCTCCTGATCCCAAAGGACCAAGCCCCAGACCCAGGTCAATAAACAAATGAGATCTTACCCACAAATCATGCTGTTGCCAATCCTTTAATTTAAAGGTTTATTCATAAAAGGAAAAACATATAGATGAGAGCTAGAATTGGTTAAATGGAATCAATTACATACAGTAATGGCAAAGTTCTTGGTTCAGGCTTGCAGCAGTGATAGAATAAACTGCAGGTTCAAATCAAGTCTCTGGAGAACATCCACAGCTGGGATGGGTCATTCAGTCCTTTGTTCAGAGCTTCAGTGTAGCAAAGTCCCTCCAGAGGTAAAAGCAGGACTGAAGACCAGATGGAGGAGCTGCAGCAACTGTTTATATTCTGTTGCCACATGGTCTGTGTTTCTTTGTCCCAAAGACAAGCTGTCTATAACATGGCCTGGAAAAACCTCAGAGTTCTGTCCATAGGCAGGTCCCTGCATCCCTTGCTGTATCCCAAGGCGTGTCTGCCTTCTCTCAATGGGTCAGATGTCCTTAATGGGCCATCAAGCAGGCTAGGCAGAGCTGACACCAATTTGTCTGGGGTGTTACCCAGAAGCATAGCATAAGTTTGAAATACAGACAATATATAGCCAATATTCATAACTTCAACTATAAAAATGATACACATAGACAGATAGCATAATCATAACCAGCAAACCAAAACCTTGTCTTAGACATCTCATTTGACCCCCTTTATATAAGATTCGGTGCCACTACAGGACCTTGGTTGCAACAATGATCTACATGGTCCCAGTTCAAGTCAATAATGTCACAAAAGGCTACTGTTGTTGAAATTGCAAAATACTTCTGTAACAACCACTTTGCAGCAGCTGCTCTGAAAAAAGCGGGAGGAACCAAGCTCACTCTCGCACAAGACATGCAATGGAACTCAGTCATGGACTGTTTTGACCACTAAATCAAGAATTGGCCTAATCCAATGACAGTTTGTGAACAAAATTGTGAAAAAATAGATGGCCCTGTCACAGCCAACGTTCTGAACATTGGGCTTAAGAGAAACGTTGAACACATGCTCAGCACCCTGAAGCCTGTTTCTATAGCCTTGAACAAAATGCAGGGAAATCGCTGTTTTATTGCTAGGTTTCAGAGTAGCAGCCATGTTAGTCTGTATTCGCAAAAAGAAAAGGAGTACTTGTGGCACCTTAGAGACTAACAAATTTATTAGAGCATAAGCTTTCATGAGCTACAGCTCACTTCATTGGATGCTAATAAATTTGTTAGTCTCTAAGGTGCCACAAGTACTCTTTTTTTTTGTTTTATTGCTGGCGCTGTTGAAATTTGGAAGGAAGCGAGCGAGATCTTAAAATAGAGAAATATGCAATGACAGAGTTAAATTACAAGCATTAAAAAAACAAATGGGACAAGCACCATCTCCAGCTCATTTTCTTGCAAATATTCTCAATACTTGGTACCAGGGTCAAACCTTAACTGCTGATGAAGAGGAATTGGCTATGACATGGACATCCAGCAATCATCCCTCCATAATGCCAACTAGAATAAACTTCAGAGCTAAGGGTGAACCATTCAAGAAATATATGTTTGCTGATGATGTTTTAAAGAAAGTCACAGCAGTGAACTGGTGGACGTCACTTAAGCACTTGGATTCAGAGATTGTTGAAGTGATCATCTCACTTTTACCAGCAGTAGCTTCTTCTGCTGGTGTAAAAAGAATATTTTCTTCCTTTGGACTAATTCATTTCAAATTGAGAAATTGTTTGGGACCTGAAGAAGCAGGAAAGCTTGGTTTTCTTTTCCAGATTATGACCAAACAGGAAAATGAAGGTGAAGACGACTGAGTCAACTGCCGAAGCCAATATTTTAAGTTTCTCATGTTGACCTGGCTGACATAGTCGGTTTAATTTTTGCGTTTTTTTTTAAATATTTCATTTAACTATTTCACTTAAAAACAATTTTAACAAAAATGTGAATGTTTAACTAAATTCAAAAATTCATATGCTTGTTTTGTTAAAATATTATATCGTCGCTGTTGAAGAAAAAAAATCCAGAATGTTAAATAAAACAATTTAAATGTCTATCTGGTGACGTTCTCCTAATACAGCATGGTAAGAAAATCCTCCAAATATTAATGATTAACCTGTTGAATTGGAGATAGTTCACCTTCCAGTGACTTCATAAATATCTGCCTCAATTACCTTTGGTAAATGAAATAACCAAACAATCATTCATTTTCTGATATAGCTGTAAAACTAATCTGAAAAGTTTTCAAAATAAATCACTTTAAAAATGTATAGCGTGTACCTTCTAAAAATGAAACCTACATCTATCTCCAAGTTGTTAAGAATATGGTTATAACAACCAACAAGAATGTACTTTTACGTAGAAATCCATGATTAAATTGAGTCTTCCTGACTAGTGATTCAAATCATGATTTAAATCAAATTCACCCTGTTTTTTCTAGTATCCTCCAATACCCCTTCCTCACTGCGGAAATGTCCAGAGTTTTATCTGAAAAGTGCCAAGGTGGAGGGATCCCAGACCTCTGCTGGTCCCAATTCAACCACCATCTGCTGGAGTCTGGCCAAAATACCAGCCTCTTCAACCACCCTGGACCTTCCTCTCTGAAAGGGGCCCTCACCCACAGCTTACTGACAGCAGAAACCCCTTGTCCTCTCACCTGGATGGCCCAATCAGCAACAGTCCCTGGAAACATGACACTCTGCTTCCCTTCCCTTAAGAACCTGCACCAGTGTCACAAGCAGGAATTTATGATGCATATTTGTTTCCAAGGTAAGCGATATCAGACCCAGAAGGGTCAAGCTTGATGGAGGAAAAGCCCTTACTCTAGGGGCAGCCAAAATCTGGCCCAGGGCAGCCCTCCTGTTTAACCAAGATGTGGCCTTTGGAGAGTAGAGGTCCTACAAGCAATCCTCCATCTGGATTCCAATTCTTGTTCTGTACTGATCTCCAAGAGCTACACTTCCATATGAAAGATAAAGGCAGCTGCAATCTGCTCCATTTTATACAAATTCAGTGCAGCCCTTGGACTCCTCTAGTAGTTAGCAAATGCACCTCAGCCGCCCAAATTTTGGACACCACCCCTCTGTCTTATTCACATGTATTCAACAGCATCCAGCCTGAGCTGCCCTCTGCAACAAATCACCTCCCTCTGGAAAAACCACTGAATGCATCCAATGAAGTGAGCTGTAGCTCACGAAAGCTTATGCTCAAATAAATTTGTTAGTCTCTAAGATGCCACAAGTACTCCTTTTCTTTCTAAGAGATGAGGGAGGAACATTTTCCAGCAAATGCCTGTAGCCTGAGGGCACTCTTCCCAGAGCCCAGCTCTCTGCAACCACCTCCGAATTAACTGCATGGTGGGACCATGCATTCCACACAAAGATGGACTACAAGCCATCAGGAACAGTATCCCCGATAATGTCACGGCAAACCTGGTGGCTGAACTTTGTGACTTTGTCCTCACCCATAACTATTTCACATTTGGGGACAATGTATATCTTCAAATCAGTGGCACTGCGATGGGCACCTGCATGGCCCCACAGTATGCCAACATTTTTATGGCTGACTTAGAACAACACTTCCTCAGCTCTCGTCCTCTAATGCCCCTACTCTACTTGCTGATTGATGACATCATCATCATCTGGACCCATGGAAAAGAAGCCCTTGAGGAATTCCACCAGGATTTCAACAATTTCCATCCCACCATCAACCTCAGCCTGGACCACTCCACACAAGAGATCCACTTCCTAGACACTACGGTGCTAATAAGCGATGGTCACATAAACATCACCCTATATCAGAAACCTACTGACCGCTATTCCTACCTACATGCCTCTAGCTTTCATCCAGATCACACCACACGATCCATTGTCTACAGCCAAGCTTTACGATATAACCACATTTGCTCCAACCTCTCAGACAGAGACAAACACCTACAAGATCTCTATCATGCATTCTTACAACTACAATACCCACCTGCTGAAGTGAAGAAACAGATTGACAGAGCCAGAAGAGTACCCAGAAATCACCTACTACAGGACAGGCCCAACAAAGAAAATAACAGAACGCCACTAGCTATCACTTGCAACAAAGCCCATTGCCAACTCTGTCCACATATCTGTTCAGGGTACACCATCATAGGGCCTAATCACATCAGCCACACTATCAGAGGCTCGTTCACCTGCGCATCTACCAATGTGATGTATGCCATCATGTGCCAGCAATGCCCCTCTGCTGTGTACACTGGTCAAACTGGACAGTCTCTACGTAAAAGAATAAATGGACACAAATCAGACGTCAAGAATTATAACGTTCAAAAATCAGTTGGAGAACACTTCAATCTCTCCGGTCACTCCATTACAGACCTAAGAGTGGCTATACTTCAACAAAAAAGCTTCAAAAACAGACTCCAACAAGAGACTGCTGAATTGGAATTAATTTGCAAACTGGATACAATTAACTTAGGCTTGAATAGAGACTGGGAGTGAATGGGTCATTAGACAACGTAAAACTATTTCCCCATGTTATTTCTCCCCCCACCCCAGCCCACCCCCCACTGTTCCTCAGACGTTCTTGTTAACTGCTGGAAATGGCCCACCTTGATTATCACCATAAAAGATTTTCCTCCTCCCCCCCCCATTTCTGCTGGTAATAGCTCATCTTAAGTGATCACTCTCCTTACAGCTTTCAGAGTAGCAGCCGTGTTAGTCTGTATTCGCAAAAAGAAAAGGAGTACTTGTGGCACCTTAGAGACTAACAAATTTATTAGAGCATAAGCTTTCGTGAGCTACAGCTCACTTCATCGGATGCATTTGGTGGAAAAAACAGAGGAGAGATTTATATACACACACACAGAGAACATGAAACAATGGGTTTATCATACACACTGTAAGGAGAGTGATCACTTAAGATAAGCCATCACCAACAGCAGGGGGGGGAAGGAGGAAAACCTTTCATGGTGACAAGCAGGTAGGCTAATTCCAGCAGTTAACAAGAATATCAGAGGAACAGTGGGGGGTGGGGTGGGAGGGAGAAATACCATGGGGAAATAGAAAAGGAGTACTTGTGGCACCTTAAAGACTAACAAATTTATTAGAGCATAAGCTTTCGTGAGCTGTAGCTCACGAAAGCTTATGCTCTAATAAATTTGTTAGTCTTTAAGGTGCCACAAGTACTCCTTTTCTTTTTGCGAATACAGACTAACACGGCTGCTACTCTGAAACATGGGGAAATAGTTTTACTTTGTGTAATGACTCATCCATTCCCAGTCTCTATTCAAGCCTAAGTTAATTGTATCCAGTTTGCAAATTAATTCCAATTCAGCAGTCTCTCCTTGGAGTCTGTTTTTGAAGCTTTTTTGTTGAAGTATAGCCACTCTTAGGTCTGTGATTGAGTGACCAGAGAGATTGAAGTGTTCTCCAACTGGTTTTTGAATGTTATAATTCTTGACGTCTGATTTGTGTCCATTCATTCTTTTACGTAGAGACTGTCCAGTTTGGCCAATGTACATGGCAGAGGGGCATTGCTGGCACATGATGGCATATATCACATTGGTAGATGCGCAGGTGAACGAGCCTCTGATAGTGTGGCTGATGTGATTAGGCCCTATGATGGTATCCCCTGAATAGATATGTGGACAGAGTTGGCAACGGGCTTTGTTGCAAGGATAGGTTCCTGGGTTAGTGGTTATTAATGATCTGGAGGATGGCGTGGATTGCACCCTCAGCAAGTTTGCAGATGACACTAAACTGGGAGGAGACGTAGATACGCTTGAGGGGAGGGATAGGATACAGAGGGACCTAGACAAATTAGAGGATTGAGCCAAAGGAAATCTGATGAGGTTCAACAAGGACAAGTGCAGAGTCCTGCACTTAGGACGGAAGAATCCCATGCACTGCTACAGACTAGGACCGAATGGCTCGGCAGCAGTTCTGCAGAAAAGGACCTAGGGGTTACAGTGGACAAGAAGCTGGATATGAGTCAACCATGTGCCCTTGTTGCCAAAAAGGCCAATGGCATTTTGGGATGTATAAGTAGGGGCATTGGCAGCAGATCGAGGGTCGTGATCGTTCCCCTCTATTCGACATTGGTGAGGCCTCATCTGGAGAATTGTGTCCAGTTTTGGGCCCCACACTACAAGAAGAATGTGGAAAAATTGGAAAACGTCTAGTGGAGGGCAACAAAAATGATTAGGGGACTGGAACACATGACTTATGAGGAGAGGCTGAGGGAACTGGGATTGTTTAGTCTGCGGAAGAGAAGAATGAGGGGGGATTTGATAGCTGCTTTCAACTACCTGAAAGGGGGTTCCAAAGAGGATGGATCTAAACTGTTCTCAGTGGTAGCAGATGACAGAACGAGGAGTAATGGTCTCATGTTGCAGTGGGGGAGGTTTAGGTTTGATATTAGGAAAAACCTTTTCACTAGGAGAGTGGTGAAGCACTGGAATGCGTTACCTAGGGAGGTGGTGGAATCTCCTTCCTTAGAAGTTTTTAAGGTCAGGCTTGACAAAGCCCTGGCTGGGATGATTTAGTTGGGGATTGGTCCTGCTTTGAGCAGGGGGTTGGACTAGATACCTCCTGAGGTCCCTTCCAACACTGATCTTCTGTGATTCTATGACCCTGAGATATATTAGTGCAGCAGAATTCTCTCTCCAGGGAAGGGGGGGGGAAGCCCTAGACTGAACAAAGCATTAGAAAATAGATTACACAGAACAATTCTTCCTGGCCTAAGGGGATAAGACTGCACGGGACCCAAGAGACTTCTCCCTATCTGATTTCTACGAGTACAATGAATTCTGCTGGGACCATCTGCTCCAATCAGAAAAACAAAGGGAAACAAAGGTGTCTTTCTACTCGTTGCTATGCCAAGAGCGTCGTACTAGGGGAACTTGGGTTGGATGTTGCTGGACAGCATGTACAATTCCAATTTAAGGCTCATGAACTGAAAGCACTTGGTCCATAAACTTTACAAGAGTGTTCTCTTATGTGAAAACAGAGCAGACCAGCTTCCTGTGTAAGCCAGAGGCTCTCCTCAGAGGAAGGTCTGACTAGGCAAGGTCTGTCTTGGCCATTTCTCCCCCACCCCTTGGGGGAAGGTTATAATTCTTAGTTATCATTAAGATGCGTGCTCAAAAACAGCTCACCAACTTCTACAGTGCAGCCACAGTTTCCCTCACGTTCATTAATCTTAGGTACTTATATGGCCCCGATTATCATAGTATCTAAGCGCCTCACAAACATTAACATATTTATTCTCACACACACCCTGTTAGACAGGGCAGGGCTAACACTCACATTTTACAAATAGGAAACTGAGGCACAAAAAAACTAAGTGACTTGCCCAAGATCACAGAAGAAGTCCAGAAACTGAACCCAGGTCTCCAGAGTCACAGGTTAGCTTCCCTCACATTTCAAATTAACCTCAGGTCTATGGGTACCAGGAAGTACTGCCCCTCATGTAAGGGTGTAACTGGATCTCCCACGTCACGTAAGAAGATTCCATGTTCTAGCACTCTGTCTTCCCTGTTGTATAGAGTTAAACTACAAGAAGAGGGGGCGGGGGATGGCCTGCCTCTTGGTCTTTTGCCAGGAGACTGAGCCCACCAGATGACCGGATGGGAAGTACCATCAAGTGCAAGAGGGGCCTGGCAAGACTCAGATGCTGAGCAAAACTGCAGCAATTTAACTCACTGAGAAAATGAGCTGTACACCGTTGGGGCATCAGCCACTACCATTCAAACTACAAGGGGAAGGAGAAATTTAGGGGACCCTCACTGAGATGGTGGGACTGAAATCCTAATGCTGACCTTCCGTGAGCTTAGCAAATGGACAGCACGGTGGTATAAGATAGCCAAGAAAGCTGGAGCTGTATTTCACTGAGGATACATGCTCTGTCAGACCCAGAGTAGTTATCCCCCACCAGGAACTCATGCCAGATTGCTCCCTATAGTGTAATTAATCACTGTCTTTCCCCAAATCAATGTTTCCAGTCCCAAGACCTCTGCAGGTTCTCCCATGCTGCTAATCAGAGGGAACAGGTTTCAAAGAGCAAGGAATCAAAAGGCTGAAGTGCACAGGGGTAGAGGTAACAGACAGTGCCCACAGTGGTTCCATAGGAACCACCCCTTCAGGAGTCCTTCTCCCTTGAGAACCCCATCTCTCAGGACTACTGCTACAAAAGAGTCTGTTGGGATGGGGGGGGGGGTGTCTCATGTTTATTTTCTCTCCTTCAGGCAGCAGCTCAAGCTTAGCAGGATGTGGAATGCCCTGGGAAAAGGGGCTGCAACATATACAGACTGATACCTGCATCTGATGAGCATAAATGCAGTTGTAAACTTCATCCTCTCTGCCTTGAAAGTCAACAAAGGGCGATGATCTTTTGGTGACCTAGCATCAATCGTCAAACAAGTTCTCTAACAGTGGCCCCGGATTCCTTCTGGGCCCCAACACCAGGGCGACAGAAGACTCAAGCATTGTTCATGATTTCTAGATTGTTGGGCAACACTAACCACTACAAGTGCTGTAAACCTTACACATTTTTCGCCCTGGCCAGCTGCCTCTCAACTGGCCAGTCCTCCACAATTCACAGCTGAGAGATGCCAAATCAAAGGGTTAGAATTTAGATCATTACTTGAACTATTCTGGACTGTGAATCACCGTATAAAACCAGAATGCTTCCAGTCAGCTCCAGAACCTCACCCCTCTCAAACAATACAGCTACTAACCTACTTCTCAGAGAGTCACTTGTATCCAAAACAGCCTCTCAGAACACCAAGACCCAAACAATAGACACAGGCCTGACAACAATACTTTTTTTCTCTGAACTCAGCCCATTTGCACAACTGAAAACCTTGAAACCACTGCAAAAAAACCCAGACCACGAGCTGCCACTGTAACCCATGCCCTTGGCTAGTGAAAGAGACTCAAGACTATCTGAGATTCTTAACAATGAAGTTTTCTTTCACTTTTGGAGAAGTAGCTCTGGATAGTTTTAAGTCACCAAGAAAAATATTCTCTGATGCCATGTTTTTTTTTCTTATTTCAGCTCCACCAACAGGGAACCATACTTAGATTTCAAATATTTGCAGTTTAAACGTTTTAGTATTCCTCCCTTTGAAAATTGCCTCTTGGGTGAGCTAATATCAAAACCTTGCTACAGTTCACACATTGTGGTATAATGTGATTTCACTTAGCGCAGACAAAAACATCAGTCAGTCAGAGATATACAATATCTCCCTTTTGAAATATTTATAAGTATTTTAATCTCAACAAGTCCTTAATTGATTCAAGATGTTCAGAAAACAGTCGTGGTGGCAATGAGACTTCACTGTAAGTCTTTGAAAGCTTGAGGAATTCTATGTTTTTTGTGGGGGAGATTACAAGGGGGATCAAAATCAACCTTATAAAGGGGCAGTGGTGGCAATCAAGGGCCCTGATTCTGCACTGTGATGCCCACAGACAGAGCTCTGGTGGGCACAGAATCCAACAATACAGCACCTCCTACACCGTGCTGAGGCATTGAGAGCCAGTAGCTATAGGGGAAAGAACTGCAACACGGGAGTTTTGACTGGTAGCTCAAGTCAGGATTCCTACAGACATTCCTAGCTCTGCCACCAACTCCAACTGTGACCTCGGTCACCTCAGTGCCTCAGTTTCCTCATCTGTAAAATGGGGATAATGATAGTTACCCACCTCACAGAGATGTTTTAACAAGTCACAAGTGAATGTTTGCAAAGGAGCGTGAGACCCTTGCATAGAAATTAATATAGATTATGATTTATAGTTGTATTGCTGCAGAGCCTAAAAGCCTCAATCAGGGATCAGGGGCTTATAGTGCTAGGCACTGTGCTAAGACATAACAACAAAGGCAGGTATCAACCTGGAGTAATATTGCAGTACAATCCTCTTCGGGGGGCTGCACAGAAAGTAAAATGACTTGTGCCCTTTATGATCTACAAAGAAGAAACGAAAGTCAATGCTACATATTTTTTCCGCTTGTTATTTTTCATTGGAAATTCATGCCTCATCTACCCTTTTCCCCTTAGAGCAGAGGTTCTCAAACTGTGGTCCGTGGATCACCAGTGGTCCACGAGCTCCATTCAGGTGGTTCATGGATAGTTCCATCTAAGGCGCACGCCAGGGCAGCTGCATACCCACCTAATTAGTGGAGCTGCACAGGCCTAGCTCCACTAATTAGGTGCCTGCACCCTGGAGAAGACGCACATGTAAGGTGAGGTGGTGGCCTTGGGGGGATTGGTGGAGCGGGCACGGGCAGTGGGGTGAGAAGAGGGGGTGGGGGCCAAAGAGACGACTTTCCCCTGCTCCAGGGCTGCGGCTACCAGGGAGAAACAGCGCTCCTTCCCAGTCCCAGCTCAGGGGCTGCTGCGGCAGGGGAGAGAGGGCACATCTATTGCATTAGAAAGGTAGGACTACTGATACTAAAGTAGTTGTGTGCTTTTAATTGTAGAACAAAAAAAGTTTATTATTAAGGTTTTTTTAATATAGCACTTTAATCCAAAGCGCTTTACAATAGTTAGCTCATGGTACAAACAACATTTGGAAAGACCATTAAGTGGTCCACTGAGACCCTCAGCAATTTTCAGATGGTCCGCAAAAGAAAAAGTTTGAGAACCACTGCCCTAGAAGAGTCTGTGAAGGTCTAGGAAACTGATAAAATTACACCAGCGAGGCCATCCAGTTAAACCTGAATGGGGAAGTGATTTTTATTCAGTGCTGCCTCAAGTTCTGCCCCTTTGTCCATCTATGTTAACTCCTATTAATAAGCTCCTCTCTTAACGCTTGGCTTTGTTAAAGATTCACCAGCCCCAAAAGTCCTCCAGAAGAACTAGGTATCAAAACACTTGGACATTCCAGATATTTCTAAAGTTAAAA